>NC_082638.1:35557500-35866428 GCF_002263795.3 Bos taurus
AAGGATGAAATCTATAATTCTATTCCCACATGGTCGACATTGATTTCCCCCTTCCCAAGAGTATCTGACAGACAGTTAAAATAGAAGGAAGTTATAACATAGCCCACATACTTCTAACATAATACCTTAAATGTCCAAGCCCAACTACACTACTAAGATGATGACAATACAGGAGTTCCAGCTTCAAATCTGTGTGGCAGTCATCATATAAACATTTTATGAATATTTGAGATGCACTGATAGTATAAATCTATTAAGCCAGAAGCCTTGAGATCTGATTCAAAGAGGAAAACTGTGTACTCCATGTCCTCAGTTTTATGGGACATTCACACGCATTCACACATTTCCACAATCCTCAACCTTTATCTGAAGTCAAAAACTGACATTAAGAGGAATGGTCTATTTACACAGAAGCCAAGCGTAAAAGTCAAAAATGGATCCAGTCTCCTACATACTTCCATGCTCAGTAATGGAACCCCTTGTAAGCATTCCTAAGGGCAACTAGGATAAACAACTCAAAGATGCTTCTCCCAGGATAAGAGAGGTTGATTGAGAAGCTATAAGTGTGCTTAACTTAGAGATAACCCTTAAGATCACATACCATTCCTGTTAACACATCAGAAGATGGACAGCTCTACCAGGTATTTACAGACAATGTCTGCTTCTGCCTAAGGCCAAGCTTATAGATCCAAGTGGCAGGTGGGATAAGGTTTCCATCTCAGGATATCATATGACACCGCCGGTGTTCTCCTTCTCTGGGAAGCTTTAAAAAGACATTGTGGGAAGTACAATATGAGGGAGGAAAACAAGGAAACTGACAAGAGCTGTGTTCTTTCTAAATGTCCCAAATCTCACTTATCATTCCAATTACAATGACAGACTTAACATGCAATCTGAACCATGTCCCAAGCATTGCCAGTTCTAACTTTTTGATGTTGTTCAGTCACTCAGACTTGTCAGACTCTTGTGACTCCATGTACAGCAAGAACCCAGGGCTCACCTGCCATTCAAATCTCCCAGAGTTGTATTCAAACCCATGACCTTTGAGTCAACAATGCTTTTCAGCCATCTCACCCTCTGTCGTTTCCTTCTTCTCCTGTGCTCAATCTTTCCCAGCATCAGTTTCTTCCCAGTGATTTTGCTCTTGGCTTCAAGAGGCTGATATATTGGCTCTTCATGTGCAGCATCAGTCCTTCTGAGAATAATCTGAAATCATTTCCTTCACACTTTATTAGTTTGAACTCCATTCTCAACATGTCTTCTCTAGCCCTCCTGTTGTAAAGCATCTATATTTTGGCAGTCAGTTCTTGTGTTCCTGCTCACTCCTCCATACATTACTCCTGAAAATCAACTTTGACCATTCAGGCCTTTTTCAATAATCTCTCAGCTTTGTAATATGGTTTTGAGATTGGTCATAGCTTTTCATCCAATGGGCAAGTGCCTTTTTGTTTCATGGCTTCAGTCACATCACGCAGTCATATCAGAGATCAAGAAAGTGAAACCTGTCACTAATTCAATTGTATCTCATTAAAATATCTCAAAATGATGGGGCCAAATTCCATGATCTTATTTTTTGTGTCTGTTTGTTTTTGTATTGAGTTTTAATTCAGCTTTTTCAATTTCTCCTTTCACCTTTAGTTCCTAGTGTTTTTCAGCCATTTATATGTTGTCATCTTAAAACTAAGGTTATTCATACTTCTCACAGTAATTTTGTTTCCCACTTCAGATTCTTTCAGCAAGTTACTTTCCATGAAGTACTCTGCACATAAGTCAAATAAGCTGGATGAAAATATATAGCCTTGATGTATTTCCTTCTCCATTTCCTGGAGAAGGAAGTGGCAACCCACTCCAGTGTTCTTGCCTGGAGAATCCCAGGGACGGGGAAGCCTGGTGGGCTGCCGTCTATGGGGTCACATAGAGTCGGACACGACTGAAGTGACTTAGCATAGCACAGCATTTCCTTCCCTATTTTGTACCAGTTCATTGTTCTTTGTCCAATTCCAACTCCTGTGTCTTGACTTGCCTCCAGCCTTCCGTGGAAACAGGGACAGTAGTCTGGTATTCTTATCTCCTTAAGAATTTTCCACAATTTGTTGTGACCCTCACAGTCAAAGGTCTTCCCTGGTGTATCAGATGATAAAGCATCTGCCTGCAATGGGGCAGAACCAGTTTGGTACCTGGGTTTGGAAGATCCCCAGGAGAAGGAAATGGTAGGCTACAGTCCATGGGGTCACAAAGAGTCAGACACGACTGAATGACCTCATTTTCACACACAGTCTAAGCCAGTAAGAGATAATAAAGTAGATGTAGATGACTTTATGAAGCCACCTTGCTTTTTTCTATGATCCAACCTCAATTTAAGGTTTACCTATTAATATTACATGAGTACGACTAACTATAACTGCCTGTTTATATATATATATATATATATATATATATATATATTTTTTTTTTTTTCCCTCAGTCTCTCTTTTTCAAGCTATCATCTACATATTTTTACGTTCCTGGGCATTTGCCACCTTCTTATACAAGAATTAAATTATTATCATGCCAGTCTCTGGCCTTTGACACCTCTGTAAAACAACTAAGTTTCCAGGACAGAATGAATCTGTGCTCTGGGAAAACGTCAGGACATTTTGATAAATAGCTAGATATTTTCAGGAACTGACTGATTTTGAGAAAAATTCCTGTACCATCACTTATCTGGAAAAGAACTATGTTTCCTCATGTTGATGAGAATTTCTCATTAGCAGAAATTTTAGGAAAAATAAATGTGCTTATTGGAATGTTCATGTTAGTGAAGTACCAATTATGTGAGTATGTATGTAGCCTCCCATCAGACAGATTAATTTATGTCAAGCAAATTTGTTGTTTCACCAGCATGTCTAAAAGAATTACCTAGTTTGCCTAGAAAGGAAATCAAAACTTCTGATTTGACAGAAAATAAAAGAGCACATTGAGTGCAACTCTCTCCATGGAAGCATCACAAATAACCCTTCTATAAAGGCAACAGTTCCTCCAGAGCATCAAATGAATATTAGCAGACGATCTTGCTTAAGAGAGACTATATGAAAAGTAGACATAACTGGGAAGAACGGAGGGAAGATGGGAGAAGGAGGATGAGACAAATAGAAACAAATATGTGTCCTGGGTTAGGATTTGGAGAAGCAAGGAATAGATTGAGGATTCAGATAAGTCACCTCACTAAACTTAAATTTCTTTTGACTGAAAGGAAGCAAGGTGAAGAAGATGATGACATTTAGTTTGTCTAGAGTGAGAATCAAATAGAGAATGTGTTGTGTGGTCCTGCATCCCCCAAACTGCAATGCAGGTCAAGTAGTGTGCATAGGGCCTGGAAGATGAAACATGAGGTTAGAAAGCCAACCTGGGAGGGTTGGTTTTTGACTATGTGGAGACGGAATGTTGGATCTGTGATGACAAGGTGTGTAGAAAGGAATGGCTTTTGAAAATTCCCAAACTGACAAAGAAGCAGGACCTTAGGGCTCAAGTCACCCAGCGAGGTGGTGAGAGTATTGAATTTTCCCCTCTTGCCACATACTAAGACCTACTATCAGATGATAGAAAAGACTAGCCAGAACTACCACCCATGCTTCTGCCACCACAAGCTAGAAGATGATCGCATTAGCGCCATATCATTTCTGCCTGTGATTGCTGGCTTCTCAGAAAAACTGACACCACCAGCGTTCCAAAACTCCAAGCACCTGTAAAATGTGATGGCTTTTTCAAAGATCTGCTTCACTAGCTGACCGTCTGGCAGGAGAAAAAGAAGTCTCTGTTTTGAGTAAGGCACTCCATAAATTTCAATTATTATAGGAAATATATATTTTTAAAATATAGTGACAATTTAACTGTGTTAACATAGGTAGCTAAAACTGACTTTAAAATTGAGATAATATGCTGCTGAAATATTTTTCTATTCTTCTCAAGTTGAGAAGAGCTGGATATTAAGACATTTTAAGTGTAACAAATTTAAGTTTTAAGTTCCCCTAGCAACTTGGAACCAGAGAGAAATCCTGAAGCACTTAAAGGAGTATATGGTGTGGATATATAATATATTGTTACATGAGGAAATAATTCAAATATTTAAATATTTAAAACTATTAGTGGAGGTGTATTATTTGAGGCTATTATCTTTGTATGTTTAAAGGAACGATTTTTGAGTCTGGCTATGTTTCTCTATTTTACCTTGGTTTGAAAGGTCACTAATAATGTTCTTCTTTGGTTTTAGTTGAAGTTATCTCATAATCCAAATGTTAAGCGATACTATCCCCAAGTTTTACTAAGAATGGAAAGAAGAGTTGGCACTAAAAATATCTCTCCAGTACCTTCATTAGTTTGAGATTACAAGATGAAGCATGCTAAAGAAGGAGTAATGTGGATGATCATATCTCCTGGATTCTTCCCGAAACTAGAGGAGAGTGTGTATTTTCAGCCTTCACAATTCTAAGTGTGTCTTTCATACGAAATTCTTCTACAAGCCACATAGTTGCTAGTGCAAGTGTCCCAACTCAAAGTGATTTTTTTCTTCATCATCAATGTCAGTTAGACTGAAAGAGCAAAGTGTGATAGATCAAACTGATGTTTAAAATCTGTTGATCTTTTTACATCAGCATTCACAGAGCAACTACAATCAAGCAAACGGTCACAGGGAGAATTTTGTTACTATGACTATTTCTGTTTCTCAGTACCACATCATATCTCTTTTGCAGATACATGATTTTGACTGATGATCAGCCTTGTACCTTTACAGTTAGATACAGCAATATGTCAGCCCCTGAAGATATTTTCCCTAAACTGCAACTGGGAGGCATGGTTCCCAGTGCAAACAATACTGATGCATTTACTACTTCTCTTTCAAGGTCAACTCATCAGCCATCTTTCATATAATTACATATAATTTCTTTCATATAATTACTATTTACAACTGATCTCCCAAGTAGGAACCTGATCATGCAGGATACTGTAGATTAAAATTTATGTTGGTGATGCCAACAAATTCCTACATTTCTCTTATTTCAATATTAAATTTACATCTTCACCTTCATAGTTTCACTTTCTACTCTGAAATAATTAAGAGGAATATGAAGCTTTATCTCAATGCCTGTGTTTATATAAATGTGCATTTGTATAAACTGTCGGGCTTTTGAATGGCCCTCTGAATTATATTCATCCATTGCAGTGAATTTTAATTCATTGAATCCTGAAAGTCTGATGTTCACACATGTCATCTTCTGTTTGACCACTCCAATTTACCTTCCTTCATAGACCTAGCATTCTAGGTTCCTATGAAATATCGTTCATTACAGCATCAAACTGTACTTTTATCCATAGTCATATCCACAATTATGTGTTGTTTTTCCTTTGGCTCCATCTCTTCTTTTTTAGTGATTTCCAGAAGCATAGAGGACACCGACAAACCTGGAGAGTTTACCTTTCAGTGTCCTATCTTTTTGGCTTATCATATTGTTCATGGGGTTTTCAAAGCAAGAATACTGAAGTGCTTTTCCATTTCCCTTCTCCAATGAACCACATTTTGCCAGAATTCTCCACCATGTCCAATCCATCCTGGGTGGCCCTACATGGCATGTCTCATAGTTTCATTGAGGTAGACAAGGCTGTGATCCATTTGATCAATTTGGTTAGTTTTCTGTGATTGTGGTTTTCATTCTGTCTGCCCTCTGATGGATAAGGATAAGAAGGCTTGTGGAAACTTCCTGATGGGAGAGACAGACTGTGAGTGAACCTAGGCCCTGTTCAGGCCTAATTATGGTATGAGTAATGAAAGTAATTGGGACCTTCTTCAAAAGGACTTGAGCAGGCACTCTTGTATTCAATGCATCCCATTCTTGGACCATGCCTCTGCTGGAGACTCCTAGACACTCACAAGCAAGTCTGACTCAGTCTTTTGTGGGGACACTGCCCTTACTCTTGGCTCCTGGTGGACACAAGGTTTTGTTTGTGCCCTCCAACAGTCTGTTTCAGTCCTGTGGAAGTTCTATAATTAAATCAACTGGCCTCCAAAGTCAAATTCCCTGAGGGTTCTCAATCCCTTTGCCAGATCCGCAGGTTGAGAAATCTCTAGTGGTCCTAAAACTTCCTTACCTGTACAAGAATTTCTTTAGAATAATTATCCTGCAATTTATGGATTGTGCACTAGGCCACTTTTTGGTGGGTTGAAAGGTTACCTCCTCTGAGAGGGCTTATATCACAAACTGCATGAACAAGGTCTGTAGCAGACAGAGCCTCTCTTCCATGTTAGGCCATTGCTGACCCATGCTTCTGCAAGAGACACTCAATCACTCAAAAGCAGTTCTGACTCTGTCTTTGTGCGTTCCTTGGGTATAGGTGCACAAAATATTTTATTGAGCACTCTCAGTGTGGCTGGTAAGTATTGATTTTAAATGGAAATTCACCCCTTCTACAATCTTGTTGGGTCTTTTCCTTTGCCATGGACATGTCTTTTTATTGTTGTTGTTGTTGTTGTTGTTTTTCTTTTTGGTGGGACCCAACATTCTCCTGTCAATGATCATTCAGCAGAAAGCTGTAATTTTGGATCTCTCACAGGAAAAGATGAATTGAAACCCTTCTACTTTGCCATCCTCACTTACTCATGGGCACAAACCGGCAAAGGGCAAAATGTCTACATCCCACCTCTGAAATTTCTTCACCTTTCTGCACTGTCAGATAGGCTAGAAGCCCATGGACAGAGCGAAGGTCACCTCCTCTCTTCTAGGATGTCTGTCTTTTCACAATGAAGAATCCTACCTTATCATGTCATTTGTCTCACATGATGATATTATTTGTGACGTGTAAAGAGAGAATGTGCTTTTTGATGGGCTGACCCAAGGCAGCACTATCCCAGAGCCTTCCTCTAATATTGAAAACTTCTCCAGTGCAGTATTTTATCTTTCTGTTCCTCCTCCTTCCAGTCTCTACTCTTTTCTGAAGGACCTTCACCTCTTCACAGACTTAGATCCAGTTATAGCCATATCCACCATTTCGACAGGCCAGCCCTGTTATCATAGATTGAAAGGTCCACAGGTTATGCTTTAAAAGCCCCACATCACTGGATTTACACTGGATGAGTCCTCAAGCCTTCCACATACATTTTATGTACACACACACATCAACACAGCAGACACTGTGAGCTTCTTTATGTCTCTTGATGTAAGCCCAAATTTGTGAACACACTGTTCTGTGTTGTCACTGGCCATTCTTTCCTCATTCCTGTCTTGAACAGGATGACCTCAGAGATGCATGGGCCAGTCTCCCACACTCTGTGGATGCCTGGTGCAGCCTTCTGCTTGCTCCATATCTCACGGTCTGTAATATTCATTTCTGTCAGCTGTGGTTGGACACAATCCACACAGAAAATCACACAAACGTGGGCAACAAGCTCATGTGGGTAGGCACACAAATGTTTAAGGCACGTGGAAACATAAGCAAACAGTGAATATAGATGTTTCCAGTGCTTCATATGAAATACAGCTATTTCCATTTTCTTATAGGAAAATCTCCATTCTAAGCTGAAATATGAAGTATAGAGAAGTCCAAGTTCCATGATGGAGACTTAGCACCTAGGTTTTCATGCAGTACATTCAAACCATTCCCCACTTCATGGAATCAATCCTTTGTTTTGGTATATATTATTAGAAATGCAGCAAACTCCTTACTTCACTTAAAAAAAGGGGTGCCCAGATTTTCATTTGTACAATAGAGATAATTCCATTTTCATAAGGGTTTTCCATATCTTCAGAAACCACTGCCAAGATTGTCCTATGTGAAATATCCAGAACTTCACATTTAATGGTAGAAAACCACCATCTAGATAGATATGATCGATGGACAAGTCCAAATTTCACATAAGAAAAAGAGGTTCAAGATTTTCATAAAGTGAGATAAAAACTGTGATATATCATGGAGGAAAACAAGCATCACTATATTTGCATGTAAAAATATAGGTACTTCTACATTTGAGATCAGTTCAGTTCAGTCTCTCAGTCGTGTTCAACTTTAATGACCCCATGTACTGCAGCATGTCACGTGTCCGTGTCTATCACCAACACCCAGAACCTCTGTAAACTCATGTCCATCAAGTTGATGATGCCATCTAACCATCTAATCCTCTGTCGTCCTCTTCTCTTATTGCCTTCAATGATTCCCAGCATCAGGGTCTTGTCCAATGAGTCCATTCTTCACATCAAGGGCCAGACTATTGAAGTTTCAGCTTCAGGATTAGTGCTTCCAATGTATATTCAGGACTGATTTACTTTAACATCCTTGCAGTGGAAGTGACTCTCAAGAGTCTTCACCAACACCACATTTTAAAAGCATCAATTCCTTTCATATGAAACGAGTTGCCAGTCCAGCTTCGATGCACGATACTGGATGCTTGGGGCTGGTGCACTGGGATGACCCAGAGGGATGGTATGGGGAGGGAGGAGGGTTCAGGATGGGGAACACATGTATACCTGTGGCGGATTCATTTTGATATTTGGCAAAACTAATACAATTATGTAAAGTTTAAAAAATAAAAAATAAAAAATTTCAAAAAAAGGAAAAAAAAAGAAAGAAAGAAATTGTATTGGTGAAGGGTTTTTCACTTGTTAGGCCAATGTTTGTTGCTAAGTTTCCATATCCCTTACCTGCTGTGTCCCTGACAGTGTATTTATTAATATAATTGGTGTAAGTAGTAGCTTTAATGTTTGTAACCTTGGACCCTTGAGTTAATTATTTTTCTTGTTGTAGCCCACCACACCTTTACCCTATAGGAATGCAACTTTATCTAATGCTTTTGGATGGTGGCACCTGACTAATCACCTTCAGAGAAAAATAAGCTTTCTGAAGAAATGAACTTAAAATGTTAACAGTCCTCTGGGCCAGAAGATGATGCAAATCACCTAAACTTTTGCATGTGATAAGTTTGCAGGAAGAAAGCCTGGCTTACTGTATGACTCTACCCTTTCCCCCATTATCCTCTATGCATAACTTAAGGTATAAAAACTACTTTGGAAAATAAAGTGTGGGCCTTGTTCACCGAAAAAATAAATAAATAAATAAATAAAAGCATCAATTCCTCCATGCTCAGCTGTCTTTCCAGTCATGACCTCTGGAAAAACCATAGCTTTGACCAGGTGGACCTTTGCTGGCAAACAATGTCTCTGTTTTTGAATATGTTGTCTAGGTAGTTCCCGGCTTTTCATCCAAACAGTAAGTACCATTTAATTTCATGGCTGCAGTCACAATCTCCAATAATTTTGGAGCCCCCCAAAATAAAGTCTTTTGGTATTTTCATTGTTTCTCCATCCATTTGCTAAGCAATGATGAGACCAGTTATCATGATCTTACTTTTTGAATGTTGAGTATTAAACCACATTTTTCACTCTTTTTCATTTTCATCAAGAGCTTCTTTACATTTCTTCACTTTTTGCCATAAGAGTGATTTCGTCTAAGTATCTGAGGCTGTTGATATTTCTCCCAGCATTCTTGATTCATGCTTGTGCTTCTTCAAGCCTGGCATTTAGCATGTTGTACACGACATATGAACTATGGACGGAGGTTTGTGACATTGTACAGGGAACAGAAATCAAGACCATCCCCAGCACAAAGAAAAAGGGAAAAAAAAAAAAAAAAGCAAAGCGGCTGTCTGAGAAGGCCTTACAAAGAACTGTTAAAGAAGACAAGACAAAAGCAAAGGAGAAAAGGAAAGATTTATCTATTTCAATGCATAGTTACAAAGAATATCATGGAGTGTTAGAAAGTCTTCCTTAGCAATCAATGCAAAGAAATAGAGGAGAACAATAGAATGGGAAAGACTAGAGTCTATTCAAAAAATTAGACATACCAAGGGAACATTTCTTGCCAAAATGGCCTCAATAAAGAACAGAAATGGTATGGACCTATCAGAAGCAGAAGATATTAAGAGGTCTCAAGAATACCCAGAAGAACTATACAAAAAACATTTTCATGACCTAGATAATCACAATGGTGTTATCACTTAGTCTCACCTAGAGCCAGACATCCTGGAATGAGAAGTCAAGTGGGCCTTAGGAAACATCACTATTAACGAAGCCAGTGGAGGTGATGGAATTCCAGTTCAGCTATGAGAAATCCTAAAAGATGATGCTGTGAAAGTTTTGCACTCAATATGTTAGCAAATTTGGAAAACTCAGCGGTGGTCACAGGACTGGAAACAGTCAGCATTCATTCCAATCCCAAAGAAAGCCAATGCCAAAGAATGCTCGAACTATCGCACAATTGCGCTCACCTCACACACTAGTAAATAATGCTCAAAATTCTCTAAGCCAGAGTTCGATATGTGTGACCATGAAGTCCTAGATGTTTAAAGTGGTTTTAGAAAAGGCAGACGAACCAGACATCAAATTGCCAACATCAAGGCAATGGCACCCCCACCTCAGTATTCCTGCCTGGAAAATCCCATGGATGGAGGAGCCTGGAAGGCTGCAGTCCATGGGGCCACCGAGGGTCAGACACGACTGAGCGACTTCATTTTTCACTTTCAGGTATTGGAGAAGGAAATGGCAAACCACTCCAGTGTTCTTTCCTGGAGAATCCCAGCGATGGGGGAGCCTGGTGGGCTGCCGTCTATGTGGTCACACAGAGTCAGACACGACTGAAGTGATTTAATAGCAGCAGCAGCAGCTACTATCATCAAAAAAGCAAGAGAGTTCCAGAAAAATATCTATTTCTGCTTGTTTGACTATGCCAAAGCCTTTGACTGTGTGGATCACAATAAACTATGGAAAATTCTGAAAGAGATGGGAATACCAGACCACCTGACCTGACTCCTAAGAAACTTGTATGCAGGTCTGGAAGCAACAGCTGGAGCTGGAGATGGAACAGCATTTTGGTTCCAAATAGGAAAAGGAGTATGCCAAGGCTGTATATTGTCACCCTACTTATTTAACTTAAATGTAGAGTACATCATGAGAAAAGCTAGGCTGAAAGAAACACAAGCTGGAAGCAAGATTGCTGGAAGGAATATCAATAATGTCAGATACGAAGACAACACCACACATAGGGCAGAAAGTGACGAACAACTAAAGAGCTTCTTGATTAAAGTGATGAGGAGAGTGAACAATTTGGCTTAAACGCCAGCATTTACAAAAACTAAGATCATGGACTCTGGCCCCATCACTTCATGCCAAATAGAATGGGAAATGGTGGAAAGAGTGCCTGACATTATTTTAATTTTTATTTATTTATTTATTTTTGGTGGTGCGTCTCCAAATCACTTCAGATGATGATTGAAGCCATTAAATTAAAAATGCTTACTCCTTGGAAGGAAAGTTATCACCAACCTAGACAACATATTAAAAAGCAGAAACATTAGTTTGCCAACAAAGGTCTGTCTAGTCAAGGCTATGGTTTTTCCTGTAGTCATGTATGGGTGTGTTATTTGGACTATAAAAAAGTTAAGAACCAAGAATTGATACTTTTGAAATGTGATGTTAGAGGAGAGTCTTGAAAGTGCCTTGGACTGCAAGGAGGTCCAATGAGTACATCCTAAAGAAGATCAGTCCTGGGCTTTCATTGGAAGGATTGATGTTGAAGCTGAAACTGAAATACTTTGGCCACCTGATGCAAACAATTGACTCATGGAAAAGCTTCTGATACTTCAAAATATTGAGGGCAGGAAGATAAAGGGATGGCAGAGGATGAGATGGTTAGATAGCATCTCCAACACAATTGACATGAGTGGGTAAACTCAAGGAGCTGGTCACGGACAAGGAGGCCTGGCATGCTGTGGTTCATGGGGTCACAAAGAGTTGGACACCACTGAACTATTGAAGTGAACATTACATACAATTTAAATAAGCAGGGTGACAGTATGCAGCCTTGTCATACCCTTTTCCTTTTGAGAAGCATTCAGTTGTTTTACATTCAGTTCTAACTGTTGCTTCTTGAGCTGAAACAGATTTCCTGGAGGCAGGTAAGGTGATCCGGTATTCCTATCACTTTAAGAATTTTCCAGTTTGTTTTGATCCACACAGTCAAAAGCTTTGGTATAAACAATGAAGAAGAAATAGATTTTCCCCACCTTTGGAGCTCTCTTGTCACTTTGATAACCCCACACATGTTGGATATTTGATTATTAGTTCCTCTGCCTTTATTAAATCCAGCTTGAACATCGGGGATTTCATGGTTCATGTACTGTTGAAGCCTGGCTTGGAGAATTTTGAACATTACTTTGCTTCCGTTTTAGATGAGGACAATTGTATGGTTGTGTGAACAGTTTTTGGAATTGTCTGTCTATGGAATTGGATGAACTTTCCCAGTTCTGTGTCCACTGTTGAGTTTTCCAAATTTGCTGGCATATTGAATGAAGCATTCCCATAGCTATGAAATAACTCAAGTAGAATTCCATCAATTCCACAAGCGTTGTTCATAAGGATGCTTCATAAGGACTCCTTGACTTCACATTCTAAGATGTCTGGCTCTAGGTGCGTGGTCATTTTGGCTATCTGGTTCATGAGTATTTTCTTTGTGCAGTTCTTCTGTGAGTGCTGAAAAATTGATGCTTTTGAACTGTGGTGTTGGAGAAGACTCTTGAGAGTCCCTAGGACTGCAAGGAGATCCAACCAGTCCATTCTGAAGATCAGCCCTGGGATTTATTTGGAAGGAATGATGCTAAAGCTGAAACTCCAGTACTCTGGGCACCTCATGTGAAGAGTTGACTAATTGGAAAAGACTCTGATGCTGGGAGGGATTGGGGGCAGGAGAAGAAGGGGACGACAGAGGATGAGATGGCTGGATGGCGTTACTGACTCGATGGACGTGAGTCTGAGTGAACTCCGGGATTTGGTGCGGACAGGGAGGCCTGGCATGCATGGGGTGCTGTGATTCATGGGGACACGACTGAGCGACTGATCTGATCTGTGTATTCTTGCCACCTCTTCTTAATATCTTCTGCTTCCATTAGGTCCGTGAAGTTTCTGTCTTTTATTTTGACCAACATTGCATGAAATATTTCCTCGGTATCTCTAATTTTTTAGAGAGACTTCAAGTCATACCCATTCTATTATTTTTCTCTATGTCTTTGCATTGATCACTGAGGAAGCCTTTCTTAAGGGATTTGACGTAGGTTATACCTGAATAGTCTAATGTTTTTCTCTACTTTAAAATTTTAAGTCTGAATTTGGCAATAAGGAATTCATGATTTGAGCCATAGTCAGGTCACCATCCTGGTTTTGCTGACTACAATTGCTTCTCCATTTTGGCTGCAATGTGATGTCAGTCCTGAACTTACGGTGAATCCATGAGTAGAGTCTTCTCTTGTGTTGGTGGACCAGGGTGCATGCTATATGTTGTGTGGTCTCTTGGCAGAACTCTGTTAGACTTTGACTGGATTCCTTTTGCACTCCAATGCCAAATTTGTCTGTTATTCCAGGTATCTCTTGATTTTCTACATTTGCATTCCATTCCTCTATGGGGAAAATGATGTCTTTTTTTGGATGTTAGTTCTAGATGGTCTTTCAAGTCTTCATACAAATGTTCCACTTCAGCTACTTCAGCATAACTGGTCAGGACACAGACTTGGTTTACTGTGCTGTTGAATGGTTTGTCTTGGAAATGAAGAGAGATCCTTCTTCTTCTTACACATCTTGTGATCTGTCAGCTTCATCTCTTCATCAACTGTGGAAGAACACACAACCACGCAGAAAAATATACAGAAAAGAGTCAACAATCTCACATATACAGACACAAATTAATATTCAAGACACAGGAAACAGGTAAACAGGAAACATAGGTGTTTCTGTAGCTGCAGAACCCGTTCTTTGTATGAAATATAAGATTTCCAGGTTTTTATGGTAAAATCTCCATTCTGAACTGAACTCAGTTCAGATCAGTTCAGTCGCTCAGTTGTGTCTGACTCTTTGTGACCCCATGAATTGCAGCACGCCAGGCCTCCCTGTCCATCACCAACTCCTGGAATTCACTCAAACTCAAGTCCATTGAGTGGGTGATGCCATCCAGCCATCTCATCCTCTGTCTTCCCCTTATCCTCCAGCCCTCAATCCCTCCCAGCATAAGAGTCTTTTCCAATGAGTCAACCAACTCTTCACAAGAGGTAGGCAAAGCACTGGAGTTTCAGCTTTAGCATCGTTCCTTCCAAAGTAAACAGGACTGATCTCCTTTTGAATGGACTGGTTGGATCTCCTTGCAGTCCAAGGCACTCTCAAGAGTCTTCTCCAACACCACAGTTCAAAAGCATCAATTCTTCAGGACTCAGCTTTCTTCACAGTCCAACTCTGACATCCGTACATGACTACTGGAAAAACCATAGCCTTGACTAGATGGAACTTTGTTGACAAAGTAATGTCTCTGCTTTTCAATATGCTATCTAGGTTGGTCATAACTTTTCTTCCAAGGAGTAAGCGTCTTTTAATTTCATGGCTGAAATCACCATCTACAGTGATTTTGGAGCCCCTCAAAATAAAGTCTGACACTGTTTCCACTGTTTCCCCATCTATTACCCATGAACTGATGGGGCCAGATGCTATGGTTTTAGTTTTCTGAATGTTGAGCTTTAAGGCAACATTTTCACTCTCCTCTTTCACTTTCATCAAGAGGCTTTTGAGTTCCACTTGACTTTCTCCCGTAGAAGTCCAAAATTCTAGATGGAAAATTTGCACCTAAGTTGTGATACAGCTGATACAGAACATTACATATTTCATCAAACAAACTCTTTGTTTTGATATATGTTTAAGAAATGCAAACACTCTCTATGAAGAAACAGTGGTGTCCAGATTTTCATTTGTGAAATAGAATTGAAATTTCATATGGGTTCTTCTTATCTTCAGATCGAAGATTCAAATCTTCAGTGCCATGGTTTTCATATGTGAAATATACATATGTCCACATTTAATGGTAGAGAACCACCGCCCAGATTTTCATGCATGAGGTGGAGAGAATTCCACCTTTCATGTAAGAAGAACAGCTTCCATATTTTCATGAAGTGAAAAAGAAATGCAATATATCATGTGGTAAATCCAGCATCGTTATATTGGCATGTAAAAATATAGGTGATTCTACATTTGTGTTTAGTTCAGTTCAGTTTCTGGATCTTGTCCAACTCTGCGACCCCACGGACTGCAGCACGCCATGCTTCCCTGTCCATCAACAATTCCTTGAGCATACCCAAACTCGTGTCCATCGAGTAGGTGATTCCATCCAACCACCTCATCTTCTGTCATCCTCTTCTTCTCCTGCCTTCAATCTTTCCAAGCGTCAGGGTCTTTTCAAATGCGTCATTTATTTGAATCAGGTGGCCAAATTATTGGAGTTTCACCTTCAAAATCAGTCCTTCCAATGAATAATCAGAAACGATTTCCTTTAGCCACCTTAAGGCCAAGAGACCCTTAAGAATCTCCACCAAAAGCACAGATTAAAAGCATCGATTCTTCCACCTTCAGCTATCTTTAGACTCCAAATCTCACATCCATACATGACTGCTAGAAAAGCCATATTTTTGACTATGTGAGCCTTTGTCGGCAAAGCAATGTCTCTGCTTTTCAGTATGCTGTCTAGTTTGGTCATAGCTTTCTTCCAAGGAGGATGTTTTAATTTCATGATGAAGTCAACATCTGAAGCAATTTTGGACCCACCAAAATAATGTCTTTTGCTCTTTCCATTGTTTCTCCATCCCTTTACTAATCAGTGATTGTATCAGAAGTCATGATCTTAGTTCTTTGAATATTGAGATTTTAAGCCAGATTTTTCACTCTTCTCTTTCATTTTCATCAAGAAGCTCTTTAGTTCTTCTTCATTTTCTGCCATAAGGCTGATGTCGTCTACTTCTCTGAGTTTATTGATATTTCTCCCAGCAGTATTATTTAAAGCCTGTGCTTCATACAGCCTGGCATTTCTCATGTTGCACATTGCATTGAAATTAAATAAGCAGGGTGACAATATACAGCCTTGGTATAATCCTTTCCTTATTTGAAAGCACCCTGTTGCTCCATAGCCTGTTGCTTCTTCACCTGGATACAGATTTCTCAGGAGGCAGGTCAGGTGGTCGGTTTTCCCAGCACTTTGTATGTATTTAACAATTTTTTCTGATCCCCTCAGTCAAAGGCTTCTGTATAAAGAATGAAACAGGTCTTTTTTTTTATATCTTACTTTTTTGATGACCCCATGGTTGTTGGCAATTTGATCTTTTATTCCTCACACTTTTCTAAATTCAGCTAGAACATGTGGAAGCTCATTGTTCAGGAACTGCTGAAGCCCAGATTGGAGAATTTTGAGCATTACTTCTCTCCCATTTGACATGGGGGAAAATGTGTGATAGTGGACATTCTTTGGTAATGCCTTTCTTTAGGATTGGACTGAAAACAGATATTTTCCAGTCCTGTTTCAACTGGTGAGTTTTTCAAATGTCCTGGCATATTGAATGTAGCACTTTCATAGAATCATCGGTTAGTCTGTGAATTAGGCCTACTGGAATTCCATCAGCTCCACTAGTTTTCTCCATAGTGATGATTCATAAGGATGGCTTGATTTCACATTCCAAGATGCCTGGCTCTAGGTGAGCGATCATCGTGGATATCTGGATATTGAAGATCCTTTTTGTATAGTTCTTCTGTGTATTATTTACACCTCTTCTTGATACATTCTGCTTCTGTTAAGTCAGTACCACTTCTGTTCTTTATTTCGACCATCTTTGCATGGAATGTTCCCGTGGTATCTCTAATTTTCTTGAACATATCTTGTCTTTGCCATTACATTATTTTCCTCTGTTTCTTTGCATTCTTCACTAAAGTCAGCTTTCTTATCTCTCCTTCCTCTTCTTTGTAATTCTGCATTCACATGGATATATCTTTGTCTTTCTCCTTTGCTTTCGCTTCTCTTCTTTTCTCAGTAACTTGTAAGGTATATTCAGACACACATTTTGGCTTTTTGCAGGTTTTTTTTTTTTTTTTTCTTGAGGATGGTCTTGATCACTGCCTTTTGTACACTTTCACAAACCTCTGTCCATAGTTACTCAGAAACCCTTTCTATCAGATCTAATCTCTTGAATCTATTTGTCACTTTCACTGTGTAATCAAAAGGGTTATGATTTAGGTTCTACCTGAAAATTCTAGTGGTTTCCCCACTTTTTTTTCAATTTAAGCCTGAAATTGGCAACAAGGAGGTCATGATCTGAGTTACAATAGATCCCAGTCTTGTTTTGCTGAGTGTATATAGTTACTCCATGTTTGGCCACAAATAAAAGAATCAATCTGATTTCAGTATGAGCATCTGGTAATGTCCTTGTGTAGAGTCTTCTCTGGTGTTCTTGGAAGTGAGTGCTTTGTATGAGCCGTGTGTTCCCTAGGCAAAACTCTGTTTCTTTTCAGTGGTTTCATTTTGTCCTCCAGGGCCATATTTGCGTGCTACTCCTGGTGTCTCTTGACTTCCTATTTTGAATTCCATTCCCCTGTGATGAAAAGGACATATTTTATGCATGTATGTTCTATAAGTTCTTGTAGGTCTTCATAGAAAAAGCTATTACTTCATTTCCTTCAACATTACTATTACTTATAGTGGCATAGAACTAGATGACTGTAATATTGTTTGTTTTGAAAATGAACAGGGATCATTCTATCATTTTTGAGATTGCCTCCAAGTACTACATTTCAGACTCTTTGTTGACTATGGCCACTACTCCATTTTTTCTAAGAGCTTCATGCCCACAGTAGTAGACATAGTGGTCATTTGAGTCAAATTCACCCATTCCAGTCCATTTTAATTCACTGATTCCTAAAATGTTGATGCTCACTCTTGGCACCCCCTGTTTGACCCCTTGCAATTCTCCGTAATTCATGGACATAACCTTCCAGGTTCCTATGCAACATTACTCTTTTTTAAATTTAAATATATTTATTTTAATTAAAGGCTAATTACTTGACAATATTGTACTGGTTTTGCCATACATCAACATGAATCCGCCACGGGTGTACACATGTTCCCCATCCTGAATCCCCCTCCCTCCTCCCTCCCCATACCGTCCCTCTGGGTCATCCCAGTACTCCAGCCCCAAGCTTCATGTATCCTGCATCCTGCATTGAACCTTGACTGGCAGTTCTTTTCTTATATGATATTATATATGTTTCAATGCCATTCTCCCAAATCATGCCCCCCTCCCTCTCCCACAGGGCCCAAAAGGCTGTTCTACACATTTGTGTCTCTTTTGCTCTCTCCCATACAGGGTTATCATTACCATCTTTCTAAGTTCCATATATATGCATTAGTATATTGTATTGGAGTTTTTCTGTCTGGCTTATGTCACTCTGTATAATAGGCTCCAGTTCCATCCACCTCATTAGAACTGATTCAAATGAATTCTTTTTAATGGCTGAGTAATACTCCATTGTGTATTTGTACCACAGCTTTCTTACCCATTCATCTGCTGATGGTCATCTAGGTTGCTTCCATGTCCTGGCTATTAGAAACAGTGCTGTGATGAACATTGGGGTACACGTGGCTCTTTCAATTCTGGTTTCCTCAGTGTGTATGCACAGCAGTGGGATTGCTGGGTTATATGGCAGCATTACTCCTTATAGCATCGGACTTCATTCCATCACCAGTCATATCTACAACTGGGTGCTGTTTTTTCTCTGTTTCCATGCCTTCATGGAACAAGAATTTTCTTTCTGTAGTTTCTTCTCAACTGATCTCCTGTAGCATATCAGGCACCTGCCACCCTTGGGAGTTCTTCTTTCTGTATGGTATATTTTGCCATAGCATCCTGCTAACGGCTTTCTCAAAGCAGGGATACTCAAGAGGTTTTCCATTTCCTTCTCCAAGGACCTCGTTTTGTCAGAACGCTTCACCATGACCCGTCCATCTTGGGTGGCCCTACACCCATGACTCATAGTTTCATTGAGTTAGACAAGGCTATGGACCATGTGATCAGTTTGGATAGTTTTCTGTGATTGTGATTTTCATTCTCTTTACCCTCTGATGAATAAGAATAAGAGGCTTGTGGAAACTTCCTTATGGGAAAGACTAACTGAGGGGGAATCTGATTCTTGTTCTGATGGACAGGGCCATGTTTGGTTCAGTTTTGTGGCTCAATCATGTTCAAATCTTTGTTGATTTGAACAAGCTCCACATAAACTGGAGCTTGCCAGGAATCCCTGTTGGTCACCATCTCACTAAGTTTACTCAGTCTCATATCCATTGATTCAGTGATTCCATCCAATCTTCTCATCCTGTGTTGTCCCTCCTCCTCCTGCCTTGAACCTTTCCCAGCATCATGATCCTTTCCAATGTGTCAGTTCTTCACATCGTGTGACCAAAGTATTGGAGTTTCACCTTTAGCCCCAGTCCTTGCAAAGAATATTCAGGATTGATGTCCTTTAGGATGGACTGGTTGGATTTCTCCTAGCCATCCAAGAGACTCTCAAGAGCCTTCTCCAACACCACAGTTCAAAAGCATTAATTTTCCTGCTCACCTTACATTATAGTTCATCTCTCACCTCCATACATGACTTCTGGATAAACAAAGGCTTTGACTAAATGTATATTTCATGTAAAATTGCTTCATTCAAATTTTCATATCTGAAATATGTACAGTTCATATCTTATAAGACAAATTGTGGCCTGGTTTCCACATGTGAAAGGAACAAAAATCCGACTTTGCCATGTCCAAGATTCCTCAGCAGTTTTTCTTACGTCAAATATAGAGA
This sequence comes from Bos taurus, assembly GCF_002263795.3. Classification (NCBI taxonomy): domain Eukaryota; kingdom Metazoa; phylum Chordata; class Mammalia; order Artiodactyla; family Bovidae; genus Bos; species Bos taurus. Next base: position 35,577,216 of record NC_082638.1, read on the forward strand.
ATTCACTACCGCATATTGGAGACCCTGCTTGCAGATTTACATACATGAGATATAGAGAATTTCCTATTTCAGTTAGAAACATCTACATCTAGATGGTGAAATAAAAAATATAAGGAATACTATGTTTTAAGCAACTTTGTTAGTATATATTTTTAACTGATGGACAATTATTTTACAGAATTTTGTTTGGTATTAAACTTTAACATTCAGTTGAGAATACCATATTTCATGCAAGAAAGTATGTGCCTTGATTTTTATACATGAAATAACGTGCATTCCATAATTCATGTTAAATTATCAAGGACCCACCTTTTAGTGCATGAATTCCACAGATTTCATCTATCATACTGCAAAGTTCAAAGCTATATTTTCAAAAGGGAAATAGAAACAATTGCATATTTCATGTAACAAAAACTGTGCTCAGTTTTTGGTCCTGGAAATACGGAGAATTTCATCTTTAATATAGGAAAATGGACACCCAGATTTTCTAATGGCATGTCCCATAAGGACGTGTATACCCTCATTTTCACATTTGAAATGTACAATACTCTGTATTACATGTAAACATCGTTGTATTAAAATTTGCTTCCTGAATAATTGAATCTCTCATAGATTAAGAAGTGAAATATCCACCCAGACTTTCATAAATGAAATGGAGAGATATTCATAATTCATAAAGAAGCATTTAATTTTTCTAAGGGGATATAGAAAATTCCATATTTCAGGTACAAAAATCTCCTCCTGATTGACATATATGAGACAGAGTTTTTGCTGGTTTTCAGTTGACTGGCCAGTTCCAACACTGTAACACCATGGACAGCATCACTGCAGCCTTCCCAACCCTTCCCTGTTTCCAACACTTTGCTCAGATTCACCTTTGTTGAGTCAAGAGATTCCAGGATGGACGTCCAAGCAACTCAACTTCTGTTGCCTTCTTCTCCTTCACTCAGTCTTTCCCACATTAGAGCCAATAATGTTTCATGACAAGTTAGAGTGGCAGTCTTTTCTCATGAGTCCTTTAGCCAAAATATTGGAGCTTGAGCTTCAGCATCAGACCTTCCAATGAACATTTACAGTTAGTTTCTTTTAGGATTGACTGGGTTGAACTCCTGCTGTTCAAGGGACTCTCAGTAGTTGCCTCCAGGACAGGGTTCAAACCTCAGTTTTGATACTCAGGCTTCTTTATAGTCGAACTCTCACATCCATACATCGGCTCAGATCAGTTCAGTTCATTCTCGCAATCATATCCAACTCTTTGTGACCACATGGACCACAGGAGTCCAGGTCTCCCTGTCCATCACCAACTCCCAGAGTCTACACAAACTCATGCCCATTGAGTCTGCTATGCCATCCAACCATTTCACCCTCTGTCATCCCCTTGTCCTCCTTCCCTCAATCTTTCCCAGCATCAGGGTCTTTTCCCATGAGTCAGCTCTTCTTATCAGTTGGGCAAAGTATTGGAATTTCAGCTTCAACAGCAGTTTTTCAAAGGAACATCCAGGGACTGAACTCCTTAAGATGGAATGATTGGATCTCCTGCAGCCCAAGGGTTTCTCAAGAGTCTTCTCCAAAATCACAGTTCAAAAGCATCATTTATTCTTCTCAGCTTTCTATATAGTCCAACTGTCACATTCATATATGACTACTGGAGAAACAGTAGCCTTGACTAGACAGACATTTGTTGGCAAAGTAATGTCTCTGCTTTTTAATAGACAGTGTAGGTTGCTCATAAATTTTCTTTCAAAGAGGAAGCATCTTTTAATTTCATGGATACAGTCACCATCTGCAGGGATTTGGACCCACCATCCACCAATAAAATAAATAAGGTCTAACATTGTTTCCCTATCTATTTGGCATGAAGTGATGGGACCAGATACCATGATCTTAGTTTTCTGAATGTTGAATTTTAAGTCATTTTTTCTCTCTTTTTCACTTTCATCAAGAGACTTTTAGATCTTCCGTTTTTTCTATCATAAGGGTGGTGTCATCTGCATGTTTATATTTATTGATATTTCTTGGCGCAAGCTTGATTCCAGCTTGTACTTCATACAACCCAGTGTTTCTCATGATGTATTATGCATATAAATTAAATAAGCAGGGTGACAATACAGCCTTGACCTACTCCATTTCCTATTTGAACCAGCCTGCTCTTCTATGCCTTGTTCTAACTGTTTCTTACTGACCTGCATCCAGATTTATCAAGAGACAGCCCAGGTGGTCTGATACTCCCATTTCTTGTAGAATTTTTCAGTTTGTTGTGATCCATAGAGTCAAAGTCTTTGGCATAGTCAATAAAGCAGAAATTGATGTTTTTCTGAAACTCTCTTGCTTTTTCAGAGATCCAGCAGATGTTTGCAATTTAATCTCTAGTTCCTCTGTCTTTTCCAAAACCAGCTTGAACATCTGGAATTTCACAGTTCACATATTGTTGAAGCCTACCTTGGAGAATTTTGAGTATTACTTTACTAGTGCATGAGATGAAGGCAATTGTGTTGTAGTTTGAGTATTCTTTGGCATTACCTCTCTTTGGGATTGGAATGCAAACTGACATTCCATTCCTGTGGCCATTACTGAGTTTTCCTAATTCACTAGAGCAGCGAGCTGTGGCTCTGTGGCACTGGAACCGCCAGCAGTCAGGAGGAGATATCCCACGTCCAAAGTAAGGAGCAGCGGCTGTACTTTGCAGTAGCAGGAGTGAAGAGATACTGCACATCCAAGGTAAGAGAAATCCCAGTAAGATGGTAGGTGCTGAGAGAGGGCATTAGGGGGCAGAAACACTGAAACCACCATCGCAGAAACTTAACCAATCTATCACATGAACCCCGGCTTGTCTAACTCAATGGAACTAAGCCATGCTTTGTAGGCTCACACAAGGTGGACATCCATACATATCCCCTGAGGGGGCGGGGGGAGGAAAAACTAGCTTTGCCTGGGGGTGGGGGGAAGGAAAAACCAGCTTTGCCTAAACGGACCTTTGTCAACAAAATGATGTCTCTGCTTCTCAGCACATTGTATCTAGGTTTATCATAGGTTTTCTTCCGTGGAGCTAGAGTGTCCTATTTTCGTGGCTGTAATCACTGTCCCCAATGATTTTGGAGACCAGGAACACTGTCGTCTTTCTATGTTTAACCTTTGTATTTGAAAAACTGCATTTAGCCTTTGTTCTGCATCATTTTATACCCAAGTCCAAACTTGCCTGTTACCCATGTATCTCCTGACTTCCTGTTTTACATCACAGTCAGCTATCATGAAAAGGGCATCTCTTTTGGGTGGTAATTTTAGAAAATCTTGGATGTTTTCCTAAACTATTAAAGTTCCGTGATAGCTTCAGTGGTAAAAATTTGAAATGCAGAAATTTGCATTGTTTATCTATGAAAATCTACATTCAAATTTTCATACAAAATTAAGGAATTCCACATGTGCAGTAGGAAGCATAATCATCCTGAATTTCAAAAGTGAATTATAGAGAATAGCAACTTTCAAATAGAATTGACACCTATGTTTTCCTATGTGAAATTTAGAGACTCATATAGGAAAATCTACACCAAAATTCTTATATGTGAAATATAGAGAATTTATATTTCATTTAGGAATAGTACCCTTGATTTTAATATTTGAAAGATAGGAATTCCATATTTCAAGCAGTCAATCCAACATCTGGATATTCAATGAAATACAGGAAATTCATATTATATGAAAGAAATTTAAAAATCTAGAATTTATTTATATTTTTTAGAAATTATTTATTTATTTATGGCTGCACTTTCTTCATTGCTGTGCACAAAGTTTCTCAAGTTACAGTAGTTGGGGACTACTCTTCATTGCAGTTAGCTAGTGTCTCATGGTTCTCCCTTCTATTGCAAACAGAAGCCCTAGGACGCCCAGATTAGGTAGTTGGGGCAAAAAGGGTTATCTACTTTGGTAGCATGTGCCATATCTTCAGACCAAGGATCGAACCCACGTCCCCTGCATTGGCAGGGAAATTCTAAACCCACAGGATCACTGGAGAAACCCAGCAGGCTTTTTTTAAAGTATATATATATTTTTAAATTTCATTTATATTAATTGGGGCCTAATTACTTTAAAATATTGGAGACTAGTCTAAGATGATGGAGGAGTAGGACGGGGAGAACACTTTCTCCCCCACAAATTCATCAAAAGAGCATTTAAACGTCGAGTAAATTCCACAAAACAACTTCTGAATGCCGGCAGAGGACATCCGGCACCCAGAAAAGCAATCCAACTCTTCGAAAGGAGGTAGGAAAAAATATAAAAGACAAAAAAAGAGACAAAAGAGGGAGGGATGGAGTTCCGTCCCGGGAAGGGAGTCTTAAAAAGAGAGAAGTTTCCAAACACCAGGAAACCTTCTCACTGCCGAATCTGTGCCAAGCTTTGGAAGCACAGAGGGCAACATAACGGGGAGGAAAAAAAAAAATAAACAATTAAAACTCGAAGATTGCGAGTCCTACAGTAACTCCCCCAGCAGAGAAGCAGCGCAGACGCCTGCACGCACCATTAGCAAGCGGGGGCTGGGCAGGGAGGCGCAGCGCGGGCTGCATTGCTTAGAGTAAGAATCTGGCCTGAATACCCTGAGCACTATCTGAGCAAAATAATCTGGGCTAGCAAACCAGACTGTGGGATATCTACCACGCGAAAAGCCAGCCCCAACCTAAGACACTGCCAGGCCCGCGCAGGGAACAAAGAACTGAACAGAGATAGCTGGCTGCAGACCTTCCCCCTCCAGTGACAGGCAGCCAGAGCCGGAAGGGGGCAATCGCAGCCCCAGAGAGACATTATCTATAAAACTGTAAGCCGGCTTCTTTGCTAACTAAAACTTCTTGGGGGTCTGGACGGTTAACATCTGCCTGAGAAGGTGCACCGGTTTTATACCCAGATAACCGAGTGGCTGGGAGGTGATAAGTCGCAGCATTGGCGCTCGCCAAACACCTCATCACTTGAGCTGCTCGGACCTGGGAAGAGCACAAAACTCAAGCCCAACTGAGTCTGCGCCTCTGAGGACTGCCCGAGCGCCTGAACCTGAGCGGCTTGGACGTGGGAGGTACATGCAGCCCAGGGCCAGCCTCGGATTGTTCCCAGCGGAACAACCTAGAGCCCGAGCAGTGTGGGCAGGGAGGCTACACGCGCCATGAGCGGGGGCAGACCCAGTGTGGCTGAGGCACTGCGAGCGCACGCCAGTGTTATTTGTTTGCAGCATCCCTCCCTCCCTCCCCACAGCGCGACTGAACAAAGAGAAGAAATACAGCTCCACCCATCAGAACACCGACACAAGCTTCCCTAACCAGGAAACCTTGACAAGCCACCTGTACAAACCCACACACAGTGAGGAAAAGCCACAATAAAGGGAACTCCACAAACTGCCAGAATACAAAGGACACCCCAAACTCAGCAATTTAAACAAGATGAAGAGACAGAGGAATAGCCAGCAGATAAAGGAACAGGATAAATGCCCACCAAACCAAACAAAAGAGGAAGAGATAGGGAAACTACCTGATAAAGAATTCCGAATAATGATAGTGAAATTGATCCAAAATCTTGAAATTAAAATGGAATCACAGATAAATAGCGTGGAGACAAGGATTGAGAAGATGCAAGAAAGGTTTAACAAGGACCTAGAAGAAATAAAAAAGAGTCAATATATAATGAATAATGCAATAAATGAAATTAAAAACACTCTGGAGGCAACAAATAGTAGAATAACAGAGGCAGAAGATAGGATTAGTGAATTAGAAGATAGAATGGTAGAAATAAATGAATCAGAGAGAATAAAAGAAAAACGAATTAAAAGAAATGAGGACAATCTCAGAGACCTCCAGGACAATATTAAACGCTACAACATTCAAATCATAGGGGTTCCAGAAGAAGAAGACAAAAAGAAAGACCATGAGAAAATACTTGAGGAGATAATAGTTGAAAACTTCCCTAAACTGGGGAAGGAAATAATCACCCAAGTCCAAGAAACCCAGAGAGTCGCAAACAGGATAAACCCAAGGCGAAACACCCCAAGACACATATTAATCAAATTAACAAAGATCAAACACAAAGAACAAATATTAAAAGCAGCAAGGGAAAAACAACAAATAACACACAAGGGAATTCCCATAAGGATAACAGCTGATCTTTCAATAGAAACTCTTCAAGCCAGAAGGGAATGGCAAGACATACTTAAAATGATGAAAGAAAATAACCTACAGCCCAAATTATTGTACCCAGCAAGGATTTCATTCAAGTATGAAGGAGAAATCAAAAGCTTCTCAGACAAGCAAAAGCTGAGAGAATTCTGCACCACCAAACCATCTCTACAACAAATACTAAAGGATATTCTCTAGACAGGAAACACAAAAATGGTGTATAAATTCGAACCCAAAACAATAAAGTAAATGGCAACGGGACCATACTTATCAGTAATTACCTTAAACGTAAATGGGTTGAATGCCCCAACCAAAAGACAAAGACTGGCTGAATGGATACAAAAACAAGACCCCTACATATGTTGTCTACAGGAGACCCACCTCAAAACAGGGGACACATACAGACTGAAAGTGAAAGGCTGGAAAAAGATTTTCCATGCAAATAGGGACCAAAAGAAAGCAGGAGTAGCAATACTCATATCAGATAAAATAGACTTTAAAACAAAGGTTGTGAAAAGAGACAAAGAAGGCCACTACATAATGATCAAAGGATCAATCCAAGAAGAAGATATAACAATTATAAATATATATGCACCCAACACAGGAGCACTGCAGTATGTAAGACAAATGCTAACAAGTATGAAAGGAGAAATTAACAATAACACAATAATAGTGGGAGACTTTAATACCCCACTCACACCTATGGATAGATCAACTAAACAGAAAATTAACAAGGAAACACAAACTTTAAACGACACAATAGACCAGTTAGACCTAATTGATACCTATAGGACATTTCATCCCAAAACAATGAATTTCACCTTTTTCTCAAGCGCACATGGAACCTTCTCCAGGATAGATCACATCCTGGGCCATAAAGCTAGCCTTGGTAAATTCAAAAAAATAGAAATAATTCCAAGAATCTTTTCTGATCACAATGCAGTAAGACTAGATCTCAATTACAAGAGAAAAACTATTAAAAAATCCAACATATGGAGGCTGAACAACACGCTGCTGAATAACCAACAAATCACAGAAGAAATCAAAAAAGAAATCAAAATTTGCATAGAAACGATTGAAAATGAAAACACAACAACCCAAAACCTGTGGGACACAGTAAAAGCAGTCCTAAGGGGAAAGTTCATAGCAATACAGGCACACCTCAAGAAACAAGAAAAAAGTCAAATAAATAACCTAACTCTACACCTAAAGCAACTAGAAAAGGAAGAAATGAAGAACCCCAGGGTTAGTAGAAGGAAAGAAATCTTAAAAATTAGAGCAGAAATAAATGCAAAAGAAAGAAAAGAGACCATAGCAAAAATCAACAAATCCAAAAGCTGGTTCTTTGAAAGGATAAATAAAATTGACAAACCATTAGCCAGACTTATCAAGAAACAAGGGGAGAAAAATCAAATCAATAAAATTAGAAACGAAAATGGAGAGATCACAACAGACAACACAGAAATACAAAGGATCATAAGAGACTATTATCAACAATTATATGCCAATAAAATGGACAACGAGGAAGAAATGGACAAATTCTTAGAAAAGTACAACTTTCCACAACTCGACCAGGAAGAAATAGAAAACCTTAAAAAACCCATCACAAGCACGGAAATTGAAACTGTAATAAAAAATCTTCCAGCAAAGAAAAGCCCAGGTCCAGACGGCTTCACAGCTGAATTCTACCAAAAATTTAGAGAAGAGCTAACACCTATCCTGCTCAAACACTTCCAGAAAATTGCAGAGGAAGGTAAACTTCCAAACTCATTCTATGAGGCCACCATCACCCTAATACCAAAACCTGACAAAGATCCCACAAAAAAAGAAAACTACAGGCCAATATCACTGATGAACATAGATGCAAAAATCCTAAACAAAATTCTAGCAATCAGAATCCAACAACACATTAAAAAGATCATACACCATGACTAAGTGGGCTTTATCCCAGGGATGCAAGGATTCTTCAATATCCGCAAATCAATCAATGTAATACACCACATTAACAAATTGAAAAATAAAAACCATATGATTATCTCAAAAAATGCAGAGAAAGCCTTTGACAAAATTCAACACCCATTTATGATAAAAACTCTCCAGAAAGCAGGAATAGAAGGAACATACCTCAACATAATAAAAGCTATATATGACAAACCCACAGCAAACATTATCCTCAATGGTGAAAAATTGAAAGCATTTCCTCTAAAGTCAGGAACAAGACAAGGGTGCCCAATTTCACCATTACTATTCAACATAGTTTTGGAAGTTTTGGCCACAGCAATCAGAGCAGAAAAAGAAATAAAAGGAATCCAAATTGGAAAAGAAGAAGTAAAACTCTCACTATTTGCAGATGACATGATCCTCTACATAGAAAACCCTAAAGACTCCACCAGAAAATTACTAGAACTAATCAATGATTATAGTAAAGTTGCAGGATATAAAATCAACACACAGAAATCCCTTGCATTCCTATACACTAATAATGAGAAAACAGAAAGAGAAATTAAGGAAACAATTCCATTCACCATTGCAACGAAAAGAATAAAATACTTAGGAATATATCTACCTAAAGAAACTAAAGACCTATATATATAAAACTATAAAACACTGGTGAAAGAAATCAAAGAGGACACTAATAGATGGAGTAATATACCATGTTCATGGATTGGAAGAATCAATATAGTGAAAATGAGTATATTACCCAAAGCAATTTATAGATTCAATGCAATCCCTATCAAGCTACCAACATTATTCTTCACAGAGCTAGAACAAATAATTTCACAATTTGTATGGAAATACAAAAAACCTCGAATAGCCAAAGCGATCTTGAGAAAGAAAAATGGAACTGGAGGAATCAACCTACCTGACTTCAGGCTCTACTACAAAGCCACAGTTATCAAAACAGTATGGTACTGGCACAAGGAGAGAAATATAGATCAATGGAACAAAATAGAAAGCCCAGAGATAAATCCACGCACATATGGACACCTTATCTTTGACAAAGGAGACAATAATATACAATGGATTAAAGACAATCTCTTTAACAAGTGGTGCTGGGAAATCTGGTCAACCACTTGTAAAAGAATGAAACTAGAACACTTTGTAATACCATATACAAAAATAAACTCAAAATGGATTAAAGATCTCAACGTAAGACCAGAAACTATAAAACTCCTAGAGGAGAACATAGGCAAAACACTCTCAGACATACATCACAGCAGGATCCTCTATGACCCACCTCCCAGAATATTGGAAATCAAAGCAAAAATAAACAAATGGGACCTAATTAAACTTAAAAGCTTCTGCACATCAAAGGGAACTATTAGCCAGGTGAAAAGACAGCCTTCAGAATGGGAGAAAATAATAGCAAATGAAGCAACTGACAAACAACTAATCTCAAAAATATACAAACAACTCCTACAGCTCAACTCCAGAAAAATAAACGACCCAATCAAAAAATGGGCCAAAGATCTAAATAGACATTTCTCCAAAGAAGACATACAGATGGCTAACAAACACATGAAAAGATGCTCAAAATCACTCATTATCAGAGAAATGCAAATCAAAACCACTATGAGGTACCATTTCACACCAGTCAGAATGGCTGCAATCCAAAAGTCTACAAATAATAAATGCTGGAGAGGGTGTGGAGAAAAGGGAACCCTCTTACACTGTTGGTGGGAATGCAAACTAGTACAGCCATTATGGAGAACAGTGTGGAGATTCCTTAAAAAACTGGAAATAGAACTGCCTTATGATCCAGTAATCCCACTGCTGGGCATACACACTGAGGAAACCAGAAGGGAAAGAGACACATGTACCCAATGTTCATCGCAGCACTGTTTATAATAGCCAGAACATGGAAGCAAAAATAAAATAAAATAAAATATTGTAGTTGGTTTTCCATACATTGGCATGAATCAGCCATGTGTTTACATGTGTTCCTGATATGAACATTCCTTCCACATCCCTCCCCATCCCATCCCTCAGGATCATCCCAGTGCACCAGCCCTGAGGACCTTCTCTCATGTATCAAATCCAAACTGGAGATCTGTTTCTCATATCATAATATACATTTTTCAATGCTAACCTCTAAAATCATCCCACCCTCGCCTTCTCTTCAGATCAGATCAGATCAAATCAGCTGCTCAGTCGTATCCGACTCTTTGTGACCTCATGAATTGCAGCACGCCAGGCCTCCCTGTCCATCACCAATTCCCGGAGTTCACCCAGACTCATGTCCATCTAGTCAGTGATGCCATCCAGTCATCACATCCTCTGTCGTCCCCTTCTCCTCTTGCCCCCAATCCCTGCCAGCATCAAAGCCTTTTCCAATGAGTCAATTCTTCACATGAGGTGGCCAAAGAACTGGAGTTTCAGCTTTAGCATCATTCCTTCCAAAGAAATCCCAGGGCTGATCTTCTTCAGAATGGACTAGTTGGATCTCCTTGCAGTCCAAGGCACTCTGAAGAGTCTTCCCCAACACCAGAGCTCAAAAGCATCAATTCTTTGGCGCTCAGCCTTCTTCACAGTCCAACTATCACATCCATACATGACCACAGGAAAAGCCATAGCCTTGACTAGACGAACCTTTGTTGGAAAAATAGTGTCTCTGCTTTTGAATATGCTATCTAGGTTACAGAGTGCAAAATACCGTTCTGTACATTTATGTCTATATTGCTGTCTCACATATAGGGTCATCGTTACCATCTTTCTAAATTCCATATACATGTGTTAGTATACTCCTGATCCTGGGCATTTTCTTTCCTTTGGCCTCTTCTCATCTTTTGATGTATTCCATAGATACAGGGTCTGTGTCATTAATCATGTATATTTAATTTGCAGCGTGCACAACTGGTTGGAAGGTTTCCAATCCTCTTGCTTAATGGCTCTATCCCTGGGTCTCTGGTGTAATTTTTGTCCTTCCTCACATGTGGTCACCAAAGGAGTCTGCCCTGAGAAACTCGTGGCACACCGGGGTCTGCCTGGGTGAGCACAGGTTGTGGTACAGCTGCTTGGAGTGCTGGAACCCTGGTGGTGCCAATTATGAATAGGAGCCAGCAGCCATGGGCAGAAGAGATTTGGCCTTAATGGGATCCTTATCTAGCGTGTTTTTGCAGAAGCATGAGTAGTACTTCTGACTGGTCTTTCTCTATTGCTTTGTAGTAGGTGTTAACAGGCAGGAAGAGGAGTGGCTACAAAGGTATCTCTACCTCCTGAGTGTGACACAGCAGTAAGGTTCTCCCTCTTTGGCAGTTTGTGATTTCCCAAAAGGCATTTTCTGCTACACAACTACTCATACGTGCTCCGTCAGGCCATCTCCACATAACCAACAACAGTCCTCTCCCAGGATGGCTCTCTAAATCCCGTGTCCAGCTTCCAGACCCCATGCACACTGGTTGAGCTGCATTGCAGTTTGGGCCATATAGAGCCACGACACACATTATCTGTGTAACTTTTGCTCTACATAAATAATATTTCATCAGCTGTTCTACCTTGCTTCCTTTTAGTCCAAAGCAATTTACCCTTTACTGAAGGGGCTTGCCTCATTCTGGAAATCTCTTCCCTGCTTCTCCATCTCCCACCACAAGGCTCAGGTTTTGTTTTGCTTCCTCTTATACTCCTTCTCCCATCCTAATTCCTTCCCACCCAGGTATGTCTGAAACCCACATGGGACACTCTGGGGACTAGGGTCTTCTGCTAGTATTTATCTGATGCTCTGGGAAAACTGTTGACCATGTAGAAGTATTATTTCTGATCTATACATTGAGAGAGGTGTATTTCATATCCTTCTACATTTCTGCCTTCTTTGAACTTCTCAGTGTTTCCTGGAAAGCTCTATTATTCTTTTTCCTTGACAGCAAAACATGAAACATTAGTGGACATGAATTACTCTGTTTGATGGGACGTTGCTTACGTACACATGTCACTGGCATTACTTTGACTTCCAACATGCAATCAAGCACATTTGTTGTTGTTGTTGTTTTCCCCCTAGAAAATTTCTCTTAATGATGAATTGTCGTCAGCATGAAGAAATGCAGAACTTTCCACATAAAATATAATAGCATAACTGGGCTCAAAAAGTCAGCACTTGAATATATCTAGCTATATTTTGAATGTTCCTGACATTTTCCCAGAGTACCGATGTCTGATTTTGAATCTCAAAGCTTAATTCCATTCAGTGAGTCTCAAGGGTCAGAGACTGCCATGGACATAATTTAATTCCTGTAGAATAAGTTGGCAAGTTCATACTGACTTGACTACTTGGTACTTGACTACTTGATAAAGAGAGAAAATGACAATAGCAACAATGACCAAAAAATAAACAAACAAAAAAACACAGAAATGTGTAGTTAGGGATTCAGTCATAACAGGTACACATGAATTGATGTATGGACTATATAATCATCTATATCTGCTTAATTGTTTCTGCTAATGACTTGGACACTGTGAATCGCACACAAACCATTAAAAAAGAAAAGTAATTTTGGAAAATTCTTAGAGAAAAGAATACTATAATCCCTTACCTGTCTCCTGGGAAATGTGTACGCTATTAAATTTACAACAGTTAGACCTGGACACGGGACAATGAAGTGATTCAAAATCGGGAAAGGAATAAGTCAAAGCTATCTAGTGTTGCCCTGGTTATTTGACTTCTGTGCAGAGGACATCATGAAAAAATAAAATCCCAGGTGAATCTCAAGCTAGACACAAAATTTATGTGGGCGATATGATAACTTAGTTATCCAGATGACAACACCCAAATGACAGAAGAATAATAGGAATTAAGGCACCTCTTGATGAAGGTATTACCTGTTTCAAGTACAGACATCTGAAATGACATAGTCCTTCATAAAATATGAAATTCTCAGTTTCACATATGAAAATCTAGATGCATATTTCAGAATGTGAAATATAAATTTCAGTCACATATACAAATCTGGGGACAATTTTTCCGACTAGAAATGTGGAATTCTCACATGAAAGTATAGATACAATATTTTCTGTGTAAAATGTGGAATTTTTCATGTTAGAGATATGAAAATCGGGATGCAGATTCTTTGACAGGAAATACAAAAATGGCTATTTCACATATCAAAATATAGTCACAGGTTTTTCTCACATGAAATATGGAATTTTTTCATATTTCTCATTTGAAAATCTTTGTGCTGTCTTTCCTTCATGAAATATTGAATACTGTCTATTTAACATTTGAAAAAAGTGCATTCATTCTCCTACAAGAAATGCAGAATTTTCCCACAGATTTTTATGCTTGAGCTGTGAAATTCTCTATATTTCCATCAAGAAAGCTTGAATGAAGGTCTTCTGATATGAGACTTGGAATTTTGTGTATTTCACATATAACAATTTGGGGAGAAATGTTCTCATATGAAATATGAAATCTTGATTATTCACTTACGAAATTTTTTCTAGATTTGTACACATGAAACTTATATGCAGGTCAGGAAGAAACAGTTAGAACTGAACATGGAACAACAGACTGGTTCCAATTAGGAAAAGGAGGACCACAAGCCTATATATTGTCACCCTGCTTATTTAAATTATATGCAGGGTACATCACGAGAAACATTTGGCTGGAAGAAGTGCAAGCTGGAATCAAGATTGCTGGGAGAAATATCAGTAACCTCAGATATGCAGATGACACCACCCTTATGGCAGAAAGAGAAGACGAACAAAAAAGCCTCTAGAAGAAAGTGAAAAAGGAGGGTGAAAAAGTTGGCTTAAAGCTCAACATTAACAAAACAAAGATCATGGCATCTGGTCCCATCACTTCATGAGAAATAGATGGTGAAACAGTGGAAACAATGTCAGACTTTATTTTTGGGGGCTCCAAAATCACTGCAGATAATGAGCAGCCATGAAATTAAAAGATACTTACTCATTGGAAGAAAAGTTATGACCAAGCTAGATAGCATATGCAAAAGCAGAGATATTACTTTGTCAAGAAAGGTTCATCTAGTCAAGGCTATGGTTTTTCCAGTGGTCATATATGGATGTGACAGTTGGACTGTGAAGATTGTTGAGCGCTGAAGAACTGACTCTTTTGATCTGTGGTGTTGGAGAAGACTCTTGAGAGTCCCTTGGACTGCAAGGAGATCCAACCAGTGCATTTGGAAGGAGATCAGCCCTGGGATTTCTTTGGAAGGACTGATGCTACAGCTGAAACTCCAGTACTTTGGCCACCTCATAGGAAGAGTTGACTCATTGGAAAAGACTCTGATGATGGGAGAGATTGGGGACAGAAGGAAAAGGGGATGACAGAGGATGAGATGGTTGGACAGCATCACTGACTCGATGGAAGTGAGTTAGAATAAACTCCGGGAGATGGTGATGGACAGGGAGGCCTGGCATACTGCAATTCATGGGGTTGCAAAGAGTCAGACACGACTGAGTGACTGAACTAAACTGAACTGAACTGTATACGTGAAATAGAGAATTTTCAATGAATCAGAAATTGATATTTGAGCTAAAACATCAAATAGGTACAGCTATATTTCATGTATTTCCTGAATAACAGAAAGGGTTCTCTGTATTTCTTTGAAAAAAGTCTGGGTGAAGATTTCTCTGCATGAAATAGGGGATTAGCATATTTTACACATGCAAAACCAAAACACTTATGATTATACAGTGGAAGTGATAAATAGATTCAGGGGATTCTATCTGATAGACAGAGTGCCTGAAGACCTATGGGTGGAGGCGTGACATTGTACAGTAATCAGGGATAAAGACCATTCCCATATAAAAGAAATGCAAAATGACAAAGTGATGAGGCCTTGCAAAGATCTGAAAAGACCAAAGACGCAAAACAAAAACGGGAAAATGAAAACAATACCCATTTGAGTGCAGAGTCCCAAAGAATAGCAAGGAGAGATAAAACCTTCCTCAGTTATCAAAACCAGTTAATAGAGGAAATAAATAGAATGGGAAAGCCTACAGATCTCTTCAAGAAAATCAGAGATACCAAGGGCACATTTCATGCAAAGAGGGGCACAATAAAGGACAGAAATGGTATGGAGATAACAGAAGCAGAAGCTCTTAAGAAGAGGAGGGAAGAATACACAGATGAACTATGCACAAAAGATCTTCATGACCCAGTTAAGCACATGGTGTGATCACTCACCTAGAGCCAGACGTCCTGGAATGCAAAGTCAAGTCAGACTTTAGAAGCATAACTATAAACAAAGCTCATGGAGGTGATGGAATTCAGTTGAGCTCTTTCACATTCTAAAAGATGATGTTGTGAGTGTGCTGCCCTCCATATGCCAGCAGATTTGGAAGACACAGCTGTGACCAGATGACTGGAAAAGTTCAGTTTTCATTCCAACCACAATAAAAGGCAATCCATCGAATGTGCAAACTACTGCTTAACTGCACTCATCTCACACATTCGCAAAGTATTGCTCAAAATTCCCAAAGCCAGGCTTCAATAGAATGTGAACCATGAGCTTCCAGATGTTCAAGCTCGATTTAGAAAGGTCAGAAGAACCTGAGATCAAATTACCAACACACGTTGGGTTATCAAAAAAGCAAGAGAACACCAGAAAAACATCTACTCCTTTTTGGCTATGCCAAAGTCTTGTTTGTGTAGATCACAACAAAACATTTTAAATTCTTCTAAACATGGGACTACTAGAGTATGTTATATGCCTCCTGATAAATCTGTATGCAGTTCAAGAAGTAACAGTCAGAAAAGGAAATGGAACAACAGACAGGTTCTGAGTTGGGAAAGGAATATTTCAAGGCTGTACTGTCAATCTCTTTATTGAACTTACATGAAGAGTTCATCACACAAAATGCCAGACTGAATGAAACAGGGTTTGGGATCAAGTTTTCTGGGATAAATATTAATAACATCAGATATGCAGATGGCATGATTCATGTAGCAGAACACGGAAAGAACTACAGAGTATCTTGAGGAAAGTAAAAGAGGAGAGTGATTCAGGTGACTTAAAACTCAACATTCAAAATGAGATTCATGGCATCTAGTCCCATCACTTCATGGCATAAAGATGGGGAACCAACAGAAACACTGAGAAACTTTATTTGGGGGGAGCAGGTTCCAAAATCACTGAAGATGGTGACTCTGTTCAGGAAATTAAAATATGCTTTCTGCTTAGAAGAAAAGTTACAACCAGGCTAGACGGTACATTATAAAGCAGACAAAGGTCAGTCTCATCAAAGCTATGTACAGAGATGAGAATTGGACCTAAAGAATCTTGACCTCCAAGGAATCGATGCTCTTGATATGTGGTGTTAGAGAAAACACTTGAGAGTCCCTTGGACTGCAAGGAAATGAAAGGAGTCAATTCTAAAGGAAATCAGTTCAGAATATTGATTGGAAGGGCTGATGCTGAAACTGGATCCTGGATATTTTAGCCACCTGAAATGAAAGGCTGACTCATTGGGAAAGAACCTGATGCTGAGAAAGATTGAAGGCTGGAGGAGAGGGTGACAACAGAAGATGAAATGCATGGTGGCATCAGGGAATCAGTGGTTATGGGTTTGAGCAGGCTCTATGAGTTGGTGATTGACAGGGAAGCCTGGCATGCTGCAATCCATGGGGTCAGAAGTCGGACTGGACTAAGTACTTAATGATATCACCGTACTTACTTAGGTTCTCAGCAAAATGAAAATGGTAAAGAACTCTCTTACCCATCAATTGAATCCTGACGATGGGACCTCACCAATCCTGAGGAATGGTCATTGCAAATGGATGTTATCTAAAACAATTTCTGCCTATTACTTTAGTGATGACACAAAGCAAGCACATTATGGTAATCATGCCTTCGTTAACCTTCCCTAACCAAGACAATAGGCTGCACTAGCCATTGGGGAGCTTACAGGATCACAAGGTCTCCTGTAAATGGTTGGAGCCACCTGGGCCTTTCCCACAGAGGGTTTGCAGGTGTGATGAGGTCACCTTTTCCATGGCAAAAATTCTCATCTATGGCCACCAGTCTTACTGCCAGTCCTCTGAATTTGTGAGAACCCCACAAGACCAATTCTAGCTTGCAAAGTATACATCTGCTTAAAAAACAAACAAAAGGATAAAATCCAGTCCAAACTGAAGTGCCTAAGGATAATCAAATGGTCCTCAGTTCTATGAAGGGCCATTAGGGCCACTAAAGCACGGGTCCAGGCAAGTTCATTGTTAACACCTGCAGCCCTTCAAAGGACATGTCCTGGTAATGGATAAAGATTGTAGATTGTAAGTCCTCTACCGATTTGAGAAATTGTGTCAACAAGACCTCTGAACCTCCCATCTTAGCCAAGCCTAAAAGACAGAATATGTGCATATCAGGCCCAAGACACATTCAACTGGGAATATTTGGAGGTAACAGTACCAGGTATAGGACACTATAGAGAAGGTGTACACAAAAATGAAATAATAAAAAAAAAGCCTTTTGTGCCAGTTTCAGACTGAAAATGTGCATTTCCCAGATGCCCAAGTGAACAGGATTCAAGTCACTAATAACACTCAACGTAGCCACATGTCAATGCAGATTCCCACTAGGTAACTTCAGAAGCTTCTGTGCAGGCCTGTCTTCAGCCTCTGCTTTCCATTCATAAATTGTGTTCATTCAATCAGCAGACAGTATGAAATATAGGCAATGGGTAGGCACCCACGGAAGATGATGAAGACTGTAAGAACAAAGTATCTTTCCAGGGCAAGGGACAGACAACACCACAGGTTGGTGATAAGATGGAGGAAGTTGGAGAGGAGAATGAAGGGCAGATTTCAGATCTAGCTTCTGGACATTTAGGGTGATGGCAGCTGCTCCAGACCTGGCTGCAGGCCTTGAGGAGATATTTCCAAATGTAATAAATTAATGTGGTCTCTGTCCTTTATGAGCTTTTACAACCTTAAAGTCTCAGCCTATGATACTATACCAAGTAGAGAGTCATAGCTTAGAAATTCAAGAGATATTAATTTAGGGAGGGTGTGTGAGACTTGTCGGAGATGTGTTCTATCAGACATGTTCTAACATTTAGCATAATTAACGGGGCTCGAGCCAGGACTCACTTATATGCATGTAGACTGCTATCTTAGGAAAATTCCAATTATGAGATCATATAACCTGATATCTGGGATTTCACTTTCTTGGTGAGTACTTCTCCACTTAAGAAAAAGGAAGATAGCACTAGTTAGAAGGTACATCTTTGTATTAGGACTTTTCTATCAATTTCCCAACTCTACCAATTGTTCTAGGTAACTTCCTGACACTACTAAATATGGCCAACTATATAGTATCTCCTCCTGCCATACTAGAGGCACTACAGTAAGTGTAAAGGCAGATAACACACACATGTACATTTATAGCTCATGATTCTTTGCTAATTTTCTTTTCAGTTGATGTATCCATAGGTGTGAGTGGGGTATTAAAGTCCCCCATTATAATTGTGGTACTGTTAATTCCCCCTTTCCTACTTCCTTGCATTTGCCTTGCATCTTGAGGTGCTCCTAAATGGCACAATGGACTAGTTACACCTAATTGTTATACATAGGCATTACACTCATTAGTAATGGAATCACCTTTTTCCAGTGCAGTCCTGAGCCCAAGTCTTGGTCCCTGCACAATAGCAGGCTGTATCCTTCCCATGTTCAAACCGTGAGAAACACTCCTGAGCCCACATCTCTGTCACTGCACTGAACTAGGCTGGGTCCAGCAGTTGCTCAAACCCCTGGAAAATACTCATGAGTCCACATCTCGGTCACTGCACTGAACCAGTCTAGGTTCTTCCTTAGTTAGTCCCCCGACACATACCTCTGAACCAACATCTCGGGCCCTGCCCTGAAGCAGGTTGGTCCTTCCCATGTTCAAGCCCCGACAAATGCTCCTGAGCCAACCTCTCGGTCACTGCACTGAACTAGGCTCGCTCCTACACTTGAATCTCATGCCCTGCACAAGATCCAGTCTATGTCTTGCCCTTGGTAGATCCCCCAACACATACACCTGAGCCCACATTTCAGTCCCCGCACTGAAGCAGGCTGAGTCCTGCCTATTGTTCAAGCCTCCGGCAAACAACCGTGAGCCCACAACTCGCTCCCTGCCCCTGAAATTAGGTCTGTCCTGCCCTTGTTCAATCCCCCAGAAAACACTCCTGATCCCTCATCTCACTCCCTGCTCTGAGACCCCGATAAATACTCCTGAACCTACGTCTTAGTTCGTGCACTGAACCAGTCTAGGTCATGCCCTTGTTAGATCCACCAACACATACTGCTGAGCGCACATCTCAGTCCCTGCACTAAACTAGGCTGGGTCCTGCCCTTGTTTAAGACCCCAACAAACACTCTTGTGTCCATATCACATCCCCAGCACTGAACCAGTCTAGATCATGCCCTTGTTAGATCCCCCAACACATACTCCTCAACCCACATCTCGGTCCCTGCACGAAAGCAGTCTGGGTCCTGCCCTTGTTGAAGACCCTGACAAACACTCCTGAGCCTGCATCTCAGTCCCTGCACTGAACTAGGCTGGGTCCTGCCCCTGTTCAAACTCCCGACAAACATTCCAGAGCCAACATCTCTGTCCATGCACTGTCCATGTTCAAGCCCCCTGGCAAACAATCCTGAGCCGACACCTAGCTCCCTGCCCCTGAACTAAGGTGTGTCCTCCCCTTGTTCAACTCTCTGCCCCCCAGGAAACACCCCTGATCCCACATATCACTCCCTGCACTGAAGCCGCCTGGGCCCTACCCTTGTTCAAGACCCTGACAAATACTCTGGAACCCACATGTCAGTCCCTGCACTGAAGCAGATGGGTTCTTGCCCATGTTCAAGCCACGACAAATACTCCTGAGCCCACATATCACTCACTACAATGAACTAGGCTGGGTCCTACACTTGTTCAAGACCCTGACAAACACTCCTGAGCCAACATCTCGGTCACTGCACTGAACGAGTCTGCTGCTACCACTGCTAAGTCTCTTCAGTTGTGTCCGACTCTGTGCGACCCCATATATGGCAGCCCACCAGGCTCCCCCATCCCTGAGATTCTCAAGACAAGAACACTAGAGTGGGTTGACATTTCCTTTTCCAAAGAAAGAGAGTGAAAGTGAAGTCGGTCAGTCGTGTCCAACTCTTAGTGACCCTGTGGACTGTAGCCCACCAGGCTCCTCCATCTATGGGATTTTCCAGGAAAGAGTACTGAAGTGGGGTGCCATTGACTTCTCCGTCTGAACGAGTCTAGGTCCTGCCATTGTTCGATCCCCCTACACATACTCCTGAGGCCACATCTCGGTCTCAGCACTGAACTAGGCTGGGTCCTGCCCTTGTTCAAACCCACGACAAACACTCCTGAGCATGCATCGCAGTCCATGCACTGAACTAGGCTGGGTCCTGCCCATGTTCAACTCCCTGACAAAAACTCCTGAGTCAACATCTCCATCCCTGCACTGAATCAGGATGGTTTCTGCCTCTGTTCAAGCCCTGACAAACAATCCTGAGCCGACGACTCGCTCCTTGCCCCTGAACTAAGGTGAGTCCTTCCCTTGTTCAAACCCCCAGAAACACTACTAAGCCCTCATCTCACGAACTGCACTGAACCAGGCTGGGTCCAGACCTTGTCGAAATCCCTGACAAAAACTCCTAAGCCCACATCTCAGTACCTGCACTAAAATAGGCTGGGTCAAGCCCTTGTTCAACCCCCCCGACAAACACTCTTGAGCCTCCACCGCCATCCCTGCACTGAACTAGGCTGTGTCCTGCACTTGTTCAAGACCCTGACAAACTACTCCTGATCCAACATCTTGGTTCCTGCACTGAACCAGGATAGTTCCTGCCTTTGTTCAAGCCCCGGCAAACAATCCTGAGCCAAAAACTCTCTCCCTGCCACTGAAGTAAGGTGTGTCCTCCCCTTGACCAATACCCCAGGAAACACTACGAGCCCATATCTCATTCACTGCACTGAAGTACGCTGGTCCCTGCCCTCATTCAAATCCCTGACAAACACTCCTGAGCCAACATCTCCATCCCTGAACTGAACTAGAATGGTTTCTACTTTGTTCAAGCCCCCACAAAACCATCCTGAGCTGACAACTCGCTGCCTGCCCCTGAACTAAGGTGTGTCCTCCCCTTTTTCAATCCCCCTGGAAACACTCCTGTACCCGCATCTCACGCCCTGCCTTGAAGCCGCCTGGTTCCTGCCCTTGTTCAAGACTTTGATAAATGCTCTTGAAATCACATTTCGGTCCCTGCACTGAAGCAGGTGGGTCCTGCCCACGTTGAAGCCCTGACAAACACTTCTGAGCCCACATCTCGCTCCCTACACTGAACTGGGCTGAGTCCTACACTTGTTAAGATTAGATCAGTCGCTCAGTCATGTCTGGCTCTTTGCGACCCCATGAATCTCAGCACGCCAGGCCTCCCTGTCGAACACCAACTCCAGGAGTTCACTGAGACTCACGTCCATCGAGTCAATGATGCCATCCAGCCATCTCATCCTCTGTGGTCCCCTTCTCCTCCTGCCCCCAATCCCTCCAAGCATCAGAGTCTTTTTCAATGAGTCAACTCTTCGCATGAGGTGGCCAAAGGACTGGAGTTTCAGCTTTAGCATCATTCTTCCAAAGAAATCCCAGGGCTGATTTCCTTCAGAATGGACTGGTTGGATCTCCTTGCAGTCCAAGGGACTCTCAAGAGTCTTCTCCAACACCACAGTTCAAAAGCATCAATTCTTTGGCGCTCAGTCTTCTTCACAGTCCAACTTTAACAACTATACATGACTACAGGAGAAACCATAGCCTTGACTAGACTGATTTTGAATATGCTATCTAGGTTGGTCATAACTTTACTTCCAAGGAGTAAGCATCTTTTAACTTCATGGCTACAGTCACCATCTGCAGTGATTTGGAGCCCAGAAAAATAATGTTTGCCTCTTTTTCCACTATTTCTTCATCTATTTCCCATGAAGTGATGGGATTGGAGGCCATGATCTTTATTTTCTGAATGATGAACTTTAAGCCAATTTTTTCACTCTCCACTTTCACTTTCATCAAGAGGCTTTTCAGTTCCTCTTCACTTTCTGCCATAAGTGTGGTGTCATCTGCATATCTGAGGTTATTAATATTTCTCCCGGCAATCTTGATTCCAGCTTGTGTTTCTTCCAGTCCAGCGTTTCTCATGATGTATTCTGCATGTAAGTTAAATAAACAGTGTGACAATATACAGCTTTGGGGTATTCCTTTTCCTATTTGAAATGAGTCTGTTGTTCCATGTCCAGTTCTAACTCTTGCTTCCTGACCTGCATACAAATTTCTCAAGAGGCAGATCAGGTGGTCTGGTATTCCCATCTCTTTCAGAATTTCCCACACTTTACTGTGATCCACACACTTGTTCAAGACCCTTACAAACACTCCTGTGCCAATATCTTGTTCCCTGCACTGAAATAGGCTGGGTTCAGCACTTGCAGAAGTCCCCTGCAAATGCTCCTGAACCCACATCCTGGTCCCTGCACTGAGGCAGGCTGGGTCCTGCCCTTGTTGAAACCCCTGACAAACACTCCTGAGCCCACACATCAGAAACTTCACTGAACCAGGCCAGGAACTGCACATATTCAAGTCCCTGACCAACTGTTCTGGGCCTGCATCTGACTCAAAGGCTGGTTTCTGGTCTTATTTAAGCCCCAGCAAGCAATCCTGAGCCCACAAATTGCTCCCTGATCCTGAATTAAGGTGTGTGCTCCCCTTGTTCAATCCCCCAGGAAACATTATTGAGCCTGCATCTCACTCGCTGCCCTGAACCAGGGTGGGTCCCTCCAAAGTTCAAGCCATGACAAATACTGCTGAGCCAACATCCCGGTTCCTGCACCAAACCAGGCTGGTTCCTGCCCATATCAACCACGACAAACACTCCTAAGACCACATCTTGGTTCCTGCACTGATAGCGGCTGGGTCCTGCCCATATTCAAGCCCAGACAAACACGCCTGACTCCATTTTTTGCCCCTGAACTGGACTAGGCTGGGTCCTACATATGTTCAAGACCCTGACAAACACTGCTTGGCATGCATTTGACTCTCAGGCTGATCTCG
Organism: Bos taurus; assembly: GCF_002263795.3. Lineage (NCBI taxonomy): Eukaryota > Metazoa > Chordata > Mammalia > Artiodactyla > Bovidae > Bos > Bos taurus. Next base: position 35,600,414 of record NC_082638.1, read on the forward strand.
TTCCCTACACTGAACTAGGCTAGGTCCAGCACTTGCTGAAATCCATGGGAAATACTCCTGAGCCCATATCTGGGTCCCTTCTCTGAACCAGGCTGGGTCCTGCCCTTGTTCAAGCACCCGAAAAACACTCCTGAGCCCACATCTCGGTCCCTGCACTGATCGCGGCTGGATCCACCCCTTGTTCATCCAGACAGACACTCCTGAGGCCACATCTCAGTCGCTCCAATGAACCAGGCTGGGTCCTGCCTTTGTTCAAGCCCCCAACAAACACTCTTGAGCCCACATCTCAGTCCTTGCACTGAATCCGGTGGGTCCTGCCCATGTTCAAGCTCTTTGTAGAATGCATGTATCATATATCAGGACTATAGGATGGCTGGCTTAGCTTGGTCCTCTTGCTGCTCCAGGCCCCACAGGCTTGGGTGACAGGGCAGGCTGGGATGTGTTCTCACATGGAGAACAGTACCACTTTGAAAGGGTCTCAATAGGGTAAATGGCAGACATGCATGTCTCCGACACCGGTGAGTCATGGAACTTAAGGGGAACTGTCTTTAGAGTCTCCCTGGCAGGCATTCGAACAAGGTTCAGGGAGTTCCCTCATGCCAGCAGAGCGGGCCCCATTTCTCCCTCTGTGCAAAGTGTGGCCAAGCCACCTCAGGCCTGTGCAGTGTTCACATCTGTCCAGCGAGGGAGGGAGGGTCGCACGTCCAATTCTGCAGTTCAGCAGTGACCGCCCACTGTTGGCTCTCAAGGTTGAGAAAGCACTCTCGGAACGTGTGGACTAAAACCGTGTAATCTCCCATTGTTGCAACTCACTCAGGACGCGAAGGGCTTGCAAAGGATAAGCGTCTTTTCTGAGAGAGGCTGTCCAGAGAGTGGCAGACGGCAACAACACTACTTAGAGAGACAGAGACACACAGACATCAGCCCCTGGTACACATACAGAAGGATTGCCCAAAACAGTGCTATGCCGGAAGCAAAGATAGAGAGACAAAGAGCGAGCTCTGCACCCTAAGGCTCTGGTCTCCCTGAACAGTGAAGATCAACTGTAGCAAATTTGGGGTTTTTTCCCTACTCCCCTAGCATCAGGACAGCAACAGGCTCCCTGTCCCATGAAGAAAATTATCCAGCCACTTGGCACCCCTGCATATCCTTTGGATAGTCAGGGAGAGCTCCCAGTTATTGCCGGTTCTGGGGGACACAGGAGTGTATTGTTTGGATTGCGGAGCAGGAACCCGTGGTTGGAATTTCCAGAGCCAGGTCAATGACAGCGCCTGGGGCTACCCCAGCCACATGCAAAACCCTCTACATTCCTGGGGCAGAATCTGGCCACGTCGGGGCACCGGAGCACAAGAACCGCGGAAGATGCCCTCCGGTCTAGGGGCATGTCCATAAGGGTGCCGCCCACTACCCTCTCCGCCTTTGGTCTAGATTTGGGCAAGGAGCCTGTGCGTGGCTCACAGCCTAGGCTCCTGCCTGTTTTCCGCTGATGTCCCAGGGCCCGTTCACCCTGGCCTGGGCTGTCCGGCACCCCTTTCCTTGGCCTCACGCCACCCCCAACACACCAATCCCCACCTCCCGACCATCCCCCTCACTCCCCGCCCCCAAAGAGCTAGTGGGTCCCACAGGTGATGTGGACATCGAAACTGGCAAGAAACTTATGGTAGCCAAGGACCTTGGTGGATGGAAGGGATACATCTGGAACTTGATATTAATTTCTTCCCACAGATACATCTTAAATACAAAATCCGTATAAACCTATTGCAGCAAGAGTGGTAGACAAAACAATTTCTAATAATATGTAGGGAAAAGCAAGCACCACTGAATACATAAAGTCATCTCAGTGTTTCAGAACAAGAATCTGTACACGTAAAACCAACTCATCCTTATCTTCAACTTAAAGAGAATATGAACACTTACTTCAAAGATCCAAAAGTGAGGATACATCAGATTTGGTGGCATCCTTTGGCTCATTCTACTCTAATGTACTCCAAGGCCTGACAAAAACTCTCAGACATCACAGGCCATCCTAAAAAGGAACAAATAATAAAGCCTTGCAGCATGGAGTTTTCTCTGTAACAGCAGCCTTAAAACTATCACTGATGGACATCTGATATACACAAGGTCCTATTGCTGGACTTGATATGACACCTACCCTTGAACATGACAGTAGTCACTCATCAAAAATAATAATAATAATAATAATGATAAGTGAAAAAGAAATCCAAGACACTCGTAAGAAGAAAACATCAACATTTAAATACAGCTCAAACTGCTTGAAAAAAAAACAGACTCACTTAATATTCCAAAGGCTTCTGAGCTTTAAACATATCTGTCTTTAGAGGAGAACATAGGCAAAATACTCTCTGACATACATCACAGCAGGATCCTCTATGACCCACCCCCCAGAATATTGGAAATAATAGCAAAAATAAACAAATTGGACCTAATTAAACTCTAAAGCTTCTGTACAACAAAAGAACTATAAGCCAGGTGAAAACACAGCCTTCAGAATGGGAAAAAAAATAATAGCAAATGAAGCAACTGACAAACTAAACTCAAAAATATACAAGCAACTCCTACAGCTCAATTCCAAAAAAATTAATGACCCAATCAAAAAATGGGCCAAAGAACTAAATAGGTATTTCTCGAAAGAAGACATACAGATGGCTATGAAACACATGAAAAGATGCTCAGCATCACTCATTATTGGATAAATGCAAATCAAAACCACAATGAGGTACCACTTCACACCAGTCAGAATGGCTGCGATCCAAACGTCTACAAGCAGTAAATGCTTGAGAGGATGTGGAGAAAAGGGAACCCCTTTACACTGTTGGTGGGAATGTAAATTAGTATGGCCACTATGGAGAACACTGTGGAGATTCCTTAAAAAAAACTAGAAATAGGACTGCCATACGACCTAGCAATCCCACTGCTGGGCATACACACTGAGGAAACCAGAAGGGAAAGAGACACGTGTACTCCAATGTTCATCGCAGCACAGTTTCTAATAGCCAGGACATGGAAGCAACATAGATGTCCACCAGCAGATGAATGGATAAGAAAGCTGTGGTACATATACACAATGGAGTATTACTCAGCCATTAAAAAAATGCATTTGAATCAGTTCTAATGAGGTGAATGAAACTGGAGCCTATAATGCAGAATGAAGTAAGCCAGAAAGAAAAACACCAATACAGTATACTAACACATATATATGGAATTTAGAAAGATGGTAATGACAACACTGTATGTGAGACAGCTAAAGAGACACAGATGTATAGAACAGTCTTTTGGACCCTGTGGGAGAGGGAGCAGAGGATGATTTGAGAGAATGGCATTAAAACATGTATAATATCATATTAGAAATGAATCGCCAGTCCATGTTCCATGCAGGATACAGGAAGCTTGGAGCTGGTGCACTGGGATAACCCAGAAGGATGGTATAGGGAAGGAGGTAGGAGGGGGTTCAGGATGGGGAAAACGTGTATACCTGTGGTGGATGCATGTTGATGTATGGTGAACCACTACAATAGTGTAAAGTAAAAAACAATAAGAATAAAATAAATAAATACAGAAATACAGAAATGAAAACAAACAACAAAAATTTCTAACTCTTTTGTGCGGATGAAAAATGTCAAATAGCACACCGTATCTGGAAGAAAATACCAACAGGTAAATACATTTCTCAGTATTTCTTTAACAGCACATGAAATACACTCATTATAGTGAATTACCAAGAAGTCTTTTAGGTTCACCTTTTTGTGATCCCGGAGACCATAGCCCAACAAATTCCTCTGTCCTTGGGATTTTCCAGGCAAGAATTCTGGAGTGAGTCGCCATTTCCTCCTCCAGGGCATTTTCCCAAATCACATCTCCTTTGACTCCTGCCTTTGCTGGAAGATTCTTAACAACAGTGCCACCTGAGAAGCCCAGTGTATTGTTATAAATAATCAAACTATGCTAATGAAGTATCATCTCTGAGTAGTGAAAAAGTATCAAATACTATACAGAGAAGACATGGTAGAGAAACATTGCTAAAGGGGAATCTTTATAGTACTAGTGAGATATATTTGGTAGGAGCCATTATAAATGTCACTACTAAGTGCCCTTTATTTTTTTTTAATTTAATTTTATTTTTTAAATTTTATTTTCTTTTTAAACTTTACAATACTGTATTAGTTTTGCCAAATATTGAAAGAATCCGCCACAGGTATACCCGCATTCCCCATCCTGAACCCTCCTCCCTCCTCCCTCCCCATACCGTCCCTCTGGGTCGTCCCAGTGCACCAGCCCCAAGCATCCAGTATCGTGCATTGAACCTGGACTGGCGACTTGTTTCATATATGATATTATACATGTTTCAATGCATTCTCGCAAATCATCCCACCCACTCCCTCTCCCACAGAGTCCAAAAGACGGTTCTATACATCTGTGTCTCTTTTGCTGTATCGTATGCAGGGTTACTGCTACCATCTTTCTAAATTCCATATATATGCATTAGTAAACTGTATTGGTGTTTTTTCTTTCTGGCTTACTTGACTCTGTATAATAGGCTCCAGTTTCATCCACCTCATTAGAACTGGTGCAAATGTATTCTTTTTAATGGCTGAGTAATACTCCATTGTGTATATGTACCACTGCTTTCTTATCCATTCATCTGCTGATGGACATCTAGGTTACTTCCATGTCCTGGCTATTATAAACAGTGCTGCTATGAACATTGGGGTACATATGTCTCTTTCCCTTCTGGTTTCCTCAGTGTGTATGCTCAGCAGTGGGATTGCTGGATCATAAGACAGTTCTATTTCCAGTTGTTTAAGGAATCTCCACACTGTTCTCCATTGTGGCTGTACTAGTTTGCATTCCCACCAACAGTATAAGAGGGTTTCCTTTTCTCCACACCCTCTCTAGCATTTATTCCTTGTAGGTGTTTGGATTGCAGCCATTCTGACTGGTGTGAAATGGTACCTCATAGTGGTTTTGATTTGCATTTCTCTGATAATGAGTGATGTTGAGCATCTTTTCATGTGTTTGTTAGCCATCTGTATGTCTTCTTTGGAGAAATGTCTATATAGTTCTTTGGCCCATTTTTTGATCGGGCCATTTATTTTTCTGGAATTGAGCTGTAGGAGTTGCTTGTATATTATTGAGATTAGTTGTTTGTCAGTTGCTTCATATGCTATTATTTTCTCCATTCTGAAGGCTGTCTTTTCACCTTGCTTATAGTTTCCTTTGTTGTGCAGAAGCTTTAGAGTTTAATTAGGTCCCATTTGTTTATTTTTGCTTTTATTTCCAATATTCTGGGGAGTGGATCATAGAGGATCCTGCTGTGATGTATGTCGGAGAGTGTTTTGCCTATGTTCTCCTCTAGGAGTTTTGTAGTTTCTGGTGTTACATTTAGATCTTTAATCCATTTTGAGTTTATTTTTGTGTATGGTGTTAGAAAGTGTTCTAGTTTCATTCTTTTACAAGTGGTTGACCAGTTTTCCCAGCAGCACTTGTTAAAGAGTTTCTCCTTAATCCATTGTATATTCTTGCCTCCTTTGTCAAAGATAAGGCGTCCATATGTGCGTGGATTTATCTCTGGGATTTCTATTTTGTTCCATTGATTTATATTTCTGTCTTTGTGTCAGTACCATACAGTCTTGATGAATGTTGCTTTGTAGTAGAGCCTGAGGTCAGGCAGGTTTATTCTTCCAGTTCCATTCTTCTTTCTCAAGATAGCTTTGGCTATTCGAGGTTTTTTTTTTTTTTTTTTTTTTTTTGCATTTCCATACAAATTGTGAAATTATTTGTTCTAGCTCTGTGAAGAATACCATTGGTAGCTTGATAGGGATTGCATTGAATCTATAAATTGCTTTGGGTAGTGTACTCATTTTTACTATATTGATTCTTCCAATCCATGAACAATGGTATATTCCCCCATCTATTAGTGTCCTCTTTGATTTCTTTCACCAGTGTTTTATACTTTTCTATTATAGGTCTTTAGCTTCTTTAGGTAGATATATTCCTAAGTATTTTATTCTTTCTGTTGCAAAGGTGAATGTAATTGTTTCCTTATTTTCTCTTTATGTTTTCTCATTATTAGTGTATAGGAATACAAGGGATTTCTATGTGTTGATTTTATATCCTGCAACTTTACTGTAATCATTGATTAGTTCTAGTAATTTTCTGGTGGAGTCTTTAGGGTTTTCTATGTAGAGGATCATGTCATCTGAAAATAGTGAGAGTTTTACTTCTTCTTTTTAATTTGGATTCCTTTTATTTCTTGTTGTGCTCTGATTGCTGTGGCCAAAACTTCCAAAACTATGTTGAATAGTAATGGTGAAAGTGGGTACCCTTGTCTTGTTCCTGACTTTAGAGGAAATGCTTTCATTTTTTCACCATTGAGGATAATGTTTGCTGAAGGGTTTGTCTCATATAGCTTTTATTATGTTGAGGTATGTTCCTTCTATTTCTGCTTTCTGGAGAGTTTTTATCATAAATGAATGTTGAATTTTGTCAAAGGCTTTCTCTGCATCTTTTGAGATAATCATATGGTTTTTATTTTTCAATTCGTTAATGTGGTGTATTACATTGATTGATTTGTGGATACTGAAGAATCCTTGCATCCCCGGGATAAAGCCTACTTGGTCGTGGTGTATGATCTTTTTAATGTGTTGTTGGATTCTGATTGCTAAAATTTGCCTTTTCAAGAATACAAGAGACTGAGCATATGACCTGGCAGCTCCACTCCTAAGACTATGTATTAAAACAAAACTAAACAAAACAGATTTTGAAAAAAACATGTAACTCAGCCATGTACTGCAGGGAGATCAACAACATCCTATAATGGCACCACACTCCGGTACTCTTGCCTGGAAAATCCCATGGACGGAGGAGCCTGGTAGGCTGCAGGGCATGGAGTTGCGAAAAGTCAGACAGGACTTAGCGGCTTCCTTTTCACTTTCTACTTTCATACATTGGAGAGGAAATGGGAACCCACTCCAGTGTTCTTGCCTGGAGAATCCCAGGGATGGGGGAGCCTGGTGGGCTGCCGTCTACGGGGCCTCACAGAGTCAGACACAACGAAGTGGTTTAGCAGCAGCAGCAGCATACATGAAAAATCAGGCTTCCCTTGTGGCTCAGCTGGTAAAGAATCCACCTGCAATGCAGGAGACCTGGTTTCGACCCCTGCGTGGGGAAGATCTCCTGGAGAAGGAAAAGGCTACCCACTACTGTATTCTGGCCATGGGCTATATAATCCATATGGTCGCAAAGAGTCAGACATGACTGAGTGACTTTCACTACCACTAGTATACATGAAAATTAAGAAACTGATGCAGCCACTATTGAAAAGAGTAAGCAGTTCTTTTATAATTATTTTTTTTTTCCTAACGGTAATTGCTTTTCAGAATTTTGTTGCTTTCTTTCAAACCTCAACATGAATCAGCCATATGTATACATATATTCCTTCCTTTTGAACCACCTGCCCATTATCTCCTTCCCTCGTATAGAGTTTTTTAATACTCTAAAAATACAGTTAGTATATGATCCAACAATAACACTACTGGGCATATATCCATTAAGATGAAAACTCCCATCAGAAAAGTGATATGCACAACAGTGTTTATAGTAGCACAATGTACAGTAGCAAAGACATGCAAACGACCTTAAGGCACTTAAATATGTGAGTGGATAAAGACAGATATATTATGCATACAATGGAATATTTTCCATGAGAAAGAATGAAATAATGTTATTCTTTCCAACATGGGTGGATCTAGAGATGATCATACTAAATAAGTCAGAGAAAGACATGAGGAGCTTAGGTGGGTTCAGCTTACCTTGACACATCCTTTGGACCTCAGTTGATGGGAGATCTTCATCCTTTCCTCCTGGGTATCTAGAGTCAGCTGTCCAAGAATGAGGCTAAAGCTGAAACTCCAGCACTCTAGAGCCTTCCCAGTTACCTTAGTAATTTTGAAGACTTGCAGTCGTCTACTTCAGAGCCCCTGAACACCCCTATATATATCCTTCCCCAGGTGGCCACACCCTTACACTTTATGAGGTCAGCAAGCCACTTCCACAGCCAACGGTGGCCCTGCTGAGCCTTGACATCACAAAGCCTCATCCTGACACCTCTAGGGGAGTATGGGGAGCAAGTCAGAGAGAGTTGACCTCTCCCGATTCTTTTAACCACACCCTCTATCTTCCTAGAGTTTTGGGCCACCTTTAAAATTTCTTATTTTACATGTTCTTTGTCCAGAAGTTTAAAAGGGAAAATTTACATAATGTTTTTTGTAGGAAAACTCCTGCATGACTGAATAGAAAATAAATAAGGAATTATAAAATGACAATTGAGAAATATTTGGAAGACAACTGACAAATGACCCATTTACCTCATTTATGCAGAGTCCAAAGTTAAAATAAGAAAAGATGAAAAACCCAATAGAAGAGAATTGTGAAGTAAACAAGAATACAAAAAAAACACAAAAAAACAAAAACAAATTACCCAGAAAAAAAAGGAAAATTACCAAAAATCAGGAAAAAATATCAAACCTACTTGGTATTAAAATAAATGCAAACAAAAATAATAATGGAATATGATTTCTCACCATGAAAATTGCCAAAGTTCAATGACAAAGTTGAAATATACCAAATTGTTCCTCCAAATGAAGGATGACAAATTGGAAAAGGGCTGTTTCAGCAGTGTTGTGAGTGCATAATATGATGCAACTTTCTGAAGGACAATATGACATTATCTAGTAAATTTATAAATACATAGAGCAACTTGGCAAGACCCTGTTTGGAATTTCCATTTCAGAAATATTTCTGCAATTTCACCTAGATTATATACCTAATGCTCACTGAAAAAAATTTTTTTTTCCACATCTTCCTAGATAATTTCTTTGGTACACTTCCCCACACTGTCCTTCCCCATGCAACCCCTGTTCTCAGTTCTGTTATTGTAGATTACTTCTGCTTCTTTTAGAACTTCCTTTAAATGGAGCCTAGAGTATGTACACATGTACACATGTAGTTGCTTAACAATGTTGTGTTACATTCTTCTGTACACAAATCACACTAGATGTACAAGTGTATAAACATAACATCTTTCATTTAATTTTCTTCTAAATTTAGGTCATCACAGAGCATGGAGGACAGTTTCTTGTGCTACACAGATAGTTCCCATTATTTATCAAGGCATTATTTTCCAAAACATACAAACGGCTATGTAGCCCAGTATCAAACACACACACACACACACACACACAAAAAAACACCTCAGTAAAAAAACAGGCAGATCTAAATAAACATTTCCCAAAAGAAGTTATACAGATGATGAAAAAACCCTTGTAAAGAGGCTAAGTTCAGGTTAGTCACTCAGTCGTGTCCGACTCTTTGCGACCCCATGGACTTCAGCATGCCAGGCCTCGCTGTCCATCACCAACTGCAGGAGTCCTCCAACTTATGTTCATTGAGGCAGTGAAGATATCCAACCATCTCATCCACTGTCGTCCCCTTCTCTGTCTGCCCTCCATCTTTCCCATCATCAGGGTCTTTTCAAATGAGTCAGCTCTTCACATCAGGTGGCCAAAATATTGGAGTTTCAGCTTAAACATCAGTCCTTCCAATGAACACCAGGACTGATCTCCTTTAAGATGGACTGATTGGATCTCCCTGGAGCCCACGGGACTCTCAAGAGTCTTCTCCAACACCACAGTTCAAAATCATCACTTCTTTAGTGCTCAGCTTTCTTTACAGTCCAATTCTCACATCCATACAGTACTACTAGAAAACACATAGCCTTGAATAGATGGACCTTCATTGGCAAAGTAATGTCTCTGCTTTTTAATAAGTTGCCTAGGTTGATCATAACTTTCCTTTCAAGGAGTAATGTCTTTTAACTTCATGGTTGCAGTCATCACCTGCAGTGATTTTCGAGCCCCCCAAAATAAAGTCAGCCACTGTTTCTGCCATTTCCCCATCTATTTGCCATAAGGTGATGAGACCATGATCTTCATTTTCTGAATGTTGAGCTTTAAGCCAACTTTTTCTCTCTCCTCTTTCCCTTTTGTCAAGAAGCTCTTTAGTTCTTCTTCACTTTCTGCCTGCAGAAATGGTGGTGTCACCTGCGTATCTGAGTTTATTGATATTTCTCCCAGCAAACTTGATTCCGGCTTGTGCTTCCTCCAGTGCAGGGTTTCTCATGTTGTAGTCTGCATATGAGTTAAATAAGCACGGCAAGAATATACAGCCTTGATGTACTCCTTTCCCGCTTTGGAACCAGTTTGCTGTTCCATGTCCAGTTTTAACTCTTGCTTCCTGCCCTGCATACAGATTTGTCAAGAGGCAGATCAGGTAGTCTGGTATTTCCATCTCTTTGAGAATTTCCTACAGTTTATTGTTATTCACACACTCAAAGGCTTTGGCATAGTCAATAAAGAATAAATAGGTGTTTTTCTGGAATTCTCTTGCTTTTCATGATCTGACAGATGTTGGCAATTTGATCTCTTGTTCCTCTGCCTTTGCTAAAACCGCCTTGAACATCTGGAAGTTCACGGTTCACGTATAGCTGAAGCCTGGCTTGGAGAATTTTGAGCATTACTTTACTAGTGTGTAAGATGAGTGTAATTGTTCTGTAGTTTGAGCATTCTTTGACATTGCCTTTCTTTGGGATTGGAAGGAAAGCTAATGTTTTCTAGTCCTGTGGCTACTTATGAGTTTTCCAGATTTACTGGCATATTGAGTGCAGAACTTTCACAGCAGCATCTTTGATAATTTGAAATAGCTCAACTGGAATTCCATCACCTCCACTAGCTTTGTTCATAGCGTTGCTTCTGAAGGACCACTGGACTTCACATTCCAGGATGTCTGTCTCTAGGTGAGTGATCAGACCATTGTGATTAAATGGGTCTTGAAGATATTTTTGGTACAGTTCTCCTCTTAATGTCTTCTGCTTCTGTTAGGTCCATATCATTTCTGTCATTTATTGAGCCCATCTTTGCATGAAGTGTTCCCTTGGTATCTCTAATTTTCTTGAAGAGATCTCTAGTCTTTTTCATTCTTTATTTCCTTCTATTTCTTTGCACTGATCACTGAGCAAGGCTTTCTTATCTCTACTTGCTATTCTTTGGAAATCTGCATTCAAATGGATATATCTTTCCTTTTCTCCTAGCTTTTGGCTTCTCTTATTTTCACAACTATTTGTAAGGCCTCCTCAGACAGCCATTTTGCTTTTGTGCATTTCTTTTTCTTGGGGATGGTCTTGGTTCCTGTCTCCTGTACAGTGTCATGAACCTCCATCCATGGTTCATCATCACTATTCATTAGAGAAATAAAAATCAAAACTACAATGTGGTATTCCTTCACGCCAGTCCGAATAGATAGCAACAAAAATTCTACAAGCAATAATTCCTGGGGAGAATGCGGGAAAAAAGGGAACAATCTTGCACTGTTAGTGGGCATGTAAATTGGTACAGCCACTATGATGAAGACTATGGCAGCTCCTTTAAAAACTAAAAAATATAGTCACCTTATGACCTACTCCTGGGCATTTTTTTCTGGAAAAAAACCTTAAAACCAAAAGATTGATGCACACTAATGTTCATTACAGCATTATTTCCTGGAGGCGCGACATGCAACATTTTTTATTTATAGCAAAAACGGAAAAAAGAAAACAAAAAGGAATAAAAAACGTATAAAGCAAGCAGTCTCTAAAGATGCGGTCAAATTACTCAGTATTTGTAAAAGGAAAATCTTCAGTATAAGTAAACAAAGCAAGAACCACATATCAGAACCAAGTTATATGTTAAAATTCAAATAACAGAAAGTATTTTATAGTGAAAGAACTAACACTCCCTGATATTTTATCTCTCCAGCTCAGGAACTCAGAATTCTGAGCCAGTGTTAAATGAAATCATGGGCGATTTTTTCTTTCTTTTTTTTTTTTTCCCGAGCAAATTTACATTTTCTATTAAGAGCATTTAATAATTTTTTAATAAAGTTATACAGCATCTTTTTCAATATGTGAAGAATGCATCTGGATTTTAAAAATTTCATTCATAAGCATTCTTCTATTTCTCCATGAGATGGCAGTATAAGCACAATAAATATTTCTTCATACACATTTATACATATGAGTGAATACATTCGGATTTTATATTTTCATTTGTTATCATTTTTCTATTTCTGCTTGAGAAGGCATCATATGCATCCGTTCAGTTCAGTTCAGTGGATCAGTGGTGTCGGGCTTTTTTGAACCCATGAATTGCAGCACGCCAGGCCTCCCTGTGCATCACCAACTCCTGGAGTTCGCTCAGACCCACGTCCATTGAGTCAGTGATGCCATCCAGCCATCTCATCCTCTATCGTTCCCTTCTTCTCCTGTCCCCAATCCCTCCCAGCATCAGAGTCTTTTCCAATGAGTCAACTCTTCGCATGAGGTGGCCAAAGGACTGGAGTTTCAGTTTTAGCATCATTTCTTCCAAAGAAATCCCAGGGCTCATCTCCTTCAGAATGGACTGGTTGGATCTCCTTGCAGTCCAAGGGACTCTCAAGAGTCTTCTCCAACACCACAGTTCAAAAGCACCAATTCTTCGGCACTCAGCTTTCTTCACAGTCCAAATCTCACATCCACTTGACCACTGGAAAAACCATAGCCTTGACTAGATGGACCTTTGGTGGCAAAGTAATGTTTCTGCTTTTCACTATGCTATCTAGGTTTGGTCATAACTTTTCTTCCAAGGAGTAAGCGTCTTTTAATTTCATGGCTGCAGTCATCATCTGCAGTGATTTTGGAGCCCTAAAAAATAAAGTCTGACGCTGTTTCCACTGTCTCCCCATCTATTTCCCATGAAGTGATGGGACCAAATGCCATGATCTTCGTTTTCTGAATGTTGAGTTTTAAGCCAACTTTTCCCCTCACCTCTGTCACCTTCATCAAGAGCATAGTAAATTTTATTCATACCCACATATACATATGAGAGAATACATCAACATTTTATGAATTACATTCATAAGTATTATTCTATGTCTCCAAAAGACGTAACATAAGCACAATAAATATTTGTTCATACCCACATATACTCTGGAGAGTCTCTTGGATTGCAAGGAAATCAATCCAGTCAATCCTTAAGGGTATTACTCTTGGATATTCACTGGAAGGACTGATGCTGAAACGTCAATTCTTTGGCTACCTTATGTGAAGAACTGACTCATTGGAAAGGCCTCTGATACTGAGAAAGATTGAAAGCAGGAGGAGAAGCAGAAAAGAAAACAGAGGATGAGATCATTGGTTAACATCGCCCACTCGGTGGATCTGGGTTTAAGCAGGCTCAGGTAGTAGGTAATTGTACAGGGAAGCGTGGCATGCCACAGTTCATGGAGTCGCAAAGAGTTGGACATGACTGGGCAACTGAAGTGAAGTGATAGATACATATAAAATCCTTATACAGACTCAAAATGGACATACTATACCAAGAGTGCTTTATAAACACCTTTTAATAATATATTTTAGAAAATAACCATAGATGAATAGCTCTATGTATGGTTAAAATGATACAGGAATATGTACAGTTACAACAATAAGGCCATTTGAGTCAACATGCATGGTCTGAGAGTTGATCATACTAAATGAAGTGAGGCACACAGGGAAACATGTATACCAAATAATATCATAATATCCAAAAGTGGAATCTAAGATATGACACAAATGAACATATGTGTGAATCAGAAAGACACACATAGAGAGAATAGACCTACAGCTTCAAGTCAGAGAGAATTGGGGGAGAAATGGAGTAAGAGACTGGGGTTAAGAGATATAAAACAAATTATATGGAATGGATAGACAAGTTCCTACTCTAGAGCACAGAGGACTACATTCAGTATCCAATTATCCCCCAATTCTCTCTGCATTGAAGCTGTAGGTCTATTCTCTCTGTCTATGAGTGTCTTTCTGATTCACACATATGTTCATTTGTGTCATATCTTAGATTCCACATTTGGATATTATGATATTATTTGGTATATATGTTTCCCTGTGTGCCTCACTTCATTTTGTATGATCAACTCTCAGACCATGCATGTTGACTCAAATGGCCTTATTGTTGTAACTTTACATATTCCTGTATCATTTTAACCATACATAGAGCTATTCATCTATGGTTATTTTCTAAAATATATTATTAAAAGGTGTTTATAAAGCACTCTTGGTATATATGTCCATTTTGAGTCTGTATAAGGATTTTATATGTATCTGTCACTTCACTTCAGTTGCCCAGTCATGTCCAACTCTTTGCGACTCCATGAACTGTGGCATGCCACGCTTCCCTGTACAATTACCTACTACCTGAGCCTGCTTAAACCCAGATCCACCGAGTGGGCGATGTTAACCAATGATCTCATCCTCTGTTTTCTGCTTCTCCTCCTGCTTTCAATCTTTCTCAGCATCAGGGACTTCCCTGGCAGTCCAGAGGTTAAGACTGCAGATTTCCACTGCAGGGGAGGCAAGGTCAAACCCTGGTCAGGGAACTAATTCCACTTGTAGCACAGTGTAGCCAAAAAAAAGAGAGATTAAATAAAAGAATGTGTGTATGTGTATATATATATATATATATATATATATATATATATCCACACACAACATATACATATATACATATATATCTATAACTGAATCATTTCGCTGTAAAGCAGAAATTAACACAAAATTATAAATGAACTATACTTCAGTTAAAAAATAGCATGACTGAGGAAAGAAAAGATTGCTATATTTCATTGTGTGTAGAGTTAATATCCAAAGAAAATTGCTATACACAAACACGGCTGACTACTTAACGGCAGGCTTGCTGAGATACTTAAGGAGACACATACTGAAACGCACCAAGGAAAAAGATTGATTGTTGATTGGATAGAGGGATGGACAAATGGATAGATAGGTGACAAAGAAAGTATTATAAATAGGGTACAAAACCAGACTTCTATGTATGCTGTGTAAAAGAGACCCACCTGAAACCAAGGAGCACATACAGAGTGAAAGTGAAGGGCTGGGAAAAGGTATTTCATGCAAAATGTGAGCAACAGAAATTAGAAGTAGCAATACTCATATCAGATAAAATAGACTTTGAAATAAAGGGTGTGAAAAGAGACAAAAAAGGCCACTATATAATGGTCAAATGATCAACCCAAGGAGAAGATATAAAAATTATAAATATATATGCACCCAAGATAGGAGCACTCAATATGTAAGGCAAATGCTAACAAGTAAGAAACGGGAAATGAAAAATAACACAATAATAGTGGGAGACCTTAAGACCCTACACACACCTATGGATAGATCAACCAAACAGAAAATTAGCAAGGAAACACAAACTTTAAGTGATACAATGGATCAGTTAGACCTAATTGATTTCAAAAGAACATTTCACGCCAAAGCAAAGAATTTCACCTTTTCCTCAAGTGCACATGGAACATTCTCCAGGATAGATCATATACTGGGCCATAAATCTAGCCTTGGTAAACTGAAAACAAAAATCAAAATCATTTCAAGCATCTCTTCTGATCACAAAGCAGTAAGATTAGATGTCAACTACAGGGGGAAAGAAACCACGACAAATAGAAACATATGGAGGGTAAACAACATGCTTCTGAATGACCGACATATAACAGAAGAAATCAGAAATGAAATGCAAATATGCATAGAAACAAATGAAAATGAAAATACAACACATACAAATAGCTGTGAAAAGAAGAGAAGCGAAAAACAAAGGAGAAAAGGAAAGATATAAACATCTGAATGCAGAGTTCCAAAGAATAGCAAGAAGAGAAAAGAAAGCCTTCTTCAGCGATCAATGCAAAGAAATAGAGGAAAATAACAGAATGGGAAAGACTAGGGATTTCTTCAAGAAAATCAGAGATACCAAAGGAACATTTCATGCAAAGATGGGTTCAATAAAGGACAGAAATGGTATGGACATAAGAGAAGCTGAAGATATTAAGAAGAAATGACAAGAATACACAGAAGAACTGTACAAAAAAGATCTTCACGACCCAGATAATCACGATGGTGTGATCACTGACCTAGAGCCAGACATCCTGGAATGTGAAGTCAAGTGGGCCTTAGAAAGCATCACTACGAACAAAGAGAGTGGAGGTGATGGAATTCCAGTTAAGCTATTCCAAATTCTGAAAGATGATGCTGTGAAAGTGGTGCACTCAATATGCCAGCAAATTTGGAAAACTCAGCAGTGGCCACAGGACTGGAAAAGCTGAGTTTTCATTCCAATCTCAAAGAAAGACAATGCCAAAGAATGCTCAAACTACCAAAAAATTGCACTCATCTCACGCTAGTACAGTAATGCTCAAAATTTTCCAAGCCAGGCTTCAGTAATATGGAAACCATGAACCTCCTGATGTTCAAGCTGGTTTTAGAAAAGGCAGAGGAAACAGAGACCAAACTGCCAGCATCTGCTGGATCATGGAAAAAGCAAGAGAATTTCAGAAAAACCTCTATTTCTGCTTTATTGACTATGCCAAAGCCTTTGTCTGTGTGGATCACAATAAACAGTGGAAAATTCTGAGAGAGATGGGACTACCCGACCACCTGATCTGCCTCTTGAGAAATTTGTATGCAGGTTAGAAAGCAACAGTTAGATCTGGACATGGAACAACAGACTGGTTCCAAATAGGAAAAGGAGTACATCAAGGCTGTATATTGTCACCCTGTTTATTTAACTTCTATGCAGAGTACATCATGAGAAACGCTGGACTGGAAGAAATACAAGCTGGAATCAAGATTGCTGGGAGAAATATCAATAACTTCAGATATGCAGATTATACGACCCTTATGGCAAAGTGAAGAGTGAAAAAGTTGGCTTAAAGCTCAACATTCAGAAAACGAAGATCATGACCTCCAGTCCCACCACTTCATGGGAAATAGATGGGTAAACAGTGGAAACAGTGTCAGACTTTATTTTGGGGGGCTCCAAAATCACTGCAGAAGGTGACTGCAGCCATCAAATTAAAAGACACTTACTCCTTAAAAGTAAAGTTATGACCAACCTAGAGAGCAGATTCAAAAGCAGAGACATTCCTTTACCAAAAAAGGTTAGTCTAGTCAAGGCTATGGTTTTTCCTGTGGTCAGGTATGGATGTGAGAGTTGGACTGTGAAGAAGCCTGAGTGCCAAAGAATTGATGCTTCTGAACAGTGGTGTTGGAGAAGACTCTTGAGAGTCCCTTGGACTGCAAGAAAAACCAACCAGTCCATTCTGAAAGAGATCAGCCCTGGGATTCCTTTGGAAGGAATGATGCTAAAGCTGAAGCTCAAGTAATTTGGCTACCTCATGCGAAGACTTGATTCATTGGAAAAGTCTCTGATGCTGGGAGGGATTGGGGGCAGGAAGAGAAGGGGAAGACATAGGATCAGATGGCTGGATGGCATCATTGACTCCATGGGCATGAGTCTCAGTGACTCCAGGTTTTGGTGATGGACAGGAAGGCCTGGCGTGCTGTGATTCATAGGGTCGCAAAGAGTTGCACATGACTGAGCGACTGATCTGATCTGAAGGGGAAGGTTCATAGAAATACAAGCTTACCTCAAGAAACAAGAGAAACCTCAAATAAATGACCTAACTTTACACCTAAAGCAACTAGAAAAAGAAGAAGTGAAGAATCCCAGGGTTAGAAGAAGGAAAAAGTAATAATAACAATTAGGTAGTATACTCATTTTCACTATATTGATTCTTCCAATCCATGAACATGGTATATTTCTCCATCTATTAGTGTCCTCTTTGATTTCTTTCACTAGTGTTTTATAGTTTTCTATGTATAGGTCTTTAGATTCTCTAGGTAGATATATTCCTAAGTATTTTATTCTTTCTGTTGCAATGGTGAATGGAATTGTTTCCTTAATTTCTTTTTCTGTTTTGTCATTATTAGTGTATAGGAATGCAAGGGATTTCTGTGTGTTGATTTTATATCCTGCAACTTTACTATAATCATTGATTAGTTCTAGTAATTTTCTGGTGGAGTCTTTAGGGTTTCCTATATAGAGGATCATGTCATCTGCAAATAGTGAGAGTTTTACTTTTTTTCCAATTTGGATTCCTTTAATTTCTTTTTCTGGTCTGATTGCTGTGGCCAAACTTCCAAAACTATGTTGAATAGTAACAGTGAAAGTGGGCACCCTTGTCTTTTTCCTGACTTTAGAGGAAATGCTTTCACTTTTTCACCATTAAGGATAATGTTTGCTGTGGGTTTGTCATATATAGCTTTTAATATGTTGAGGTATGTTCCGACTATTCCTGCTTTCTGGAGAGGTTTTATCATAAATGGATGTTGAATTTTGTCAAAGGCTTTCTCTGCATCTTTTGAGATAATCATATGGTTTTTATTTTTCAATTTGTTAATGTGGTGTATTACATTGATTGATTTGTGGATATTGAAGAATCCTTGCATCCCTGAGATAAAGCCCACTTGGTCGTGGTGTATAACCTTTTTAATGTGCTGTTGGACTCTAATTGCTAGACTTTTGTTAAGGATTTTTGCATCTAAGTTCATCAGTGATATTGGCCTGTGGTTTTCTTATTTTGGGAATCTTTGTCAGGTTTTGGTATTAGGGTGATGGTGGCCTCATAGAATGAGTTTGGAAGTTTACCTTCCTCTACAACTATCCAAAGCAATTTATAGATTCAATGCAACCCCTATCAAGCTACCAACGGTATTCTTCACAGAGCTAGAACAAATAATTTCACAATTTGTATGGAAATACAAAAAACCTCGAATAGCCAAAGCTATCTTGTGAAAGAAGAATGGAACTGGAGGAATCAACCTACCTGACTTCAGGCTCTACTACAAAGCCACAGTTATCAAGACAGTATGGTACTGGCACAAAGACAGAAATATAGATCAATGGAACAAAATAGAAAGCCCAGAGAGAATTCCACACATATATGGACACCTTATATTTGACAAAGGAGGCAAGAATATACAACGGATTAAGGAAAATCTGTTTAACAAATGGTGCTGGGAAATCTGGTCAACCACTTGTAAAAGAATGAAACTAGAACACTTTCTAACACCATGCACAAAAATAAACTCAAAATGGATTAAAGATCTAAATGTAACACCAGAAACTATAAAACTCCTAGAGGAGAACATAGGCAAAACACTCTCTGCCATACATCACAGCAGGATCTTCTATGACCCACCTCCCAGAATATTGGAAATAAAAGCAAAAATAAACATATGGGACCTAATTTAACTTAAAAGCTTCTGCACATCAAAGGAAACTATTAACAAGGTGAAAAGACAACCTTCAGAATGGGAGAAAATAATAGCAAATGAAGCAACTGACAAACAAGTAATTTCAAAAATATACAAGCAACTCTTACAGCTCAATTCCAGAAAAATAAATGACCCAATCAAAAAAATGGGCCAAAGAACTAAATAGACATTTCTCCAAAGAAGACATACAGATGGCTAACAAACACATGAAAAGATGCTCAACATCACTCATTATCAGAAAAATGCAAATCAAAATCACTATGAGGTACCATTTCACACGACTCACAATGGCTGTGATCCAAAAGTTTACAAACAATAAATGCTGGAGAGGGTGTGGAGAAAAGGGAACCCTCTTATACGGTTGGTGGGAATGCAAACTAGTACAGCCACAATGGAGAACAGTGTGGAGATTCCTTAAACAACTGGAAATAGAACTGTCTTATGATCCAGCAATCCCACTACTCACCATACACACTGAGGAAAACAGAATTGAAAGAGACACATGTACCCCAATGTTCATCGCAGCACTGTTCATAATAGACAGGACATGGAAGCAACCTAGATGTCCATCAACAGATGAATGGATAAGAAAGCTGTGGTACATATACACAATGGAGTATTACTCAGCCATTAAAAAGAATAAATTTGAATCAGTTTTAATGAGGTGGATGAAACTGGAGCCTATTATACAGAGTGAAGTAAGCCAGAAAGAAAAACACCAATACGGTATACTAAAGCATATATATGGAATTTAGTAAGATGTTAACAATAACCCTGTGTATGAGACAGCAAAAGAGACAGATGTATAGAACAGTCTTATGGAATCTGTTTGAGAGAGAGAGGGTGGGAAGATTTGGGAGAATGGCATTGAAACATGTACAATATCATGCATGAAACGAGTTGCTAGTCCAGGTTTGGTGCATGATACTGGATGCTTGGGTCTGGTGCACTGGGACAACCCAGAGGGATGGTATGGGGAGGGAGGAGGGAGGAGGGTTCAGGATGGGGAACACATGTATACCTGAGGCGGATTCATTTTGATATTTGGCAAAACTAATACAATTTGTAAAGTTTAAAAATAAAATAAAATTAAAAAAAAAATTGAGCTGAAACACATGAAAAAAAGCAAAGGAACCTATAGCAAAACTCAGCAAAAATAAACGCTGGTTCTTTGAGAAGATAAATAAAATAGGCAAACCATTAGCAAAACTCATCAAGAAAGAAAGGGGGGATAATCAAATCAACAAAATTAGAAAGGAAAATGGATAAAACACAGCAGACAACACAGAAGTACAAAGGATCATAAAAGATTACTATCAGCAGCTATAGGACAATAAAATGGACAACTTGGAAGAAATGAACAAATTCCTAGAAAAGTATAACAATCGAAAACTGAACCAGGAAAAATAGATAATCCCAACATACCCATCACAAGCATGGAAAGCAAAACTGTAATCAAAAATCTTCCATTGAACAAAAACGAAGCTCAGGACCAGATGACTTATTCACCCTCCTGGTTACCCTGGACACCTGGAGAGAACAAGAGAGGGAGCACAGAATGCCACTTGTTTGGGGAAGAGGGTGAAGATGGATAGGAACGATAGTTTCAGGAAAAGTGTGACCAGAGGAGAGCTATGTGCCAG
The DNA here is from genome assembly GCF_002263795.3 of Bos taurus. NCBI lineage: Eukaryota > Metazoa > Chordata > Mammalia > Artiodactyla > Bovidae > Bos > Bos taurus. The sequence goes on from NC_082638.1 coordinate 35,621,327, forward strand.
GCCAGTAGAGGGCAGGGGGGTCTCATGGGGCAGTGTCAATGGGCAAGAGGAGCTTGGATGGGTTCAACTCACCTTGACACTTTTGTGGACCTCAGGTGGCAGGAAGTCTTCATCTTTTCCTCCTGGTTACCTGAAGTCGGCTGTGCCATAAGTGCTCTAGAGCCTTGTGGCTTCTGAGTCTCTTTAGTCATTTTGAAGACTCCCAGTGGTCTGCTCCAGAGCCCCTGAGCACACCTCTATATACCACTCCCTAGGGTCCACAGCATTACGCTTTAAGAGATCAGCAACTCACTTCCCCAGCCAATGGTGGCCCTGGCTGAGAATTGACATCACAAAGCGCAATCCTGATAGTTCTAGGGCAGAATGGGGGGCAACCCAGATGATTTGATGGGGGGGAAATGCATCATTTTTAATGGCCCTTAGGAGCCCTCCAAACTCACCTGTCATCCTCATCTCTCTAAGTCAACTCTGTTGTGTCACAAGGCAGGGAGCATGTGTCTCCTCCAAACCTTGACCCACAGCCACAGTATCGAGGCTTTGTTTCTGTTCTCTCCCACATTTCACCATCATCTAGATTGTAATATCTTGCCTAAAGTACCTCCATGATAATTAGGCTGTATTGAAGTGTCTGTGGAAATGAGAATCATCCCACTTTCCTCCTACAGTTCAGTTCAGTCTCTCAGTCATGTCTGACTCTTTGAGAGGTGGTCTTAAAGCACTTTCAAGACCATTTAATTCTGGGCCACCTCCCAGAAGCTTTTTCCATCCCACCTCCTTTGTTCTAGCTTCCATTCAGACACTGCTGTCTTCAGGCTGTGAGACTGCACTGAATACACTTGCCCTTTCTCCACTTGGATTTGTCTTGCTTCAAGTCTTGGAATCATGGTCACCTCACTATGTGTAAAAAAAAAAAAAAATGTTTCCCCAAAGACGTGCACATGAATGTTCATAGCAGTCTTATTTCTAATAGTCAAAAAGTTGAGATGAACAAGATGGCAGAGTGGTAGTTGCAGGAGGAATACACCTCTCTCCTTGGACACATCAGGAATACATCTTCAGACACAGAAGTGCTTGCAGAACACCAGCTGAGAGCTGACAGGGGTACCTGACCAGTGGAAAAGAATGTATAGAACCACAAAACGTGGTAGGATGAAGGAACTAGGGGGAAAAACAGGAGTGTTAATAGGTCTGGACCTGCCCTTGGTGGGTGGGAGAACTGAAGTAGGTTTCCACTTCCCTCATTGGAGTAATTGTCTGGATCAGAGGAGAAACAGTTAAGGCTGAGAATGAAACAGCTGATCTGTGGCAGCCTACACCAATACATACAATGTATGACATAGCAGAATCCATTGGTTTTTGTCCCCTTAAGAGTGTAGCATTCATTAAACATTTGAAAATCCATCAGGATAAACAACTTACTAAAGAACTGAAAATGATGACACAGTAGGGTCATTTAGATAAATGCTGAAAAATAATTTGATAAAATCTAATATCCCTGGGTTGGGAAGATTCCCTGAAGTAGGGATTGGCTACCCACATCAGTGTTCTTAGGCTTCGCTGGCAGCTCAGCTATTAAAGAAAGTGCCTGGCATCTCAGAGATCTGGGTCCATCCTTGGGCTGGGAAGATCCCCTGGAGGAGAGCATGACAATCCATTCCAGTATTCTGGCCTGGAGAATCCCCAAGGCCAGAGGAGCCTGTTTGGCCTACACTTCATGGGGTTGCAAAAAGCTGGACACAACTCTGTGACTGAGCACATTCTGTATAAAATATTTTAGCGAACTAGAAATAGGAGAAGAAATAGAAATAGAATTGGAGAAGGCAATGGCACCCCACTCCAGTACTTTTGCCTAGAAAATCCCATGGATGGAGGAGCCTGGTAGGCTGCAGTCCATGAGGTCACTAAGAGTCGGACATGACTGAGCGACTTCACTTTCACTTTTCACTTTCATGCATTGGAGAAGGAAATGGCAACCCACTCCAGTGTTCTTGCCTGGAGGAAACCAGGGAAGGGAAGCCTGGTGGGCTGCCATCTATGGGGTCGCACAGAGTCGGACACGACTGAAACGATTTAGCAGCAGCAGAAAGAGAAGATTTCCTCAACCTTATGAAAGTACTAAACTATCACTAACATTACACTTTATGGTAGAACACTGAGTATTTTACTTCTAAAATCACAATCAACAGAAAGATTTCCACTCTCATTATATTGAATTTCTGTCCGTGAAGTCATATTAGGAAATGATTGAAAAGTTATCCAGTTTGGAAAAGAAGAATAAAGCTGTTTTTATCTGTTGGTGACATCTATGTAGAATATCCAATGAAATCTACAGGAACAGAATACCTAAAACTAAGAATTAATTTAAGCAATGTCACAAGATATAGAGATGATATATAAAATTTAATAAATTGCTTTCCTATATAGTAGGCCAATTTAAAATTAAAATAAAAAATAATAACAGTCAAATTGAAGTAAGAAAAACTTAAGAATCAGACAGAATATATGAAACACACCAGTGCAAAAATGGACAAAAGATTTGAACAGGAAATTCACTAGATAATGATATATAGATGGCAAGTAAGCATGCAGGGCACACCGAAGTATGGCTCTCATGAGAGACAGAGAAGAACAAGTCTGATGAGGAAGTGGAAATATTTGAACTTTCATGCACTGTTTATGGGAATACAAAATAGTACACCATGGTGGAAAACAGTTTGGAAGTTCCTTCAAAAGTTAAACATAGGGTTACCATATGTCCCAGCAATCCCTTTCTTAGGTTTATACCAGCAAGTATGAAAAGAAAAAAAAAAAAAAAACCCACAGATGTGCACATGAATGTTCACAACAGTCTTATTTCTAGTAGTCCAAAAGTTGAGATGAACAAAATGGCAGAACTGTAGCTGGAAGTGGAGTACATTTCACTCCACGGATACATCAAGGATACACCTTCAGACACAGAAGTGTGTGCAGAACGCCAGCTGAGAGCTGACAGGAGTACCTGACCAGAGGAAAATAATAAATAGAACCACAAAACTCGGTAGGGTGAAGGAACTAGGGGTGGGGGGAACAGGAATGGTAATAGGCCTGGACCTGCCCTCGGTGGGTGGGAGAACTATAAGTTGGTGTCCGACCCCCCACCTGGGATCAACTGTCTGGATCAGAGGAGAAATATTTTAGGCTGAGAGTGAAACAGTTGATCTGTGGGAGCCTAAATGGAATGAGAATCAGACAGTCCTTGCCACAGTCATACACACCCCAGACAGGGACACAGGTCCCATAGAAGGGACAGCAGTTGGGATCTGGATTTTTCGGATTGTGGAGCAATCCCAGGGCAAGGGCTGCTATTGACTGCAGAGAGACGGACTGATGGGATGTGAGGAAAGAGATCGGGATGGGAAATGCTTGTGGAGGAACACCAGGCCCCATGAAAGCGAGGGGATCCTACTGGGTCAATCATAGGTGGTGGAGCCCTCATCATAGTCTCTTTCTCCCCATACACCAGCATAGACAGCTGAACAATAGATAGGCTGGCCAATCAAGTGCCTGACTTACTGATCTGCAGACTAGGACCCCACACAGGGGCCCCATCTATGTGCCTGATGCTCCAAACAACAGAGAAGTACCCCAGGCAAGGGAGCCCTCTAAGTGCCTGAAAGAGTGGAGCTATGGAAGAAGAGTGGCAAAAGAGACCTCCTTATCACCAGCTACAAGAGGCTGGTGAAAAGACTCTGATAGGGTCAAAACTTCTGTGGCAGAGGAGGTCTTTGTCCCTGCAGAGTTATCGCTACCACGGTCCCCAGAAATCAAGAAGCTATGCCAAGTTCATACCCAATGCTCGCTGGGGCGGAGCTGCTACAGGCCAAAAAAGTCTGGTGTCTATGGATACCTGGTCACTTCAGTTCAGTTCAGTTCAGATCAGTTCAGTTCAGTCGCTCATTCCTGTCCCACTCTTCGCGACCCCATGAATCGCAGAACGCCACGACTCCCTGTCCATCACCACCTCCCGGAATTCACCCAGATCCACGTCCATAGACTCAGTGATGGCATCCAGCCATCTCATGCTCTGTTCTCCCCTTCTCCTTCTGCCCCCAATTCCTCCCAACATCAGAGTCTTTTCCAATGAGTCAACTCTTCTCAAGAGGTGGCCAAAGTACTGGAGTTACAGCTTTAGCATCATCCCCCCAAAGAAATTCCAGGGTTCAATTCCTTCAGAATGGACTGGTTGGATCTCCTTGCCATCCAAGGGACTCTCAAGAGTCTTCTCCAACACCACAGTTCAAAAGCATCAATCCTTAGGTGCTCAGCCTTCTTCACAGTCGAACTCTCACATCCATACATGACCACAGGAAAAACCATAGCCTTGACTAGACGGACCTTTGTTGGCAAAGTAATGTCTTTGCTTTTGAATATGCTATCTACGTTGGTCATAACTTTCCTTCCAAGGAGTAAGTGTCTTTTAATTTCATGGCTGCAGTCACCATCTGCAGTGATTTTGGAGCCCCCAAAAATAAAGTCTGACACTGTTTCCACTGTTTCCCCATCTATTTCCCATGAGGTGATGGGACCGGATGCCATGATCTTCGTTTTCTGAATGCTGAGCTTGAAGCCAATTTTTTCACTCTCCACTTTCACCTTCATCAGGAGGCTTTTTAGTTCCTCTTCACTTTCTGCCATAGGGCGGTGTCATCTGCATGTCTGAGGTTACTGATATTTCTCCCGGCAATCTTGATTCCAGCTTGTGTTTCTTCCAGTCCAGGGTTTCTCATGATGTACTCTGCATAGAAGTTACATAAGCAGGGTGATAATATATAGCCTTGACGTACTCCTTTTCCTAATTGGAACCAGTCTGTTGTTCCACGTCCAGTTCTAACTGTTGCTTACTGAGCTGCATAGAGGTTTCTCAAGAGGCAGGTCGGGTGGTCTGGTATTCCCATCTCTCTCAGAATTTTCCACAGTTTACTGTGATCCACACAGGCAAAGGCTTTGGCATAGTCAATAAAGCAGGAATAGAGGTTTTTCGGGAACTCTCTTGCTTTTTCCATGATCCAGCAGATGTTGGCAATTTGATCTCTGGTTCCTCTGCCTTTTCTAAAACCAGCTGGAATATCAGGAAGTTCACAGTTCACGTATTGCTGAAACTTGGCCTGGAGAATTTTGAGCATTACTTTACTAGCATGTGAGGTGAGTGTAACTGTGCAGTACTTTGAGTATTCTTTGGCATTGCCTTTCTTCGGGATTCGAATGAAAACTGACCATTCCAGTCCTGTGGACACAGCTGAGTTTTCCAAATTTGCTGGCATATTGAGTGCAATACTTTCACAGCATCATCTTTCAGGATCTGACATAGCTCAACTGGAATTCCATCACTTCCTCTAGCTTTGTTCGTACTGCTGCTTTCTAAGGCCCACTTGATTTCACATTCCAGGATGTCTGGCTCTAGGTCGGTGATCACATCATCGGGATTATCTGGATCATGAAGATCTTGATTGTATAGTTCTTCTGTGTATTCTTGTCATCTCTTCTTAGTATCTTCTGCTTCTGTTAGGTCCATGCCGTTTCTGTCCTTTATTGAGCCCATCTTTGCATGAAATGTCCCCTTGGTATCTCTAATTTTCTTGAAGAGATCTCTAGTCTTTCCCATTCTGTTGTTTTCCTCTATTTCTTTGCATTGATCACTGAGGAAGGCTTTCTTATCTCTTCCTGCTATTCTTTGGAACTCTGCATTCAGATGCGTATATCTTTCCTTTTCTCCTTTGCTTTTCGCTTCTCTTCTTTTCACAGCTATTTGTAAGGGGTGCCCAGACAGCCATTTTGCTTTTTTTGCATTTCTTGTTCATGGGGATTGTATTTATCCCTGTCTCCTGTAGATTGTCATGAGCCTCATTCCATAGTTCATCAGGCATTCTATCTAACAGGTCTAGGCTCATAAATCTGTTTCTCACTTTCACTGTATAATCATAAGTGATTTGATTTAGATCTTACCTGAATGGTCTAGGGGTTTGTCCTACTTTCTTCAATTTCAGTCTGAATTTGGTAATAAGGAGTTCATGATCTGAGTCACAGTCAGCTCCTGGTCTTGTTCTTGTTGACTGTATAGAGCTTCTCCATCTTTGGCTGCAAAGAATATAATCAATCTGATTTCAGTGTTGGCCATATGGTGATGTCCATGTGTAGAGTCTTCTCTTGTGCTGTTGGAAAAGGGTCTTTGCTATGACCAGTGCATTTTCTTGGCAAAACTCTATTAGTCTTTGCCCTGCTTCATTCCGTATTCCAAGGCCAAATTTGCCTGTTACTGCAGGTGTTTCTTGACTTCCTATTTTTGCATTCCAGTCCCCTACAATGAAAAGGACATCTTTTTTGGGTATAGTTTGAAAAGGACTTGTAGGTCTTCATAGAACCGTTCATCTTCAGCTTCTTCAGCATTACTGGTTGAGGTCTAGACTTGGATTACTGTGATATTGAATGGTTTGCCTTGGAAACAAACAGAGATCATTCTGTCGTTTTTGAGATTGCATCCAAGTACTGCATTTCGGAATCTTTTGTTGACCATGATGGCTACTCCAGTTCTTCTGAGGGATTCCTGCTTGCAGTAGTAGATATAATGCTCATCTGAATTAAATTCACCCATTCCAGTCCATTTTAGTTCGCTGATTCCTAGAATGTCTACATTCACTCTTGCCATCTCTTGTTTGACCACTTCCAATTTGCCTTGATTCATGGACCTGACATTCCAGGTTCCTATGCAATATTGCTCTTTACAGCATCAGACCTTGCTTCTGTCACCAGTCACAACTGCAACTGGGTATTGTTTTTGCTTTGGCTCCATCCCTTCATTCTTTCTGGAGTTATTTCTCCACTGATATCCAGTAGCATATTGGGTCCTCACTGTCCTGGGGAGTTCCCCTTTCAGTATCCTATCATTTTGCCTTTTGATACTGTTCATGGGGTTCTCAAGGCAAGAATACTGAAGCGGTTTGCCATTCCCTTCTCCAGTGGGCCACCTTCTGTCAGATCTCTCCACCATGACCCGCCCGTCTTGGGTTGCCCCCAGGGCATGGCTTAGTTTCATTGAGTTAGACAAGGCTGTGGGCCTAGTGTGATTAGATTGACTAGTTTTTTGTGAGTATGGTTTCAGTGTGTCTGCCTTCTGATGCCCTCTTGCAACACATACCATCTTACTTGGGTTTCTCTTACCTTGGGTGTGGGGTATCCCTTCACAGCCGCTTCATCAAAGCGCAGCCACTGCTCCTTACCTTGGAGGAGGGGTATCTCCTCACTGCCGCCCTTAGTGTCCAACTGCATGTGACATTGTAACTGTGGCTTGCCAGGCTTCTTTCTCAGGGAAGGGGCTTGTACATGCAAAAATACTGGTACGTATGGGCCAGTACTGGTTGACATACCCTTCTAGAGCACTATATGTCCTGCTGCCCTAGCCACCAACTCCTCTGAGTCCCTGATGCAGCCAGAGCCACTATGACTGAAGCAGTTGCATCTCCACATCTGGCCCCCTCACAGGGGCAAACCCAAGTCCTCCAGGACAGTCTCAAGAGCAAACCCCAGTGGATGATTCACATTCAGAAGTGGGAATAAAACCACAATTGGAACCCAGGGGCAGTGTTGTAAAGGAAGAAGACCCAAAACCTTCCTACCACCTGTACAAGCTGCAGATTAAATCCACATAGCTGTGAAAAGAAGAGAAGTGAAAATCAAAGGAGAAAAGGAAAGATATAAGCATCTGAATGCAGAGTTCCAAGGAAGAGCAAGAAGAGATAAGAAAGCCTTCCTCAGGGAGCGATGCAAAGAAAAGGAGGAAAACAACAGAATGGGAAAGACTAGAGATCACTTCAAGAAGATTAGAGATACCAAGGGGAGATTTCATGCAAAGATGGGCTCGATAAAGGACGGAAATGGTATGGACCTAACAGAAGCAGAAAACATTAAGAAGAGATGGCAAGAATACACAGAAGAACTGTACAAAAAAGATATTCACGACCCAGATAATCACGATGGTGTGATCACTGAACTAGAGCCAGACATTGTGGAATATAAAGTCAAGTGGGGCTTAGAAAGCAGCATTATGAACAAAGCTAGTGGAGGTGATGGAATTCCAGTTGAGCTATTTCAAATCTCAAAGGATGATGCTGTGAAAGTGCTGCACTCAATATGCCAGCAAATTTGGAAAACTCAGCAGTGGCCACAGGACTGGAAAAGCTGAGTTTTCATTCCAATCCCAAAGAAAGGCAATGCCAAAGAATGCTCAAACTACCACAGAATTGCACACATCTCACACACTAGTAAGGTAATGCTCAAAATTCTCCAAGCCAGGCTTCAGCAATACATGAACTGTGAACCTCCTGATGTTCAAGCTGGTTTTAGAAAAGGCAGAGGAACCAGAGACCAAATTGCCAACATCTGCTGGATCATGGAAAAGCAAGAGAGTTCCAGAAAAACCTCTATTTCTGCTTTATTGCCTATGCCACAGCCTTTGCCTGTGTAGATCACAATAAACTGTGTAAAATTCTGAAAGAGATGGGAATACCAGACCACCTGACCTGCCTCTTGAGAAACCTGTATGCACGTCAGGAAGCCACAGTTAAAACTGGATATGGAACAACAGACTGGTTCCATATAGGAAAAGGAGTTCGTCAAGGCTGTATGTTCTCACCCTGCTGATTTAACTTCTATGCAGAGTACATCATGAGAAACCCTGGACTGGAAGAAACACAAGTTGGAAAGAAGATTGCTGGGAGAAATGTCAATAACTTCATATATGCAGATGACACCACCCTTATGGCAGAAAGTGAAGAGGAACTGAAAAGTCTCTTGATGAAATGAAAGTGGAGAGTGAAAATGAAGATCATGGCATCCGGTCCCATATACTTCATGGGAAATAGATGGGGAAACAGTGGAAAGAGTGTCAATTTTTGTTTTGTTTTGTTTTTTTTGGGGGGGCGGTGTTGATGGGGCAGGGCTCCAAAATCACTGCAGATGATGACTGCAGGTATGAAATTAAAAGACGCTTACTTCTTGGAAGGAAAATTATGACCAACCTAGATAGCATATTCAAAAGCAGAGACATTACTTTGCCAACAAAGGTCCGTCTAGTCAAAGCTATGGTTTTTCCTGTGGTCATGTATAGATGTGAGAGTTGGACTGTGAGGAAGGCTGAGCACTGAAGAATTGATGCTTTTGAACTGTGGTGTTGGAGAAGACTCTTGAGAGTCCCATGGACTCCAGGGAGATCCAACCAGTCCATTCTGAAGGAGATCAGCCCTGGGATTTCTTTGGAAGGAATGATGCTAAAGCTGAAACTCCAGTACTTTGGCCCCCTCATGCGAAGAGTTGACTCATTGGAAAAGACTCTGATGCTGGGAGGGATTCAGGGCAGGAGAAGGGGACAGCAGAGGATGAGATGGCTGGATGGCATCACTGACTCGATGGACGTGAGTCTGAGTGAACTCCGGGAGCTGGTGATGGACTGGAGGCCTGGCGTGCTGCGATTCATGGGGTTGCGAAGAGTCGGACACTACTGAGCGACTGAACTGAACTGAATAATATATAAAAAGACACTGATAACTGCCACAAAAGGAAACGTCCTGGTTCTGATAGTTGTGAACATAGGAGACAAAAAACATATAGGAGTAGGACCGGATTAGAATGAGCTCCCCCCAAATCAGGTTCAGAGTTCAGCACAGTTTTGGAGGGCATCCTAGGGAGGTGAGGTGGACTGCAATTTTAGCGGGCGAAAGGACTCTGAGAGCAATGACTAAAGAAAAACCTGTATTATTCTCATGTTTTGACTTGCTCTGTAGATTCTTTAGGATTTTTGTTTGTGTGGTTGGTTTCAATTCCTTCCCCTCGCCCACGTTGTAGTTGCCAATTTCATTGGCACTATGAAATCTAATGAAGCTTTTGAGCCTTATTTTTCTTCAGCCACATTTGTATTGCTGTTATAAATCTCTGTCTCTATATACAGCTTTTGAAATTCTGTGGAGTTTCCTTTTCTCTCTCTCTTTTTCATTTTTTAAACCTATTATTATTGTTTCTACATTTATTATTTGTTTACTTTTCCTACTGTTGTTTTCCCCTTGCAGTCAATCTTTAATGTATATACATCTTTTCAGTTCAGTTCACTTCAGTTCAGTGGCTCAGTTGTGCCCGACTCCTTGTGACCCCATGAACCACAGCACGCCAGGCCTCCCTGTCCTTCACCAACCCCTGGAGTCCAACCAAACCCATGTCCATTGAGCTGATGATGCCATCCAAGCATCTCATCCTCTGTTGTTCGCTTCTCCTCCTGCTATCAATCTTTCCCAGCATCATGGCCTTTTCCAATGAGTCAGCTCTTCGCATCAGGTGGCCAAAGTATAGGAATTTCAGCTTCAACATCAGTCCTTCCAATGAACACCCACGACTGATCTCCCTTAGAATGGACTGGTTGGATTTACTTGCAGTCCAAGGGACTCTCAACAGTCATCTGTACCTCTATTTAACTCTGCATATGTATTTTTTTCTTTCTTTCCTTTTCTCTCAATATATTTGTTAGTTTTATTTTCATTCTTTTATTCTCCAATTGGCACCTTGCTCTAGATTTGTTTACCAGTTTGTGCTTCAGGTGATTCTATTCTGGTATGTATGTATATATATATATATATATACATATACATATATATATATATATTTTTTTTTCCGTTGTTCACCAGGTCAATCAATCTATTGTACTTTATTTTTCTGGAATGTTTTGATTTTGCTTGTGGGTGTATATGTACATGTATATATTCAGTCATACTTTTTACTCTTGTGATAAACCTCTGCTTCTACATTGGATTTTTACAGTTCTTTGGAGGATTCCTTGTTTTCCCATTTATTTTTGATTTTTTTATTATTATTTTCTATTTTTATTGTTTTAAATTTTAATTTTTTAAACCTATTATATTTATTCCATTGTTTGCCTTTCCTCTGTTCTTGTCCCCTTGCAGTTAAACTTTAAACAAACCTTGTTCATCTACCTCTGTTGAACCTCGCATATCTATTCTTTCTTTCTTTTCTTTCCTTCCTTTCCTCTTAACATTTTGTTAGTTTTATTTCAGTGCTTTCATCCCCACTTGGGACTTTGCTTTAGATTTCTTTTCCAGCTTGTGCACTCGTTAGTTTTGTGCTTAACTGGTAGATATCATTTTTGGTTTCCCTTGTTTGCTAGGTCAGCCTATTGTAGTTTATTTTTGTTGAACTGTTTGGATTTTGCTGATGGTTGTATGTGTGTATATTCCCATATATTGGAATATATGTGTATATTCCTTTATTTTAATTATTATTTGTGTGACAGTGTAACTGCCATTTGTCAGGGGTTCACCTTTGGTTTCTCTCTCTCTTTTTTTTTTTTTTTTTTGGATATTTATTTTAATCTAACTTAATACCATAACAAACCACCTGTTGTAATGGTGTTCCTTGCCAATGATCCAGCCCTGAACATTTGGAGTGGGAGCACTGACTCCAAGACCCTATACAACCGGAGAACTCCTAAACGTAGGGAGTATCAATTACAGAGAACTCACTCATGCAAACTAAACCACTTGAATATAAGACCTAGAATCACCCAACCACCAATCAGGACCACCCAACCCAGTGTAGGACACCTCATCCAAACAGCAAATAGGACAAAAGTAGAAACCCAGTCATCAGCAGACAGGATTATCCTTCTCAATCAGCCCTGCACATCAGAAGGACAAGAAAAGAAAAGAAAAAAACCAAAAAAACAACAAAAAAAAAAAACCAAAAAAACTCAGCACCAATCTCACCCAATGCAAAGCTTACACAAACCATTGGACCAAATTTCGGAGTGCAGAAACTAAAAGGAAGAAAGAATGCAAATTTGAAGGCTGGCAAAAGGAGACCTCAAACACAATAAGATCTTTTTAAAAAGGAAGAAATGACAAAGAAATGCTGCACAAATAAAGGAACAAACTAGACACACAGAAATTTAAACAAATGAAGAGGAAATAGGCAAACTGCCTGAAAAACTATTCAGAATAATGGTAGTAAAGATGATCAAAAACTTTGAAATTGACATGGAGACAATGCAAGAATCAATGAGCAAACCCCTAGTTGAATTGAAGAATAAGCAAAAAATAAATTGAAAAATAAATAGATAGACAAACAACAATTACTGAAATTAAAAATACTCTAGAAAGAATCAAGAGCAGGGTATCTGAACCAGAAAATGGATCAGTGTGTTGAAAGACAAAATGGTGGAAACAACTGCGGAAGGGCAGAATAAAGTCAAAAGAATGAAAAGAACTGAGGATAGTCTCAGAGACCTCTTGGACAATGTTAAATGCACCAAGATTCAAATTATAGGGGTCCCAGAAGAAGAGAGAAAAATAAAGGGTATGAGAAAAGTTTAGAGGAGATTATACTTGAAAAACCCCCAACATGGAAAAGGAAATAGTCAATCAAGTCCAAGAGGTGCCAAGAGTCCCATTTGTGATAAACCCAAGGTGAAACAGCCCTAGACATATGCTAAGCAAACTAAGGAAGATGAAACACAAAGAAAGAATATTAAAAGTAGCAAGTTAAAAGTAACAAGTAACATCCAATGGAAACCCCATATGTTTCACAGCTGATCTTTCAACAGAAACTCTGCAGGCCAGAAGAGAACGGCATGGCATATTTAAAGCACTGAAAGAGAAAAATCTACAGCCAAGATTACTGTAAGTGGCAAGGATCTCCTTCAAAATTGATGGAGAAATCAAAGATTTTCAGATGAGCCAAAGGTAAGAGAATTCTTTACCACAAAACCAGCTTTACAACAAATGGTAAAGGGACTTATATAGTCAAGAAATATAAGAGAAGAAAAATGATCTACAAAACCGACCCCAAACAATTAAGAAAATGGCAATAGGAGCACTGCTGCTGCTGCTGCTAAGTCGCTTCAGTCCTGTCTGACTCTGTGCGACCCCATAGACGGCAGCCCACCAGGCTCCCCGGTCCCTGGGATTCTCCAGGCAAGAACACTGGAGGGGGTTGCCATTTCCTTCTCCAATGCATGCAAGTGAAAAGTGAAAGGGAAGTCGCTCTGTCATGTCGAACTCTGTGTGACCCCATGGACTGCAGCCTACCTGGCTCCTCCGTCCATGGGATTTTCCAGGCAAGAGTACTGGAGTGGGGTGCCATTGCCTTCTCCGAATAGGAGCACATATGTCAATAATTATTCTAAATATAAATGGATTAAATGTTCCAACCAAAAAGCCCAGACTGGCTAAATGGATACATAAACAAGACCTCGGGGTGGGGGCGTGGTCCTAAGATGGCAGAGGAATAAGATGGGGAGACCCCATTCTCCCCAACACATTCATCAAATGATCATTTGAACGCTGAGCAACTTCCACAAAACAATTTCTGAATGCTGGCAGAGGACACCAGGTACCCGGATAGGCTGCTCATTGTCTTTGAAAGGAGAACAAAGGATTGAGCAAATACCAAAGCAGAACTAGCCGGCTGTCTCCAGACCCCTGCCCCAACAAGAGGCAGACAGCCATGTGTGTGGCAGCCAGAACCAGAAGGCAAGGGGCGGCCTCAGCCTCAGAGACCGGCATTCTCCACCAAACTGTGAGCAGGCTGCCAGTTTCTAACCATGTCTTCCTGGAGTCCTGGACGGTTGCCATCTGCCAGGAGAGTTGCAGCTTGAGATCAGCTCCACAGAGGAGACACATGATACACCTGAGGCAGTGTTCTCATGGCACACCCAGGAAACTGAGCGGCCTGGACCCAGTAGGTAATTAAGATGCATGGCCCACTTGGGACAGTGCGTTGGCCAAGCACCTGGTCGCCTGAGCTGCTGGGACCTGGGAAGGGCACAAAACGCACGTGCATCTGAGTCTGTGACTTTGCGGTGTACCTGAAAACCTGAACCTGAGCAGCTTAGACCTGGGAATTGCAGGAAATGCAGGGCCCACATTGGGCAGTACCCCTGAAGAGCAATCTGGAACCTGAGCAGTGTACACGTGGAAAGCACACACCACCGTGAGTTTGGGAAAGCCCAGTGTGTTCCATACACTGCAAGCACTTTCCCAAAATACACACCAACATTATTTGTTTGCAGTGTTCCTCCCTCCCCACAACTCAACTGAACAAGTGAGCCGAAATAAGTGACCACCTTTGCCCCCTTGTGCCAGGGCAGAAATTAGACACTAAAGAGACTTGCAAAGAGAGAAAGCCAAAACAAATAAAGAAAAGGGAACCCCTCTGGGAGTGAAAGGTGCAACAGATTAAAACCCTGTAGTTAATATTGACTAAGCATAGGAAGGGCTTATAGATCTTGTAAAGAAATGCAAGCTGGAACAAGGAATCATCTGAAACTCAACTGAACCCACACTGCCCACAACGGCTCCAGAGAAATTCCTAGATATAGTTTTTCTATTATCAACCTTCTAATTTTTTAAAATTATTTATTATTTTTTCCTTCTTACTTTTTTTTTTTTAAATTTTACAATATTGTATTGGTTTTGCCATACATCCACATGAATCTGTCATGGTTGTACACGTGTTATCCATCCTGAACCCCCCTCCCACTCCCTCCCTGTACCATCCTTCTGGGTCATCCCAGTACACCAACCCCAAGCATCCTGTAACCTGCATCAAACCTGGGCTGGCGATTCGTTTCTTATATGATATTATACATGTTTCAATGCAATTCTCCCAAATCATCCAACCCTCTTCCTCTCCCACAGAGTCCAAAAGACTGTTCTATACATCTGTGTCTCTTTTGCTGTCTCACATCCAGGGTTATCGTTACCATCTTTCTAAATTCCATAGACATGTGTTAGTATACTGTATTGGTGTGGGTTTCTTTCTTTCTTTCTTTCTGGCTTACTTCACTCGATATAATAGGCTCCAGTTTCATCCACCTCATTAGAACTGATTCAAATGTATTCTTTTTAATGGCTGAGTAATACTCCACTGTGTATACATACCACAGCTTTCTTATCCATTCGTCTGCTGATGGACATCTAGGTTGCTTCCATGTCCTGGCTATTAGAAACAGTGCTGTGATGAACATTGTGGTACACGTGTTCTTTCAATTCTGGTTTCCTTGGTGTGTATGCCCAGCAGTGGGATTGCTGGGTCATAATTAATCCTTTAATTTTCAATTTTACAACCTATTACCTTGCAAAATATGACCCTATTTTTAAAGCATATTTCATATTTTTAAAATATATTTTGTGATTGATTGTGTTTTGTATTTTTAATATTGTATTTCAGAGAGTCTACCCTCTACACTAGATTTTTTTTTTTACTTAAATTTAAGTAATATACTTGTTTTAATTGGAGGCTAATTACTTTACAAAATTGTAGTGGTTGTTGCCATACATTGACATGAATCAGCCATGGATGTATCAGTTCAGTTCAGTTCAGTTGCTCAGTTGTGCCCGACTATTTGCGACCCCACGCGCTGCAGCATGCCAGGCCTCCGTGTCCATCAACAACTGCTGGAGTCTACCCAAACCCATGTCCAGATTGGGCCATTAATTTTTTCTGGTATTGAGTTGCATGAGCTTCTTGTATATTTTTGAGTTTTACTTAGTCATGACTGCCTTTTCACCTTCCTTGTTTCCTTCATTGTTGAGGAGCTTTTAAATTTGATTCGTTCCGTTGGTTTATTTTTGCTTTTATTTACATTACTCTGGGAGGTGAGTCATAGAAGGTCCTGCTGTGATTTATGTCAGAGACTGTTCTGTCTATATTTTCCTCTAGAAGTTTTACAGTTTCTGGTCTTTCATTTAGATCTTTAATCCATATTTAGTTTATTTTTGTGTATCATTAGAAAGTATTCTAGAGTCATTATTTTACAGGTGGTTGGCCAGCTTTTCCAGTGCCACTTGTTAAAGAGATCGGTCTTTTCTCCATTGTATATTCCTGAGTCTTTTGTCAAAGATAAAGTGACCATAGGTGCGTGGATTTATCTCTGGGCTTTCTATTTTGTTCCATTGGTCTATATTTCTGTCTTGGTGTCAGTAACATATTGTCTTGATAACTGTAGCTTTGTACTATAGTCTGCAGTCATGCAGGTTGATTCCTTCAGTTCCATTCTTCTTTCTCAAGATTGCTTTGGCTATTCGAGGTTTTTTTTTTTTTTTTTTTTTTTTCCCCCCTTCATACAAACTGTGCAATGATTTGTCCTAGTTCTCTGAAAAACACTTTTGGTAGGTTGATAATTACTTTAAATGTAAACAGATTAAATGTTCCAACCAAAAGACACAGACTGAATGGATACAAAAACATGACCCATATATATATGCTGTCAACCAGAAACCACCTTCAGATGCAAAGACACATATAGACTGAAATTGAGAGGATGGAAAAATACATTCTATGCAAATGGAAAGCAAAAGAAAGCTGGAATATTAATCCTGATATCAGACAGGCCTTAAAATAAGAATACTATAAAAAATAAGGAAAGACACTACACTACGATAAAAGGATCAATCCAAGAGGGAGACATAACAGTTGTAAACATCTATGCACTGAACACTTTATTGCCGAATTTTACCTTAAATTGAAGAAACTAGCGAAAATGACTAGATGATTCAGGTATGAACTAAATCAAATCCCTTATGTTTATACAGTGGAAGTGACAAATAGATTCAAGACAGAATATTGAAGATTCAAGACAGAATCAAGATAGACAGAATGCCTGAAGAACTATCGATGGAGTTTTGTGACAGTGTACAGGAGGCAGTGATCAAGACCATACCCAAGAAACACAAATGCCAAAAGTCAAAATGGTTCTCTGAGGAGGCCTTCCAAATAGCAGAGAAACGAAAAGAAGCAAAAGACAAAGGAGAGAGGGAAATATATACCCATTTGAATGAAGAGTTCCAAAGAATTTCAAGTAGAGATAAGAAAGCCTTCCTCAGCAATCAACAAAAAGAACAGAGGAAAACAATAGAATGGGAAAGACTAGAGATCACGTCAAGGAAATTAGAGATACTAAGGGAGCATTTCATGGAAAGATGGGCACAATAAGGGACAGAAATTGTACAGACATAAGAGAAGCAAAAGATATTAAGAATTTATGGCAACAATGCACAGAAGAATTATACAAAAAAGATCTTCATGATGCAGATAACCAGGATAGTGTGATCACTCACCTAGAGCCAGACATCCTGGAATGTGAAGCCAAGTGGATCTTAGGAAGCAAAGCTAGTGGAAGTTATGGAATTCCAGTTGAGCTATTTGAAATCCTAAAAGACGATGTTGTGAAAGTACTATGCAATACACCGGCAAAGTTTCAAAGCTTGGCAGTGGCCACCGGACTGGAAAACGTCAGTTTTCATCCCAGTCTCAAAGGAAGGTAATGCCAAAGAATGCTCAAACAACCACACAGTTGCACCCATCTCACGTGCTAGTAGAGTAATGCTCAAAATTCTCCAAGCCAGGCTTCAACAGTATGTGAACTGTGAACTTCCAGATGTTGAAAGTGGACTTAGAATAGGCAGAGGAACCAGATATCAAATTGCTAACATCCACTGGATCATGGAAAAAGCAAGAGTTCCAGGAAAAAACATATATTTCTGCTTTATTCATTATGCCAAAACCTCTGAGTGTGTGGGTCAAAATAAACTGTGGAAAATTCTAAAAGAGATGGGAGTACCAGGCCACCTGACTTGCCTCCTGAGAAATCTGTGTGCAGGTCAAGAAGCATCAGTTACAACTGGACATGAAACAACAGACTGGTTGCAAGTCGGGAAAGGAGTATATCAAGGCTGTATTTCATCACCCTGCTGTTTAACTTACAAGCAAAGGACATCATGCTAAATGCCAGGCTGGATGAAGCACAAGCTGGAATCAAGATTGTCAAGAGAAATATCAGTAATCCCATATATGCAGATAACACCACCCTTATGGCAGAAAGTGAGGACCTAAAGAGCCTCTTGATGAAAGTGAAAGAGGAGAGTGAAAAAGTTGGCTTAAAACTCAACATTCAGAAAACTAATATCATGGCATCCAGGCACATCCCTTCATGGCAAGTAGATCAGGAAACAATGGAAACAGTGCCAGACTGTTTTTCGCAGTTGGGCAGGCAAATCACTACAGATGTTGATTGCAGCCATGAAATTCAAAGGTGCTTGCTCCTTGGAAGTCACGCTATGACTTACTTAGAAAGCATTAAAAAGCAGAGACATTATTTTACCAACAATCAACCAATGTGTCAAAGCAATCCTTTTTCCAATAGTCATGTACTGATGTGAGAGTTGGAGGAGAAGGAAAGCTGAGTGCCTAAGAATTGATCCTTTGGAACTGTGGTGTTGGAGAAAACTCTTGAGGATATCAAAGCAGTCAATCCCAAGAAAATCAGTCCTGAACATACATTGAGATGACTGAAGCTCCAATACTTTGGCAACCTGATGCAAAGAAGTAACTCATTTGAAAAGACCCTGATGCTGGAAAAGATCGAAGGCCAGAAGAGAAGGGGACGATAGAAGACGAGATAGTTGGATGGCATCCTCAATGCACATGAGTTTTAGCAAGCTCTGGAAGTTGGTGATGGACAGGGACAGGGAAGCCTGGTGTGATGTTTTACCATAAAGTATGATGTTAGTTATACAGTGTATTACCATCATCAGGTTGAGGAAGTTTTCTATTTCTAGTTTGCTAAGAGTTTTTATACAGAATGTGTTCAGTCACTCAGATCTGCCCAGCTCTTTGCGACCCCATGGAGTTTAAACCCAAATGGTTCCTCTGGTTGAGGATTCTCCAGGCAAAAATATTGAAGTTGGTTGCCGTGCCCTCTGACAGGGCATCGTCCCAACCCTGGAATTGATATCAGACTTTATCAAATTATTTTTCAGCGTTTTTCGAGATGACCCTACTGTGCTTTATTTTTTGTCCTTTAGTACTTTGAATTACACTGATTGATTTTCAAATGTTTAACCAATCCTGCATTCTTAGGGGACAAAAAGTAATAGATTATGCTGCGTTGTCTTTGTACATATTGGCATGGTCTGCGCTTCACTCTGAACACTTTCTGTTGCTACGTCTTCAAGTGCACAATTTTCTCCTGCTGTCCTGTCTAATCTGTCATTTATTCTATCGACTGTGTTTGCCATCTGACGTTACAGTTTTCCTATCTACAAGATGGAATTGGTCTACTTTATTATTTGCATGTCTCTACTTAATTTATCAAAATGCAAAAAACACAGTCATTCCAATATTCTAATGTCTCTGTCTGCAATGTCTTAAATCTATGCCGCTTCTGGGTCAGTTTGATTTCTCAAGGGAAATTTAATATGATTTTTTCTTACCTTAGTGAGATTAAATATCTTTTTAATGTGGTTAGTGTATAGTCCCATATCTTTCTTGTCAAATGGCTGCTCATGTCTTTTAAACATCTCTGAATAAAGTGAATGTCCAGTAGTACATCTTTCTTAGAAACTGTGGGCTCGTGTGTTTTTCACATTTTTCTATCATTCTTTAGGTTCTTTGTTATAAAATTTTAACAGCCATCTTTTGGGTTTGTTTATGGTGCTTTTTTTTTTTTTTTCCCTACCTCTTAAAATTTTAAGCAGTGTCATGCATCCAGGGTGAATAAGGAACCAGTGAACACCAGGAAGTGAGCACTTCACAGGAAACCCAGGAAGTCCCACTAAGACAAAAAACTGTGTACCCCAGGGCACACCTCAGGCTGGCTGACCCTGCTTGTCAATTAGGAACACAAGGACTGAGATGAAGCCGACACCTCATTCCCCTTTCCTCCAGAGGCAAGCACCTCAGTGAGAGACCTTGGGAACCAGACGGGGATACATGATTACACAGTGTTCCTTCCAGGAAGCTGGAATCTTGTCGTAGCTCTTCATGGAAATGAATTCCAGCATGGTCTCAATGGTGACGTAAGCAGCAATGGAGGTACCAGCTGGAAAACAAGATGAGAAAAGAGATTTGTAAGGGCACATGTTGAGAAAGCCCTTTCCAGATGAGGCTCACACAATCTGAGCAAGCACCGCCCCTTCGGGGGAATACTAATCACTCAAAGGTCGTCATTTCTTTCTTGGGATGCCTCATCCCCATCACCCTGTAGAAACCCAAACTTGGGTATTACACCTAACGAGGTGAGCATGAGTCCTAGATTTGAAACTAGACAGCTCCAAGTGGACCAATAGCAAAAATATTCAGTGCATTCTCACAGCCTGAAGACAGGGGTTTCAGACTGGAAACTAGAAAAGTGAGGACACCTATGTGCAAACTGAGCAAAGGAAGTGGGATGGAAAAGATTCCTGGTAGGTGGTCCAGAATTAAATGGTGCTCAAAGTGCTTTAAGAACACCTTATAGGAGGAAAGTAGAATGATTCTCTTTTCCACAGAAACTTCGATAGAACCTAATTATCATGGAGGAATTTTAGGCAGGATATGAAAAACTAGATAATGGTGAAATGTGAGAGAGAAAAGAATGAAAGCCTGAATACTGTGGCTGTGGGCCAAGGTTTGGAGGAGATCCAGTCTCCCTGCCATGTGGCCCTTCATGTAGACTTAGAGAGATGAGGATGGCAGGTGAGTTTGGAGGGTTCCTAAGGCCATTAAAAATGCTACCTTTCCCCCACCAAATCATCTGAGTTGCTCTCCATCCTCCCCTAGAGTTGACAGGATCGGGCTTTGTGATGTGAAGGCCCACTCAGGGCCACCATTGGCTGGGGAAATGAGTTGCTGACCTCATAAAGCATAAGGCTGTGGCCCCCTGGGAGGGGTATGCATAGGGCTGCTCAGGGGCTCTGGAGCAGACCACTGCGAGTCTTCAAAATGACTAAGGTGACTGGGAAGCCACAAGGCTCTAGAGAAGTTGTGGAACAGCAGACTCTAGATACCCAGGAGGAAAAGATGAAAAGCTCCTGTCAACAGATGTCCAAAGAAGTGTCAAGGTGAGCTGAACCCATGCAAGGTCCCTTTGCCCATTGAGACCGCCCCATAAGACCCCTCCCCTTGTCCTTGCCAGGCCCTTACCCCTTCTCCTCCCACACCCCTTCTCCTGAAGCCATTGTTCCCATCCATCTTCACCCTCTTCCCCAAACAAACCGCCACTCTGTACTCCCTTTTTTTGTTTTCTCCAGGTGGCCAGGGTAACCATGAGGGTGAATAAGCCATCTGGTCCTGAGCTTAGTTTTTCTTGTGGTTGGAAGCTTTTTGATTGCAGTTTTGCCTTCTATGTTCGTGATGGGTCTGTTGAGATTATCTATTTCTTCCTGGTTCAGTTTTGGAAGGTTATACTTTTCTGAGTATTTGTCCATTTCTTCTAAGTTGTCCATTTTATTGTCATATAGCTGCTGATAGTAGTCTCAGGATCTTTTCTATTTCTGTGTTGTCTGTTGTGATTTTTCCATTTTCATTTTAATTTGGTGAATTGATTCTTCTCCCTTTCTTTCTTGATGAATCTGGCTAATGGCTTGTCTTTTTTTTTTTTTTTTTTCTTTTTTAATCTTCTTAAAGAACTGTCTTCCTTTCGCTGATGTTTGTAACAGTTTCCTTTCTTTTTCACTTATTTCTTCCCTAATTTTTATGATTTCTTTCCTTCTGCTAACCCCGGGGTTCTTCATTTCTTCTTTTTCTCATTGCTTTAGCTGGGACGTTAGGTCATTTATTTGAGGTTTCTCTTGTTTCTTCAGATAAGCTTGTATTTTTATGAATCTTCCCCTTAGCACTGCTTTCTGAATCCCATTGGTTTTCATTTCATTTTCATTCATATCGTGTTTTCATTTTTGTTTGTATCTATGCATATTTTCATTTCTTTTCTGATTTCTTCTGTTATATGTTGGTTATTCAGAAGTGTGTTGTTCAGCCTCCATATGCTTGTATTTTTAATAGTTTTATTTTTCCTGCTGTTGTAGGTTGTTTAGTCGCTCAGTCGTTTCCGACTCTTGTGGCCCCGTGGACTGTAGCCTGCCAAACTCCTCTGTCCGTGGAACTCTCCAGGCCAGAATACTGGAGTTGGTTGCCATTTCCTTCTCCAGAGAATCTTCCCAACTCAGGAATCGAACCTGGGTCTCCTGCATTGCAGGCAGATTCTTTGCTGACTCAGCTACAACATCTAATCTTACTGCATTGTGATCAGAAATGATGCTTGAAATGATTTCATTTTTGTTTTCTTTTTCTAATTTACCAGGGCTAGATTTATGCGATCTATCCTGGAAATGTGCCATGTGCACTTGAGAAAAAGGTGAGATTCATTGTTTTGGGGTGAAGTGTCCTATAGATATCAATTAGGTCTAACCGGTCCATTGTATCATTTGAAGTTTGTGTTTCCTTGCTGATTTTCTGCTCGGTTGATCTATACATACATGTAACTGGGATATGAAAGTCTCCGACTATTACTACATTACTTTTAATTTCCCCTTTCAAATTTGTTAGCATTTGCCTTACGTACTGCGGTACTCCTATGTTGGGTACATAGGTATTTATAGAAGAAAAGGAGAGAGATAAACATCTGAATGCAGAGTTCCAAAGAAGAGCAAGAAGAGATAAGAAAGCCTTCTTCAGCGGTCAATGCAAAGAAATAGAGGAAAACAACAGAATAGGAAAGACTAGGGAATCTCTTCAAGAAAATCAGAGATACCAAAGGAACCTTTCATGCAAACCTTGGCTCGATAAAGGACAGAAATGGTATGGACCTAACAGAAGCAGAAAATATTAAGAAGAGATGGCAAGAATACACAGAAGAACTGTACAAAAAAGATATTCATGACCCAGTTAATCATGATGGTGTATTCACTGACCTAGAGCCAGACATCCTGGAACGTGAAGTCAAGTGGGCCTTAGAAAGCAGCACTACGAACAAAAATAGTGGAGGTGATGGAATTCCAGTTGAGCTATTCCAAATCCTGAAAGACGATGCTGTGAAAGTGCTGCACTCAATATGCCAGCAAATTTGGAAAACTCAGCAGTGGCCACAGGACTGGAAAAGGTGAGTTTTCATTCCAATCCCAAAGAAAGCCAATGCCAAAGAATGCTCAAACTACCACACATTTGCACTCATCTCACACACTAGTAAAGTAATGCTCAAAATTCTCCAAGCCAGGCTTCAGTAATATGGGAACCGTGAACTTCCTGCTGTTCAAGCTGGTTTTAGAAAAGGCAGAGGAACCAGAGATCAGATTGCCAACATCCGCTGGATCATGGAAAAAGCAAGAGTGTTCCAGAAAAGCATCTATTTCTGCTTCATTGACTATGCCAAAGCCTTTGCCTGTGTGGATCCCAATAAACTGTGGAAACTTCTGAAAGAGATGGGAATACCAGACCACCTGATCTGCCTCTTGAGAAATTTGTATGCAGGTCAGGAAGCAACAGTTAGAACTGGACATGGAACAACAGACTGGTTCCATATAGGAAAAGGAGTCCGTCAAGGCTGTATATTGTCAACCTGTTTATTTAACTTACATGCAGAGTACATCATGAGAAACGCTAGGCTGGAAGAAATACAAGCTGGAATCAAGATTGCCGGGAGAAATATCAATAACCTCAGATATGCAGATGACACCACCCTTATCGCAGAAAGTGAAGAGGAGCTAAAAAGCCTCTTGATGAAGGTGAAAGTGGAGAGTGAAAAAGTTGGCTTAAAGCTCAACATTCAGAAATCGAAGATCATGGCATCTGGGCCCATCACTTCATGGGAAATAGATGGGGTGACAGTGGAAACAGTGTCAGACTTTATTTTTCTGGGCTCCAAAATCACTGCAGATGGTGACTGCAGTCATGCAATTAAAAGACGCTTACTCCTTGGAAGGAAAGTTATAACTAACCTAGATAGCATATTCAAAAACAGAGACATTCCTTTACCAACAAAGGTCCATCTAGTCAAGGCTATGGTTTTTCCTATGGTCATATATGGATGTGAGAGTTGGACTGCGAAGAATGCTGAGCGCCTAAGGATTGATGCTTTTGAACTGTGGTGTTGGAGAAGACTCTTGAGAGTCCCTTGGACTGCAAGGAGATCCAAGCTGTCCATTCTGAAGGAGATGAGCCCTGGGATTTCTTTGGAAGAATGATGTTAAAGCTGAAACTCCAGTACTTTGGCCACCTCTTGAGAAGGATTGACTCATTGAAAAAGTCTCTGATGCTGAAAGGGATTGGGCGCAAGAGGAGAAGGGGACGACACAGGATGAGATGGCTGGATGGCTTCACTGACTCGATGAACGTGAGTCTCAGTGACTTCCGGGAGTTGGTGATCTACAGGGAGGCCTGGCGTGCTGCGATTCCTGGGGTTGCGAAGAGTCAGAAACAACTGAGCGACTGATCTGATCTGATCTGATATCTTCTTCTTGTATTGATGCTTTGATCATTATGTAGTGGCCTTCACCTTCTCATTTCACAGGCTTTATTTCAGTCTATTTTATCTGATATGAATATAGCTACTCCTGCATTCTTTCGGTCTCCACTTGCATGAAATACCTTTTCCCAGCACTCCACATTCAAGCTATATGTGTACCTTGGCTTCAGGTGGTTCTCTTGTAGAGAGCATATAAAGGAGTCTGGTTTGGTAACCATTTTACAATACTTCCTTTGTCACCTATCTATCCATTTGTCCATCCCTCTTTCCAACGCACAGTCGATCTTTTTCCTTGTTGCTTTTGTTTTAAATTGCAGACATCAGTATGTGTCTCCTTAGATATTTCAGCAAGCCTGCCATTAAGTAGTGAGCCGAATTTGTTTACAGCAATTTTCTTTGGATACTAATTTTAGATACAATGATATATAGCAATATTTTCTTTTCACAGTCACGTTACTTTTTAACTGAAGTATAGTTGATTTACAACATTGTGTGAATGTCTGTTTTACAGAAAAGTGATTCAGTTATGCACATATATATGTGTAAATGCATTGTGTGTACACACACACACACACACACACACATATATATACACATTCTTTTATTTAATCTTTATGTATGTATGCATTTATTTATTTATTTAATTTTTTTTACTACACTGTAGTGTGTGTGATTAGTTCTATAACCAGGATTTGAACATGTATCCACTGCAGTGCAAGTGTGGAATCTTTACTGCTGGACTGCCAGGGTTCCCCCATATATATTTGTTTTCATTATAAGTTATCATGGGGTACTGAATATATTTCTCTGTGTTCTACAGTAGAAACTTGTCAATCTATTCCATGTACTCTAGTTTATATCTCCTCCCCCCAATCTCTTAGTCCATTGCTCCCCCAATTCTCTCTGCCTTGGAAGCCTCAAGTCTGTTATATATGTCCATGAGCTTGCATCTGTTGCATACACATGTTCATTTGTGTCATATCTTAGATTCTACATTTGAATGATATAATTTGGTATTTGTCTTTCTCTGTGTGCCTTATTTCATTTAGTATGATTATCTCTCGGGCCATGCATGTTGACTCAAATGGCCTTATTTTTGTAGTTGTACATTTTCTTGTATCCTTCTAACTATACATAGAATTATTCATCTGTGATTAATTTCCTGTATACATATTTTTAAATGAGTGTAGTACACCACTCTTGGTATAGTACATCCATTTTGAGTCTGTATTAGGATTTTATATGGATATGTCAGTCACTTCAATTCAATTGCTCAGTTGTGTCCGATGGTTTGGAACCCCATGGACTGTAGCATGCCCCGCTTTCCCTGTCAATCACTAACTCCGGGAGCTTGTGTCTCCTTCCTTCTCAGCTTTATTATAGTTCGTATTTCTTGTTTGACGAATCTGTACAGAGTTTCCTTTGTTGTGGCTGTACTGATTCTCGCTCCCTTACATCGATACACAGAGGCAGTCAGCAGTGTTTATTTTCTCTGACCTGCTCTCAGAAGTGTGTACGACATCACTCTTGCTAAGTCGGTCCCTGTAGATTATGTATGTGACAGGTATTTGTGGGAATCCATGAATTTCAGCCTACCAATATAAGCCTTCCAGGGAGTTCCATTTTACCTCGGTTGGAGTACTCACTACCAGCAATATTGTCTGTCCTATGTGAAATGTAAATTCTGTAACACAACTCTCATCTGCCCTTCTTCAGTGACTCTGATTATCACAATTGTCTGTACCTCTGACAAGGTCATTCTTTCCTTGTTTCAATGCTTGAGTCATATTCCGTCATGAACCCCTACCCCATTCCTTTATCTGTTCATCTCTCTGTCCCTGTGTACTTCCTTTAATTTCATCTCTGGGCATTGGGAATCCTGCTGCAGTGCATGCTCTGGGGCATGTGGTTTTCAAAGTCTGTGTATTTCTGAAGTATCATAGGAGTGGAGAAGCCCTGTCATATTTTCTTTTTTTTTTTTATAAAGCCACGTGGACAGTGATTCTTATACTGGCTCCTCCCGCTGATATACCCTCACTACTATAAAAGGATCCCACTGACTAATGTTAATCTACCATTTCTGGCTGGTCTGTTTTCCACGGTGGCCTTTTTCACTGGTCAGAGTTGATATCTTGTGGCAGTTTGTATCTCTGATAAGAAACCTTGTGGAGTACTATTCATGGGCTTTTTGCTTTTAGAAAGCACTTTGAGTTGTATTTTCCTGTTGATACTTTCTTCCTGAGAGTGTTCCAGTTGTGTGTGTGTGTGTGTTTATTTATTTAATTTTGGGTGTGTGACCTTGACATGTTCAAGGGTGGGTGTCCTGTCGAGTCCAGAGGCCTTGTGAATATCAGATGTCCATCAGCGATAGTTTTGATGCTGCAGTTGCAGAGAAAATCTTCCATGCTGAAGGGTTTCTTTATTCTGTCCTATTTTAGGATGGTCGGTGCCGCCTGAGAGTTTTACTCAGGCCTGGTTGTATATTAAAGTAGAAAGAGCCAGAGGATGCCGGCAAACCTGGTGACTGCTCACACTTGGTGACTGCTCACACTTGGATTTTATTTTAAGTAAAAGTCAGTCCTTGATTGACAAGGACACGTTTGTTTTACTTGTACAGATTCTTGTTCCATGGGACTGAGAATACTAGATATTCAGCTGTGCTTGTTTTCACCTACATGTTATTAGAACGAGTCTCATCTACCACTCTTGCTGAACTAGGTTTGCATGGATTCTGTATGTTATATGTATCTCTGGGAAGAAATTAGTACCAATTTCCAGATGTATCCCTTCCATGCAACCAGGGTCCTCTGCTACCCATAAATTTCATGCCAGGTTGGATGCTCACATCACCTTTGTGCGGGTGCTAACTGCTCTGGATTTTTGTATAGCAATTGTCCGTTGCATCCCATAATGTTTCTTGAGTTGACTCTCCTTCACTCAGTGTGATGATCTCTGGGTTGATCTCTCTCTCTGAAGACGGCCTATGTTCATATTTCAATGCTTGATTCAAAAATCATTCTAGACCTGTATCATGTTTGTTTATCCATTGCTCTCTCCAGGTATGCTAACTTTGCTTTCATCTCTTCAATGTTCTGAATGGTGCCACGGGAGGTTTGGGGTGTGTTGTGTGCAAAATCTCTTCATTTCTGAAATATTCCAGGAGAGGATCTGATTAATCAAACTGTCTCTACCTCTTTATTTATTTATTTATTTATTTCTCTCTCATGGGAGTGCACTTTTCTAGTCATGCTCATATGACTCTTACCAAGTCTATCCCACCAGTACTCTAAACTGTCCACTGTAGTAATGTTACTCTACCATTGATACCATGTCCAGCTTTTGACACATGGTCTTGTTCCATGCTCATGCAGAGGTGATAATGTCCTCACAACTTCGATGTTTATGTCTCTTAGAATTCAACCCAATGTGCAAATTGCCATGTGCTTTCTTAGATAAACATGGAATTGTGTTTACCTGTTCACATGCTCTTCCTGTTAGCTTCTCCTGTGTTTACGTTATTTTTCCCCTTAGGTGAGCTCTGGTAATTTGTCATGGGTGGGTATCAGTTGGAGCTCAGCACCCTTGTGAATAGTGTGTCCATCAGCAAGCATTTTAAGGTTACTATTAGAAAAAAATGTCCACAAGACGCCAGCATTTCTTCATGCCCTGCTCTTGTTGCTCTGGTAACAGAAGCCTCTGTGGTTATCCCAGACCTGCTTGTAAATGAGAGTAAAATAAGAAAGAGGAAGCCACCCAAAGCTTTTGTCTCTTGAGCCTTTAAGATTTTTTACTATAAGTAAAGTTTTATTTCTTACTTAAGACTATTTACTCCATTGTAATTATTGCAGGTACACAGTTTCTCCTTCCCTTCCACAGACAACTGGAGGTATTCTGCTGCAGTTATTGTCACCTATTTTTTTCAGAATCTGAAAAAATCAACAGAATCTGTTGAGGACATGTCTCTTGATACAGGAGGTCTGTGTGGATTATGAATTGCATAGGTATTCAGGGGAATAAGTCTATTGCAGCCTTCACCTTTCAGCTTCTTACGCATTGACACCATTTGCTAACTGTAAGTTTCTTACCAGGAGTGTAAGTACATTTCACTTTTGTTTGGATACTAATGTTAACCTACATTTGTCAGGGGCTTGAACAAGAGAAGGACCCAGCCTGGTTCATGGCAGGGACAGAGATGCTGACTCAGGAGTATTTGTTGGGGGTTTGAACAAGGTTAGGACTCATCCTGGTTCAGTGCAGGGACCGAATTGCAGGATCAGGAGTGTTTCTCGGGGCTTAAACATTGGGAGCACCCAGCCTGCTTTTGTGCAGGGATCCTTATGTGCGTTCAGGATTATGTGTTGGGAGACTAACGAGGGCAGAACCTAGATTCGTTCAGTGCAGTGACAGAGAGGTGTGATCAGGAGTATTTTCAGCAGCCCTGCTAAAAGGCAGAAACCAGAGACTTTAATATCCCACTTACATGTATGTATAGATCAACCGAGCAGAATATCAGCAAGGAAACACAAATTTCAAGTGATACAATGGACCGGTTAGACCTAATGGATATCTATAGGACACTTCACCCCAAAACAATGAA
Organism: Bos taurus; assembly: GCF_002263795.3. NCBI lineage: Eukaryota > Metazoa > Chordata > Mammalia > Artiodactyla > Bovidae > Bos > Bos taurus. Next base: position 35,650,234 of record NC_082638.1, read on the forward strand.
TCTCACCTTTTTCTCAAGTGCACATGGAACATTTCCAGGATAGATCGCATAAATCTAGCCTTGATAACTTAGAAAAAGAAAACAAAAATGAAATCATTTCAAGCATCGTTTCTGATCACAATGCAGTAAGATTAGATGTTGTAGCTCAGTCAGCAAAGAATCTGCCTGCAATGCAGGAGACCCAGGTTCGATTCCTGAGTTGGGAAGATTCTCTGGAGAAGGAAATGGCAACCAACTCCAGTATTCTGGCCTGGAGAGTTCCACAGACAGAGGAGTTTGGCAGGCTACAGTCCATGGGGCCACAAGAGTCGGAAACAACTGAGCGACTAAACAACCTACAACAGCAGGAAAAATAAAACTATTAAAAATACAAACATATGGAGGCTGAACAACACACTTCTGAATAACCAACATATAACAGAAGAAATCAGAAAAGAAATGAAAATATGCATAGATACAAACAAAAATGAAAACACGATATGAATGAAAATGAAATGAAAACCAATGGGATTCAGAAAGCAGTGCTAAGGGGAAGATTCATAAAAATACAAGCTTATCTGAAGAAACAAGAGAAACCTCAAATAAATGACCTAACGTCCCAGCTAAAGCAATGAGAAAAAGAAGAAATGAAGAACCCCGGGGTTAGCAGAAGGAAAGAAATCATAAAAATTAGGGAAGAAATAAGTGAAAAAGAAAGGAAACTGTTACAAAAATCAGTGAAAGGAAAAGACAGTTCTTTAAGAAGAATTAAAAAAAAAAAAAAAAAAAGACAAGCCATTAGCCAGATTCATCAAGAAAGAAAGGGAGAAGAATCAATTCAACAAGTTAGAAATGAAAATGGAAAAATCACAACAGACGACACAGAAATAGAAAGGATCCTGAGACTACTATCAGCAGCTATATGACAATAAAATGGACAACTTAGAAGAAATGGACAAATACTCAGAAAAGTATAACCTTCCAAAACTGAACCAGGAAGAAATAGATAATCTCAACAGACCCATCACGAACACAGAAGGCAAAACTGCAATCAAAAAGCTTCCAACCACAAGAAAAACTAAGCTCAGGACCAGATGGCTTATTCACCCTCATGGTTACCCTGGCCACCTGGAGAAAACAAAAAAAGGGAGTACAGAGTGGCGGTTTGTTTGGGGAAGAGGGTGAAGATGGATGGGAACAATGGCTTCAGGAGAAGGGGTGTGGGAGGAGAAGGGGTAAGGGCCTGGCAAGGACAAGGGGAGGGGTCTTATGGGGCGGTCTCAATGGGCAAAGGGACCTTGCATGGGTTCAGCTCACCTTGACACTTCTTTGGACATCTGTTGACAGGAGCTTTTCATCTTTTCCTCCTGGGTATCTAGAGTCTGCTGTTCCACAACTTCTCTAGAGCCTTGTGGCTTCCCAGTCACCTTAGTCATTTTGAAGACTCGCAGTGGTCTGCTCCAGAGCCCCTGAGCAGCCCTATGTATACCCCTCCCAGGGGGCCACAGCCTTATGCTTTCTGAGGTCAGCAACTCATAAAGTTGCTGCCACCAGCCAATGGTGGCCCTGGGTGGGCCTTCACATCAAAAAGCCCGATCCTGTCAACTCTAGGGGAGGATGGAGAGCAACTCAGATGATTTGGTGGGGGAAAGGTAGCATTTTTAATGGCCTTAGGAGCCCTCCAAACTCACCTGCCATCCTCATCTCTCTAAGTCTACATGAAGGGCCACATGGCAGGGAGACTGGGTCTCCTCCAAACCTTGGCCCACAGCCACAGTATTCAGGCTTTCATTCTTTTCTCTCCCACATTTCACCATTATCTAGTTTTTCATATCCTGCCTAAAATTCCTCCATGATAATTAGGTTCTATCGAAGTATCTGTGGAAAAGAGAATCATTCTACTTTCCTCCTATAAGGTGGTCTTAAAGCACTTTGAGCACCATTTAATTCTGGACCACCTACCAGGAATCTTTTCCATCCCACTTCCTTTGCTCAGTTTGCACATAGGTGTCCTCACTTTTCTAGTTTCCAGTCTGAAAACCCTGTCTTCAGGCTGTGAGAATGCACTGAATATTTTTGCTATTGGTCCACTTGGAGCTGTCTAGTTTCAAATCTAGGACTCATGCTCACCACATTAGGTGTAATACCCAAGTTTGGGTTTCTACAGGGTGATGGGGATGAGGCATCCCAAGAAGGAAATGACGACCTTTGAGTGATTAGTATTCCCCCGAAGGGGCGGTGCTGGCTCAGAGTTGTGTGAGCCTCGTCTGGAAAGGGCTTTCTCAACATGTGCCCTTACAAATCTCTTTTCTCATCTTGTTTTCCAGCTGGTACCTCCATTACTGCTTACGTCACCATTGAGACCATGCTGGAATTCATTTCCATGAAGAACTACGACAAGATTCCAGCTTCCTGGAAGAAACACTGTGTAATCATGTATCCTCACCTAGTTCCCAAGGTCTCTCATTGAGGTGGTTGCCTCTGGAGGAAAGGGGAATGAGGTGTCGGCTTCATCTCAGTCCTTGTGTTCCTAATTGACAAGCAGGGTCAGCCAGCCTGAGGTGTGCCCTGGGGTACACAGTTTTTTGTCTTAGTGGGACTTCCTGGATTTCCTGTGAAGTGCTCACTTCCTGGTGTTCACTGGTTCCTTATTCACCCTGGATGCATGACACTGCTTAAAATTTTAAGAGGTAGAAAAAAAAAAAAAAGCACCATAAACAAACCCAAAAAATGACTGTTAAAATTTTATAACAAAGAACCTAAAGAATGATAGAAAATGTGAAAAACACACGAGCCAACAGTTTCTAAGAAAGATGTACTACTGGACATTCACTTTATTAAGAGATGTTTAAAAGACATGAGCAGACATTTGACAAGAAAGATATGGGACTATACACTAACCACATTAAAAAGATATTTAATCTCACTAAGGTAAGAAAAAATCATATTAAATTTCCCTTGAGAAATCAAACTGACCCAGAAGCGGCATAGATTTAAGACATTGCAGACAGAGACATTAAAATATTGGAATGACTGTGTTTTGCATTTTGTAAAATTAAGTAGAGACATGCAAATAATAAAGTAGACCAATTCCATCTTGTAGATAGGAAAACTGTAACGTCAGATGGCAAACACAGTCGATGGAATAAATGACAGATTAGACAGGACAGCAGGAGAAAATTGTGCACTTGAAGACGTAGCAACAGAAAGTGTTCAGAGTGAAGCGCAGACTATGCCAATATATACAAAGACAACGCAGCATAATCTATTAATTTTTGTCCCCTAAGAATGCAGGATTGGTTAAACATTTGAAAATCAATCAGTGTAATTTAAAGTACTAAAGGACAAAAAATAAAACACAGTAGGGTCATCTCGAAAAACGCTGAAAAATAATTTGATAAAGTCTAATATCTATTCCAGGGTTGGGAAGATGCCCTGGCGGAGGGCATGGCAACCATCTCCAGTATTCTTGCCTGGAGAATCCTCAACCAGAGGAACCGTTTGGGTTTAAACTCCATGGGGTCGCAAAGAGCTGGGCAGATCTGAGTGACTGAACACATTCTGTATAAAAACTCTTAGCAAACTAGAAATAGAAAACTTCCTCAACCTGATGATGGTAATAAACTGTGTAACTAACATCATACTTTATGGTAAAACATCACACCAGGCTTCCCTGTCCCTGTCCATCACCAACTTCCGGAGCTTGGTAAAACTCATGTGCATTGAGGATGCCATCCAACTATCTCATCTTCTATCGTCCCCTTCTCTTCTGGCCTTCGATCTTTTCCAGCATCAGGGTCTTTTCAAATGAGTTACTTCTTTGCATCAGGTTGCCAAAGTATTGGAGCTTCAGTCATTTCAATGTATGTTCAGGACTGATTTTCTTGGGATTGACTGCTTTGATATCCTCAAGAGTTTTCTCCAACACCACAGTTCCAAAGGATCAATTCTTAGGCACTCAGCTTTCCTTCTCCTCCAACTCTCACATCAGTACATGACTATTGGAAAAAGGATTGCTTTGACACATTGGTTGATTGTTGGTAAAATAATGTCTCTGCTTTTTAATGCTTTCTAAGTAAGTCATAGCGTGACTTCCAAGGAGCAAGCACCTTTGAATTTCATGGCTGCAATCAACATCTGTAGTGATTTGCCTGCCCAACTGCGAAAAACAGTCTGGCACTGTTTCCATTGTTTCCTGATCTATTTGCCATGAAGGGATGTGCCTGGATGCCATGATATTAGTTTTGTGAATGTTGAGTTTTAAGCCAACTTTTTCACTCTCCTCTTTCACTTTCATCAAGAGGCTCTTTAGGTCCTCACTTTCTGCCATAAGGGTGGTGTTATCTGCATATATGAGATTACTGATAGTTCTCTTGACAATCTTGATTCCAGCTTGTGCTTCATCCAGCCTGGCATTTAGCATGATGTCCTTTGCTTATAAGTTAAATAGCAGGGTGATGAAATACAGCCTTGATATACTCCTTTCCCGACTTGCAACCAGTCTGTTGTTTCATGTCCAGTTGTAACTGATGCTTCTTGACCTGCACACAGATTTCTCAGGAGGCAAGTCAGGTGGCCTGGTACTCCCATCTCTTTTAGAATTTTCCACAGTTTATTTTGACCCACACACTCAGAGGTTTTGGCATATTGAATAAAGCAGAAATATATGTTTTTCCTGGAACTCTTGCTTTTTCCATGATCCAGTGGATGTTGGCAATTTGATCTCTGGTTCCTCTGACTATTCTAAGTCCACTTTTAACATCTGGAAGTTCTCAGTTCACATACTGTTGAAGCCTGGTTTAGAGAATTTTGAGCATTACTCTACTAGCACGTGAGATGAGTGCAACTGTGTGGTTGTTTGAGCATTCTTTGGCATTACCTTCCTTTGAGACTGGGATGAAAACTGACGTTTTCCAGTCCGGTGGCCACTGCCAAGCTTTGAAACTTTGCCGGCGTATTGCGTGGTACTTTCACAACATCGTCTTTTAGGATTTCAAATAGCTCAACTTGAATTCCATAACTTCCACTAGCTTTGCTTCCTAAGATCCACTTGGCTTCACATTCCAGGATGTCTGGCTCTAGGTGAGTGATCACACTATCCTGGTTATCTGCATCATGAAGATCTTTTTTGTATAATTCTTCTGTGCATTGTTGCCATCAATTCTTAATATCTTTTGCTTCTCTTATGTCCATACCATTTCTGTCCATTATTGTGCCCATCTTTCCATGAAATGCTCCCTTAGTATCTCTAATTTCCTTGATGTGATCTCTAGTCTTTCCCATTCTATTGTTTTCCTCTGTTCTTTTTGTTGATTGCTGAGGAAGGCTTTCTTATCTCTACTTGAAATTCTTTGGAACTCTTCATTCAAATGGGTATATATTTCCCTCTCTCCTTTGTCTTTTGCTTCCTTTCGTTTCTCAGCTATTTGGAAGGCCTCCTCAGAGAACCATTTTGACTTTTGGCATTTGTGTTTCTTGGGTATGGTCTTGATCACTGCCTCCTGTACACTGTCACAAAACTCCATCGATAGTTCTTCAGGCATTCTCTCTATCTTGATTCTGTCTTGAATCTTCAATATTCTGTCTTGAATCTATTTGTCACTTCCACTGTATAAACATAAGGGATTTGATTTAGTTCATACCTGAATCATCTAGTCATTTTCGCTAGTTTCTTCAATTTAAGGTAAAATTCGGCAGTAAAGTGTTCACTGCATAGATGTTTACAACTGTTATGTCTCCCGCTTGGATTGATCCTTTTATCATAGTGTAGTGTCTTTCCTTATTTTTTATAGTATTCTTATTTTAAGGCCTGTCTGATATCAGGATTAATATTCCAGCTTTCTTTTGCTTTCCATTTGCATAGAATGTATTTTTCCATCCTCTCAATTTCAGTCTATATGTGTCCTTGCATCTGAAGGTGGTTTCTGGTTGACAGCATATATATATGGGTCATGTTTTTGTATCCATTCAATCAGTCTGTGTCTTTTGGTTGGAACATTTAATCTGTTTACATTTAAAGTAATTATCAACCTACCAAAAGTGTTTTTCAGAGAACTAGAACAAATCATTGCACAGTTTGTATGAAGGGGGGGGAAAAAAAAAAAAAAAAAACAAACCTCGAATAGCCAAAGCAATCTTGAGAAAGAAGAATGGAACTGAAGGAATCAACCTGCATGACTTCAGGCTATAGTACAAAGCTACAGTTATCAAGACAGTATGTTACTGACACCAAGACAGAAATATAGATCAATGGAACAAAATAGAAAGCCCAGAGATAAATCCACGCACCTATGGTCACTTTATCTTCGACAAAGTACTCAGGAATATACAATGGAGAAAAGACCGATATCTTTAACAAGTGGCACTGGAAAAACTGGCCAACCACCTGTAAAATAATGATTCTAGAATACTTTCTAATGATACACAAAAATAAACTAATTATGGATTAAAGATCTAAATGAAAGACCAGAAACTGTAAAACTTCTAGAGGAAAATATAGACAGAACAGTCTCTGACATAAATCACAGCAGGACCTTCTGTGACTCACCTCCCAGAGTAATGTAAATAAAAGCAAAAATAAACCAACGGAACGAATCAAATTTAAAAGCTCCTGAACAATGAAGGAAACAAGGAAGGTGAAAAGACAGTCATCAGAACGGGAGAAAATGATAGTAAATGAAGCAATTGACTAAGTGAAACTCAAAAATATACAAGAAGCTCATGCAACTCAATACCAGAAAAAATTAATGGCCCAATCAAAAATTAGGCTGAAGAACTCAACAGACAGTTCTCCAAAGAAGACATACAGATGGTTAAGAAACACATGAAAAGATGCTCAACATCACTCATTATCACAGAAATGGACATCAAGCCACAATGTTATACCATCTCACACCTGTCAGAATGGCTGTTATCAAAACGTCGACAAAAAATACATGCTGAACAGACTGCAGAAGAAAGGGAATCCTCTTACAGTGTTGGAGGCAATGCAAACTAATACAGCCAGTATGGGGGACGCTGTGTAGATTCCTTAAAAAGCTGGAACTAGTACTGTCATGTGACCCAAGAAACCCACTGCTGGGCATACACACTGAGGAAACCAGAATTGAAAGAGACATGTCTACCCCAATGTTCATCATCACAGCAGTGTTTTCATGTTTAGGACATGGAAGCTACCTAGATATCCATGAGCAGATGAGTGGATAGTAAAGCTTTGGTACATATACAGAATGGAATATTACTCAGCTACTTAAAAGAGTGCATTTGAATCAGTTCTAATGAGGTGAATGAAACTGGATCCTATGATACAGAGTGATGCAAGGCAGAAAGGAAAACATCCATACACTATATTAATATATATATATATATATATATATATATATATATATATATATATATATTTTAGAAAGATAGTAATGAGGACCCTACATGTGAGAGAGCAAAAGAGTCACAGATATAAATAGCAGACTTTTGGATTCTATGGAAGAAGCTAGGGGTGGGATGATTTGGGAGAATAGAAGTGGAACATGCATATTACCATATGTGAAATAGAAGACCAGTCCAGGTTTGGTACATGAGACAGGGTGCCAAGGGCCAGTGCACTGGGACAATCCTGAGGAATGAGATGGGGAGGGAGATGGGAGGGGGTTCAGGATTAGGCACCCATATACATCCATGGGTATACACCCATGGTACATATTAGCAGACCACGTAACCTGCCGCTTGAGAAACCTGTATGCAGGTCAGGAAGGAACAGTTACAATTGAACATGGAATAACAGACTGGTTCCAAATAGGAAAAGGAGTGGGTCAAGGCTGTATATTGTCACCCTGCTTACTTAACTTATATGCAGAGTACATCATGAGAAACGCTGGGCTGGAGGAAGTACAATCTGGAATCAAGTTTGCTGGAAGAAATATCAATAACTCAGATATGCAGATGACACCACTTTTTGACAGAAAGTGAAGAAGAACTAAAGAGCCTCTTTTGTTATTATTTTCTCCCATTCTGAAGGCTGTCTTTTCACCTTGCTTATAGTTTCCTTCGTTGTGCAAAAGATTTTAAGTTTAATTAGGTTACATTTGTTAATTTTTGCTTTTATGTCCATTACTCTGGGAGGTGGGTCATAGAGGGTCCTGCTGTGATTTATATCAGAGAGTGTTTTGCCTATGTTTTCCTCTAGGAGTTTTATAGTTTCTGGTCTTACATTTAGATCTGTAAGCCATTTTGAGTTTATTTTTGTGTATGGTGTTAGAAAGTGTTCTAGTTTCATTCTTTTGCAAGTGGTTGACCAGTTTTCCAAGCACCAATTGTTAAAGAGATGGTCTTTTCTCCATTGTATATTCTTGCATCTTTTGTCAAAGATAAGGTGTCCATAGGTGCATGGATTCATCTCTGGCTTTCTATTTTGTTCCATTGATCTATGTTTCTGTCTTTGTGCCAGAACCACACTGTCTTGATGACTGTAGCTTTGTAGTATAGTCTGAAATCAGGCAGGTTGATTCCTCCAGTTCCATTCTTCTTTCTCAAGATTGCTTTGGCTATTCAAGGTTTTTTTGTATTTCCATACAAATTGTGAAATTATTTGTTCTAGTTCTCTGAAAAATACCATTGATAGCTTGATAGGGATTGCATTGAATTTACAGATTGCTTTGGGTAGAATACTCATTTTCACTATATTGAGTCTTCTGATTCATGAACATGGTATATTTCTCCATCTAATAGTGTCCTCTTTGATTTCTTTCATCAGTGTTTTATAGTTTTCTGTACAGAGGTGTTAATCTCAAAAATATACAAGCAGCTCATGCAGCTCAATACCAGAAAAATAAACGACCCAATCAAAAAAATGGGCCAAAGAACTAAATAGGCGTGTCTCCAAAGAAGACATACAGATGGCTAACAAACACATGAAAAGATGCTCAACAACACTCGGTATCAGAGAAATTAAAATCAAAACCACAATGAGGTACCATATTACACCGGTCAGAATGGCTGCTATCAAAAAGTCTGCAAACAGTAAATGCTGGAGAGGGTGTGGAGTACAAGGAACTATATTACACTATTGGTGGGAATGCATACTAGTACAGCCACTGTGGAGAAGAGTGTGGAAATTTCTTAAAAAACTGGAAATATGACCCAGCAATCCCACCGCTGGACATACACACAAAGTAAACCAGAATTGAAAGAGACACATGTACCCCAATGTTCATCGCACCACTGTTTATAATAGCCAGGACATGGAAGCAACCTAGATGTCCCTCAGCAGATGAATGGATAAGAAAGCTGTGGTACATACACACAATGGAATATTACTCAGCCATTAAACAGAATGCATTTGAATCAGTTCTGATGAGGTGGGTGAAACTAGAGCTTATTATACAGAGTGAAGTAAGTCAGAAAGAAAAATACCAATACAGTATATTAATGCATATATATGGAATTTAGAAAGATGGTAACAATGACCCTATATATGAGACAGCTAAAGAGACGCAGAGAAAAAGAACAGACTTTGGACTCTGTGGGAGAAGGCAAGAGTGGGATGATTTGAGAGAATACCATTGAAACATGTATATTACCATATGTGAAATAGATCTTCAGTCCAGGTTTGATGCATGAGATAGGGCGCTCAGGGCCAGTGCATTGGGATGACCCTGAGGGATGGGACGGGGAAGGAGGTGGGAGGGGGATTCAGGATGGGGGACACATGTACACCCATGGTTGATTCATGTCAATGTATGGCAAAAACCACTACAGTATTGTAAAGTAATGAGCCTCCAATTAAAATAAGTAAATTAATTTTTTTAATTAAAAAAAAAAAAGAGCCTCTTGATGAAAGAGAAAGAGCAGATTGAAAAGATTGGCTTAAAGCTCAACATTCACAAAGCTAAGATAATGGCATTCAGTCCCATCACTTCATGGCAAATAGATGGGGAAACAGTGGCTGACGTTATATTTTGAGAGGAGGAAGGGGGTCCAAAATCATTGCAGATGGTGATTGCAGCCATGAAATTATAAGACACTTACACCTTGGAAGGAAAGTTATGACCAACCTAGACAGTAAATTGAAATGCAGAGACATTACTTCGTCAACAAAGGTCCATCTAGTCAAGGTTATGGTTTTTCCCATGGTCATGTATGGATATGAGAGTTCAACTATAAAGAAAGCAGAGCACCTGAGAATAAATGATTTTAAACTGTGGCGTTGGAGAAGACTCTTGAGAGTCCCTTGGACTGCAAGGAGACCCAACCAGTCCATCCCAAAGGAGATCAGTCCTGGGTGTTCATTTGAAGGACTGATTTTGAAGCTGAATCTTCAATATTTTGGCCACCTGATGTGAAGAGCTGATTCATTTGAAAAGACCCTGATTCAGGGAAAGACTGAGGGCAGAAGAGGACAGCAGAGGAGGAGATGTTTGGATGTCCGACTCAATGGACATGGGTTTGGGTAGACTCCAGCCGTTGTTGATGGACACGGAGGCCTGGCATGCTGCAGCGTGTGGGGTCGCAAATAGTCGGGCACAACTGAGCAACTGAACTGAACTGAACTGATACATCCATGGCTGATTCATGTCAATGTATGGCAATAACCACTACAATTTTGTAAAGTAATTAGCCTCTAATTAAAACAAGTAAATTAATTTAAGTAAAAAAAAAAAATCTTGAGTAGAGGGTAGACTCTCTGAAATACAATATTAAAAATACAAAACACAATCAGTCACAAAATATATTTAACAAATATGAAATATGCTTTAAAAATAGGGTCATATTTTGCAAGGTAATAGGTTTTAAAATTGAAAATTAAAGGATTAATTATGACCCAGCAATCCCACTGCTGGGTATACACACCAAGGAAACCAGAATTGAAAGAGACACATGTACCACAATGTTCATCACAGCACTGATTCTAATAGCCAGGACATGGAAGCAACCTAGATGTCCATCAGCAGACAAATGGATAAGAAAGCTGTGGTACATATACACAGTGGAGTATTACTCAGCCATTAAAAAGAATACATTTGAATCAGTTCTAATGAGGTGGATGAAACTGGAGCCTATTATATCGAGTGAAGTAAGCCAGAAAGAAAGAAAGAAAGAAAAAAAAAAAAAACCCACACCAATACAGTATACTAACACATGTATATGGAATTTAGAAAGATGGTAACGATAACCCTGGATGTGAGACAGCAAAAGAGACACAGATGTATAGAACAGTCTTTTGGACTCTGTGGGAGAGGAAGAAGGTTGGATGATTTGGGAGAATGGCATTGAAACATGTATAATATCATATAAGAAACGAATCGCCAGTCCAGGTTTGATGCAGGTTACAGGATGCTTGGGGTTGGTGTACTGGGATGACCCAGAAGGATGGTACAGGGAGGGAGTGGGAGGGGGGTTCAGGATGGGTAACACGTGTACAACCATGACAGATTCATGTGGATGTATGGCAAAACCAATACAATATTGTAAAATTAAAAAAAAAAAAGTAAGAAGGAAAAATAATAAATAATTTTAATCAATTAGAAGGTTGATAATAGAAAAACTATATCTAGGAATTTCTCTGGAGCCGTTGTGGGCAGTGTGGTTTCAGTTGAGTTTCAGATAATTCCTTGTTCCAGCTTGCATTTCTTTACAAGATCTATAAGCCCCTTCCTATGCTTAGTCAATATTAACTACAGGGTTTTAATCTGTTGCACCTCTCACTCCCAGAGGAGTTCCCTTTTCTTTATTTATTTTGGCTTTCTCTCTTTGCAAGTCTCTTTAGTGTCTAATTTCTGCCCTGGCACAAGGGGGCAAAGGTGGTCACTTATTTCGGCTCACTTGTTCAGTTGAGTTGTGGGGAGGGAGGAACACTGCAAACAAATAATGTTGATGTGTATTTTGGGAAAGTGCTTGCAGTGTATGGAACACACTGGGCTTTCCCAAACTCACGGTGGTGTGTGCTTTCCACGTGTACACTGCTCAGGTTCCAGATTGCTCTTCAGGGGTACTGCCCAATGTGGGCCCTGCATTTCCTGCAATTCCCAGGTCTAAGCTGCTCAGGTTCAGGTTTTCAGGTACACCGCAAAGTCACAGACTCAGATGCACGTGCGTTTTGTGCCCTTCCCAGGTCCCAGCAGCTCAGGCGACCAGGTGCTTGGCCAACGCACTGTCCCAAGTGGGCCATGCATCTTAATTACCTACTGGGTCCAGGCCGCTCAGTTTCCTGGGTGTGCCATGAGAACACTGCCTCAGGTGTATCATGTATCTCCTCTGGGGAGCTGATCTCAAGCTGCAACTTTCCTGGCAGATGTCAACCGTCCAGGACTCCAGGAAGACATGGTTAGAAACTGGCAGCCTGCTCACAGTTTGGTGGAGAATGCCGGTCTCTGAGGCTGAGGCCGCCCCTTGCCTTCTGATTCTGGCTGCCACACACATGGCTGTCTGCCTCTTGTTGGGGGAGGGGCCTGGAGACAGCCGGCTAGTTCTGCTTTGGTATTTGCTCAATCCTTTGTTCTCCTTTCAAAGACAATGAGCAGCCTATCCGGGTACCTGGTGTCCTATGCCAGCATTCAGAAATTGTTTTGTGGAAGTTGCTCAGCGTTCAAATGATCATTTGATGAATGTGTTGGGGAGAATGGGGTCTCCCCATCTTATTCCTCTGCCATCTTAGGACCGCGCCCCCACCCCGAGGTCTTGTTTATGTATCCATTTAGCCATTCTGGGCTTTTTGGTTGGAACATTTAATCCATTTATATTTAGAATAATTATTGACATATGTGCTCCTTTTCGGAGAAGGCAATGGCACCCCACTCCAGTACTCTTGCCTGGAAAATCCCATGGACGGAGGAGCCTGGTAGGCTGCAGTCCATGGGGTCACACAGAGTTCGACATGACAGAGCGACTTCCCTTTCACTTTTCACTTGCATGCATTGAGGAAGGAAATGGCAACCCCCTCCAGTGTTCTTGCCTGGAGAATCCCAGGGACCGGGGAGCCTGGTGGGCTGCCGTCTATGGGGTCGCACAGAGTCAGACAGGACTGAAGCGACTTAGCAGCAGCAGCAGCAGTGCTCCTATTGCCATTTTCTTAATTTTTGGGGGTCGATTTTGTCGATCTTTTTTCTTCTCTTATATTTCTTGACTATATAAGTCCCTTTACCATTTGTTGTAAAGCTGGTTTTGTGGTAAAGAATTCTCTTACCTTTGGCTCATCTGAAAATCTTTGATTTCTCCATCAATTTTGAAGGAGATCCTTGCCAAGTACAGTAATCTTGGCTGTAGATTTTTCTCTTTCAGTGCTTTAAATATGCCATGCCATTCTCTTCTGGCCTGCAGAGTTTCTGTTGAAAGATCAGCTGTGAAACATATGGGGTTTCCATTGGATGTTACTTCTTACTTTTAACTTGCTACTTTTAATATTCTTTCTTTGTGTTTCATCTTCCTTAGTTTGCTTAGTATATGTCTAGGGCTGTTTCTCCTTGGGTTTATCACAAATGGGACTCTTGGCACCTCTTGGACTTGATTGACTATTTCCTTTTCCATGTTGGGGGTTTTTCAAGTATAATCTCCTCTAAACTTTTCTCATACCCTTTATTTTTCTCTCTTCTTCTGGGACCCCTATAATTTGAATCTTGGTGCATTTAACATTGTCCAAGAGGTCTCTGAGACTATCCTCAGTTCTTTTCATTCTTTTGACTTTATTCTGCCCTTCCGCAGTTGTTTCCACCATTTTGTCTTTCAACACACTGATCCATTTTCTGGTTCAGATACCCTGCTCTTGATTCTTTCTAGAGTATTTTTAATTTCAGTAATTGTTGTTTGTCTCTCTATTTATTTTTCAATTTATTTTTTGCTTATTCTTCAATTCAACTAGGGGTTTGCTCATTGATTCTTGCATTGTCTCCATGTCATTTTCAAAGTTTTGGATCATCTTTACTATCATTATTCTGAATAGTTTTTCAGGCAGCTTGCCTATTTCCTCTTCATTTGTTTAAATTTCTGTGTGTCTAGTTTGTTCCTTTATTTGTGCAGCATTTCTTTGTCATTTCTTCCTTTTTAAAAAGATCTTATTGTGTTTGAGGTCTCCTTTTGCCAGCCTTCAAATTTGCATTCTTTCTTCCTTTTAGTTTCTGCACTCCGAAATTTGGTCCAATGGTTTGTGTAAGCTTTGCATTGGGTGAGATTGGTGCTGAGTTTTTTTTTTTTTTTTTTTCTTTTCCTTCTGATGCACAGGTTTGATTGAGAAGGATAATCCTGTCTGCTGATGACTGGGTTTCTACTTTTGTCCTATTTGCTGTTTGGATGAGGTGTCCTACACTGGGTTGGGTTGTCCTGATTGGTGGTTGGGTGATTCTAGGTCTTGTATTCAAGTGGTTTAGTTTGCATGAGTGAGTTCTCAGTAATTGATACTCCCTAAGGTTAGGAGTTCTCCGGTTGTATAGGGTCTTGGAGTCAGTGCTCCCACTCCAAATGCTCGGGGCTGGATCATTGGCCAGGAACACCATTACAACAGGTGGTTTGTTATGGTATTAAGTTAGATTAAAATAAATATCCAAAAAAAAAAAAAAAAGAGAGAGAAACCAAAGGTGAACCCCTGACAAATGGCAGCTACACTGTCACACAAATAATAATTAAAATAAAGGAATATACACATATATTCCAATATATGGGAATATACACACATACAACCATCAGCAAAATCCAAACAGTTCAACAAAAATAAACTACAATAGACTGACCTAGCAAACAACGGAAACCAAAAATGATATCTACCAGTTAAGCACAAAACTAACGAGTGCGAGTGCACAAGCTGGAAAAGAAATCTAAAGCAAAGTCCCAAGTAGGGATGAAAGCACTGAAAATAAAACTAACAAAATGTTGAGAGGAAAGGAAGGAAAGAAAAGAAAGAAAGAATAGACATGCGAGGTTCAACAGAGGTAGGTGAACAAGGTTTGTTTAAAGTTTAACTGCAAGGGGACAAGAACAGAGGAAAGGCAAACAATGGAATAAATATAATAGGTTTAAAAAATTAAAATTTAAAACAATAAAAATAGAAAATAATAAAAAAATCAAAAATAACTGGGAAAGCCAGGAATCCTCCAAAGAACTGTAAAAATCCAATGTAGAAGCAGAGGTTTATCACAAGAGTAAAAAGTATGACTGAATATACACATGTACATATACACCCACAAGCAAAATCAAAACATTCCAGCAAAATAAAGTACAATAGATTGATTGACCTGGTGAACAAAGGAAAAAAAAAAATATATATATCTATATATCTATATCTATATCTATATATATAGATAGATATACATATATATACCAGAATAGAACCACCTGAAGCACAAACTGGGAAACAAAACTAGAGCAAGGTGCCAATTGGAGAATAAAAGAATGAAAATAAAACTAACAAATATATTGAGAGAAAAGGAAAGAAAGGAAAAAATACGTATGCAGAGTTAAATAGAGGTACAGATGACTGTTGAGAGTCCCTTGGACTGCAAGTAAATCCAACCAGTCCATTCTAAGGGAGATCAGTCGTGGGTGTTCATTGGAAGGACTGATGTTGAAGCTGAAATTCCTATACTTTGGCCACCTGATGTGAAGAGCTGACTCATTGGAAAAGGCCCTGATGCTGGGAAAGATTGAGAGCAGGAGGAGAAGCGAACAACAGAGGATGAGATGGTTGGATGGCATCATCAGCTCGATGGACATGGGTTTGGTTGGACTCCAGGTGTTGGTGATGGACAGGGAGGCCTGGCGTGCTGTAACGGTTCATGGGGTCACAAGGAGTCGGGCACAACTGAGTCACTGAACTGAATTGAACTGAACTGAAAAGATTTATACACATTAAAGATAAACTGCAAGTGGAAAAGAACAGTAGGGAAAGTAAACAAATAATAAATGTAGAGAAAATAATAATAGGTTTAAAAAATGAAAAAGAGAGAGAGAGAGAGAAAAGGAAATGCCACAGAATTTCAAAAGCTGTATATAGAGACAGAGATTTATAACAGCAATACAAATGTGACCGAAGAATAATAAGGCTCAAAAGCTTCATTAGATTTCATAGTGCCAATGAAATTGGCAACTACAACGTGGGAGAGGGGAAGGAATTGAAACCAACCACAAAAACAAAAATCCTAGAGAATCTACAGAACAAGTCAAAACATGAGAATAATACAGGTTTTTCTTTAGTCATTGCTCTCAGAGTCCTTTCGCCCGCTAAAATTGCAGTCCACCTCACCTCCCTAGGATGCCCTCCAAAACTGTGCTGAACTCTGAACCTGATTTGGGGGGAGCTCATTCTAATCCGGTCCTACTCCTATATGTTTTTTGTCTCCTATGTTCACAACTATCAGAACCAGGACGTTTCCTTTTGTGGCAGTTATCAGTGTCTTTTTATATATTATTCAGTTCAGTTCAGTCGCTCAGTCGTGTCCGACTCTTCGCGACCCCATGAATCGCAGCACGCCAGGCCTCCAGTCCATCACCAACTCCCGGAGTTCACTCAGACTCACGTCCATCGAGTCAGTGATGCCATCCAGCCATCTCATCCTCTGTCGTCCCCTTCTCCTGCCCCGAATCCCTCCCAGCATCAGAGTCTTTTCCAATGAGTCAACTCTTTGCATGAGGGGGCCAAAGTACTGGAGTTTCAGCTTTAGCATCATTCCTTCCAAAGAAATCTCAGGGCTGGTCTCCTTCAGAATGGACTGGTTGGATCTCCCTGGAGTCCATGGGACTCTCAAGAGTCTTCTCCAACACCACAGTTCAAAAGCATCAATTCTTCAGTGTTCAGCCTTCCTCACAGTCCAACTCTCACATCTATACATGACCACAGGAAAAACCATAGCTTTGACTAGATGGTACTTTGTTGGCAAAGTAATGTCTCTGCTTTTGAATATGCTATCTAGGTTGGTCATAATTTTCCTTCCAAGAAGTAAGCGTCTTTTAATTTCATACCTGCAGTCATCATCTGCAGTGATTTTGGAGCCCTGCCCCACCAACACCGCCCCCCCCCCAAAACAAAACAAAACAAAAGAAAACAAAACAAAACTGACACTCTTTCCACTGTTTCCCCATCTATTTCCCATGAAGTATATGGGACCAGATGCCATGATCTTCATTTTCACTCTCCACTTTCATTTCATCAAGAGACTTTTTAGTTCCTATTCACTTTCTGCCATAAGGGTGGTGTCATCTGCATATATGAGGTTATTGACATTTCTCCCGGCAATCTTCTTTCCAACTTGTGTTTCTTCCAGTCCAGGGTTTCTCATGATGTACTCTGCATAGAAGTTAAATCAGCAGGGTGAGAACATACAGCCTTGACGTACTCCTTTTCCTAATTGGAACCAGTCTGTTGTTCCACGTCCAGTTTTAACTGTGGCTTCCTGACCTGCATAGAGGTTTCTCAAGAGGCAGGTCAGGTGGTCTGGTATTCCCATCTCTTTCAGATTTTCCACAGTTTACTGTGATCCACACAGGCAAAGGCTGTGGCATAGGCAATAAAGCAGAAATAGAGGTTTTTCTGGAACTCTCTTGCTTTTCCATGATCCAGCAGATGTTGGCAATTTGGTCTCTGGTTCCTCTGCCTTTTCTAAAACCAGCTTGAACATCAGGAGGTTCACAGTTCATGTATTGCTGAAGCCTGGCTTGGAGAATTTTGAGCATTACCTTACTAGTGTGTGAGATGTGTGCAATTCTGTGGTAGTTTGAGCATTCTTTGGCATTGCCTTTCTTTGGGATTGGAATGAAAACTCAGCTTTTCCAGTCCTGTGGCCACTGCTGAGTTTTCCAAATTTGCTGGCATATTGAGTGCAGCACTTTCACAGCATCATCCTTTGAGATTTGAAATAGCTCAACTGGAATTCCATCACCTCCACTAGCTTTGTTCATAATGCTGCTTTCTAAGCCCCACTTGACTTTATATTCCACAATGTCTGGCTCTAGTTCAGTGATCACACCATCGTGATTATCTGGGTCGTGAATATCTTTTTTGTACAGTTCTTCTGTGTATTCTTGCCATCTCTTCTTAATATTTTCTGCTTCTGTTAGGTCCATACCATTTCCGTCCTTTATTGAGCCCATCTTTGCATGAAATCTCCCCTTGGTATCTCCAATTTTCTTGAAGTGATCTCTAGTCTTTCCCATTCTGTTGTTTTCCTCCTTTTCTTTGCATCGCTCCCTGAGGAAGGCTTTCTTATCTCTTCTTGCTCTTCCTTGGAACTCTGCATTCAGATGCTTATATCTTTCCTTTTCTCCTTTGCTTTTCACTTCTCTTCTTTTCACAGCTATGTGGATTTAATCTGCAGCTTGTACAGGTGGTAGGAAGGTTTTGGGTCTTCTTCCTTAACAACACTGCTCCTGGGTTCCAATTGTGGTTTTATTCCCACTTTTCAATGTGAATCATCCACTGGGGTGTGCTCTTGAGACTGTCCTGGAGGACTTGGGTTTGCCCCTGTGAGGGGGCCAGATGTGGAGATGCAACTGCTTCAGTCATAGTGGCTCTGGCTGCATCAGGGACTCAGAGGAGTTGGTGGCTAGGGCAGCAGGACATATAGTGCTCTAGAAGGGTATGTCAACCAGTACTGGCCCATACGTACCAGTATTTTTGCATGTACAAGCCCCTTCCCTGAGAAAGAAGCCTGGCTAGCCACAGTTACAATGTCACATGCAGTTGGACACTAAGGGCGGCAGTGAGGAGATACCCCTCCTCCAAGGTAAGGAGCAGTGGCTGCGCTTTGATGGAGCGGTCGTGAAGGGATACCCCACGCCCAAGGTAAGAGAAACCCAAGTAAGATGGTATGTGTTGCAAGAGGGCATCAGAAGGCAGACACACTGAAACCATACTCACAAAAAACTAGTCAATCTAATCACACTAGGACCACAGCCTTGTCTAACTCAATGAAACTAAGCCATGCCCTGGGGGCAACCCAAGAGGGGCGGGTCATGGGGGAGAGATCTGACAGAAGGTGGTCCACTGGAGAAGGGAATGGCAAACCGCTTCAGTATTCTTGCCTTGAGAACTCCATGAAAAGTATCAAAAGGCAAAATGATAGGATACTGAAAGGGGAACTCCCCAGGTCAGTAAGGACCCAATATGCTACTGGATATCAGTGGAGAAATAACTCCAGAAAGAATGAAGGGATGGAGCCAAAGCAAAAACAATACCCAGTTGCAGACGTGACTGGTGACAGAAGCAAGGTCTGATGCTGTAAAGAGCAATATTGCATAGGAACCTGGAATGTCAGGTCCATGAATCAAGGCAAATTGGAAGTGGTCAAACAAGAGATGGCAAGAGTGAATGTAGACATTCTAGGAATCAGCGAACTAAAATGGACTGGAATGGGTGAATTTAATTCAGATGAGCATTATATCTACTACTGCAGGCAGGAATCCCTCAGAAGAAATGGAGTAGCCATCATGGTCAACAAAAGATTCCGAAATGCAGTACTTGGATGCAATCTCAAAAACGACAGAATGATCTCTGTTTGTTTCCAAGGCAAACGATTCAATATCACAGTAATCCAAGTCTAGACCTCAACCAGTAATGCTGAAGAAGCTGAAGATGAACGGTTCTATGAAGACCTACAAGTCCTTTTCAAACTATACCCAAAAAAGATGTCCTTTTCATTGTAGGGGACTGGAATGCAAAAATAGGAAGTCAAGAAACACCTGCAGTAACAGGCAAATTTGGCCTTGGAATACGGAATGAAGCAGGGCAAAGACTAATAGAGTTTTGCCAAGAAAATGCACTGGTCATAGCAAAGACCCTTTTCCAACAACACAAGAGAAGACTTTACACATGGACATCACCATATGGTCAACACTGAAATCAGATTGATTATATTCTTTGCATCCAAAGATGAAGAAGCTCTATACAGTCAACAAGAACAAGACCAGGAGCTGACTGTGACTCAGATCATGAACTCCTTATTACCAAATTCAGACTGAAATTGAAGAAAGTAGGACAAACCACTAGACCATTCAGGTATGACCTAAATCAAATCCCTTATGATTATACAGTGAAAGTGAGAAACAGATTTATGAGCCTAGACCTGTTAGATAGAGTGCCTGATGAACTATGGAATGAGGCTCATGACATTGTACAGGAGACAGGGATCAAGACAATCCCCATGGACAAGAAATGCAAAAAAAAGAAAAATGGCTGTCTGGGCACCCCTTACAAATAGCTGTGAAAAGAAGAGAAGTGAAAAGCAAAGGAAAGATATACGCATCTGAATGCAGAGTTCCAAAGAATAGCAGGAAGAGATAAGAAAGCCTTCCTCAGTGATCAATGCAAAGAAATAGAGGAAAACAACAGAATGGGAAAGACTAGAGATCTCTTCAAGAAAATTAGAGATACCAAGGGGACATTTCATGCAAAGATGGGCTCAATAAAGGACAGAAACGGCATGGACCTAACAGAAGCAGAAGATACTAAGAAGAGATGACAAGAATACACAGAAGAACTATACAATCAAGATCTTCATGATCCAGATAATCACGATGATGTGATCACCGACCTAGAGCCAGACATCCTGGAATGTGAAATCAAGTGGGCCTTAGAAAGCAGCACTACGAACAAAGCTAGAGGAAGTGATGGAATTCCAGTTGAGCTATGTCAGATCCTGAAAGATGATGCTGTGAAAGTATTGCACTCAATATGCCAGCAAATTTGGAAAACTCAGCTGTGTCCACAGGACTGGAATGGTCAGTTTTCATTTGAATCCTGAAGAAAGGCAATGCCAAAGAATACTCAAAGTACTGCACAGTTACACTCACCTCACATGCTAGTAAAGTAATGCTCAAAATTCTCCAGGCCAGGTTTCAGCAATACGTGAACTGTGAACTTCCTGATATTCCAGCTGGTTTTAGAAAAGGCAGAGGAACCAGAGATCAAATTGCCAACATCTGCTGGAGCATGGAAAAAGCAAGAGAGTTCCAGAAAAACCTCTATTCCTGCTTTATTGACTATGCCAAAGCCTTTGCCTGTGTGGATCACAATAAACTGTGGAAAATTCTGAGAGAGATGGGAATACCAGACCACCCGACCTGCCTCTTGAGAAACCTCTATGCAGGTCAGTAAACAACAGTTAGAACTGGACGTGGAACAACAGATGGGTTCCAATTAGGAAAAGGAGTACGTCAAGGCTATATATTATCACCCTGTTTATGTAACTTCTTTGCAGAGTACATCATGAGAAACCCTGGACTGGAAGAAACACAAGCTGGAATCAAGATTGCCGGGAGAAATATCAATAACCTCAGATATGCAGATGACACCGCCCTATGGCAGAAAGTGAAGAGGAACTAAAAAGCCTCCTGATGAAGGTGAAAGTGGAGAGTGAAAAAATTGGCTTCAAGCTCAGCATTCAGAAAACGAAGATCATGGCATCCGGTCCCATCACCTCATGGGAAATAGATGGGGAAACAGTGGAAACAGTGTCAGACTTTATTTTGGGGGGCTCCAAAATCACTGCAGATGGTGACTGCAGCCATGAAATTAAAAGACACTTACTCCTTGGAAGGAAATTTATGACCAACGTAGATAGCATATTCAAAAGCAAAGACATTACTTTGCCAACAAAGGTCCGTCTAGTCAAGGCTATGGTTTTTCCTGCGGTCAGGTATGGATGTGAGAGTTGGACTGTGAAGAAGGCTGAGCACCTAAGGATTGATGCTTTTGAACTGTGGTGTTGGAGAAGACTCTTGAGAGTCCCTTGGACTGCAAGGAGATCCAACCAGTCCATTCTGAAGCAATTGAGCCCTGGGATTTCTTTGGGGGAATGATGCTGAAGCTGTAACTCCAGTACTTTGGCCACCTCTTGAGAAGAGTTGACTCATTGGGAAAGACTCTGATGTTAGGAGGAATTGGGGGTAGAAGGAGAAGGGGACAGCAGTGCATGAGATGGCTGGATGCCATCACTGACTCTATGGACGTGGATCTGGGTGAACTCCGGGAGGTGGTGATGGACAGGGAGTCCTGGCGTGCTGCGATTCATGGGGTCGCGAAGAGTGGGACAGGAATGAGTGACTGAACTGAACTGAACTGATCTGAACTGAACTGAACTGAACTGAAGTGACCAGGTATCCATAGACACCAGACTTTTTTGGCCTGTAGCAGCTCCGCCCCAGCGAGCATTGAGCATGAACTTGGCATAGCTTCTTGATCTCTGGGGACCATGGTAGCGATAACTGTGCAGGGACAATGACCTCCTCTGCCGCAGAAGTTTTGACCCTATCAGAGTCTTTTCACCAGCCTCTTGTAGCTGGTGATAAGGAGGCCTCTTTTGCCACTCTTCCTCCATAGCTCCACCCTTTCAGGCACTTAGAGGGCTCCCTTACCTGGGGTACTTCTCTGTTGTTTGGAGCATCAGGTACATAGATGGGGCCCCTGGGTGGGGTCCTAGTCTGCAGATCAGTAAGTCAGGCACTTGATTGGCCAGCCTCTCTATTGTTCAGCTGCCTATGCTGGTGTATGGGGAGAAAGAGACTATGGTGATGGCTGCACCTACTATGATTGACCCAGTAGGATCCCCTTGCTTCCATGGGGCCTGGTGTTCCTCCACAAGCATTTCCCATCCCGATCTCCTTCCTCACATCCCATCAGTCCATCTCTCTGCAGTCAGTAGCAGCCCTTGCCCTGGGATTGCTCCACAATCCGAAAAATCCAGATCCCAACTGCTGTCCCTTCTATGGGACCTGTGTCCCTGTCTGGGGTGTGTATGACTGTGGCAAGGACTGTCTGATTCTCATTCCATTTAGGCTCCCACAGATCAACTGTTTCACTCTCAGCCTAAAATATTTCTCCTCTGATCCAGACAGTTGATCCCAGGTGGGAGGTCGGACACCAACTTATAGTTCTCCCACCCACCGAGGGCAGGTCCAGGCCTATTACCATTCCTGTTCCCCCCACCCCTAGTTCCTTCACCCTACCGAGTTTTGTGGTTCTATTTATTATTTTCCTCTGGTCAGGTACTCCTGTCAGCTCTCAGCTGGTGTTCTGCACACACTTCTGTGTCTGAAGGTGTATCCTTGATGTATCCGTGGAGTGAAATGTACTCCACTTCCAGCTACAGTTCTGCCATTTTGTTCATCTCAACTTTTGGACTACTAAAAATAAGACTGTTATGAACATTCATGTGCATGTCTGTGGGTATTTTTTTTTTTTTCATACTTGCTTGTATAAACCTAAGAAAGGGATTGCTGGGACATATGGTAACTCTATGTTTAACTTTTGAAGGAACTTCCAAACTGTTTTCCACCATGGTGTACTATTTTGTATTCCCATAAACAGTGCATGAAAGTTCAAATATTTCCACTTCCTCATCAGACTTGTTCTTCTCTGTCTCTCATGAGAGCCATACTTTCGGTGTGCCCTGCATGCTTACTTGCCATCTGTATATCATTATCTAGTGAATTTCCTGTTCACATCTTTTGTCCATTTTTGCATTGGTGTGTTTCATATATTCTGTCTGATTCTTAAGTTTTTCTTACTTCAATGTGACTGTTATTATTTTTTATTTTAATTTTAAATTGGCCTACTATATAGGAAAGCAATTAATTAAATTTTATATATCATCTCTATATCTTGTGACATTGCTTAAATTAATTCTTAGTTTTAGGTATTCTGTTCCTGTAGATTTCATTGGATATTCTACATAGATGTCACCAACAGATAAAAACAGCTTTATTCTTCTTTTCCAAACTGGATAACTTTTCAATCATTTCCTAATATGACTTCACGGACAGAAATTCAATATAATGAGAGTGGACATCTTTCTGTTGATTGTGATTTTAGAAGTAAAACACTCAGTGTTCTACCATAAAGTGTGATATTAGTGATAGTTTAGTACTTTCATAAGGTTGAGGAAGTCTTCTCTTTCTGCTGCTGCTAAGTCGCTTCAGTCGTGTTCGACTCTGTGCGACCCCATAGACGGCAGCCCACCAGGCTTCCCTTCCCTGGTTTTCTCCAGGCAAGAACACTGGAGTGGGTTGCCATTTCCTTCTCCAATGCATGAAAGTGAAAAGTAAAAGTGAAGTCGCTCAGTCGTGTCCGACTCTTAGCGACCTCATGGACTGCAGCCTACCAGGCTCCTCCATCCATGGGATTTTCTAGGCAAAGGTACTGGAGTGGGGTGCCATTGCCTTCTCCAATTCTATTTCTATTTCTTCTTCTATTTCTAGTTCGCTAAAATATTTTATACAGAATGTGCTCAGTCACAGAGTTGTGTCCAGCTTTTTGCAACCCCATGAAGTGTAGGCCAAACAGGCTCCTCTGGCCTTGGGGATTCTCCAGGCCAGAATACTGGAATGGATTGTCATGCTCTCCTCCAGGGGATCTTCCCAGCCCAAGGATGGACCCAGATCTCTGAGATGCCAGGCACTTTCTTTAATAGCTGAGCTGCCAGCGAAGCCTAAGAATACTGACGTGGGTAGCCAATCCCTACTTCAGGGAATCTTCCCAACCCAGGGATATTAGATTTTATCAAATTATTTTTCAGCATTTATCTAAATGACCCTACTGTGTCATCATTTTCAGTTCTTTAGTAAGTTGTTTATCCTGATGGATTTTCAAATGTTTAATGAATGCTACACTCTTAAGGGGACAAAAACCAATGGATTCTGCTATGTCATACATTGTATGTATTGGTGTAGGCTGCCACAGATCAGCTGTTTCATTCTCAGCCTTAAATGTTTCTCCTCTGATCCAGACAATTACTCCAATGAGGGAAGTGGAAACCTACTTCAGTTCTCCCACCCACCAAGGGCAGGTCCAGACCTATTAACACTCCTGTTTTTCCCCCTAGTTCCTTCATCCTACCAAGTTTTGTGGTTCTATACATTCTTTTCCACTGGTCAGGTACTCCTGTCAGCTCTCAGCTGGTGTTCTGCAAGCACTTCTGTGTCTGAAGATGTATTCCTGATGTGTCCAAGGAGAGAGGTGTATTCCTCCTGCAACTACCACTCTGCCATCTTGTTCATCTCAACTTTTTGACTATTAGAAATAAGACTGCTATGAACATTCATGTGCACGTCTTTGGGGAAACATTTTTTTTTTTTTTTTTTACACATAGTGAGGTGACCATGATTCCAAGACTTGAAGCAAGACAGCTCCAAGTGGAGAAAGGGTAAGTGTATTCAGTGCAGTCTCACAGCCTGAAGACAGCAGTGTCTGAATGGAAGCTAGAACAAAGGAGATGGGATGGAAAAAGGTTCTGGGAGGTGGCCCAGAATTAAATGGTCTTGAAAGTGCTTTAAGACCACCTCTCAAAGAGTCAGACATGACTGAGAGACTGAACTGAACGAGGAAAGTGGGATGATTCTCATTTCCACAGACACTTCAATACAGCCTAATTATCATGGAGGAACTTTAGGCAAGATATTACAATCTAGATGATGGTGAAATGTGGGAGAGAACAGAATCAAAGCCTCGATACTGTGGCTGTGGGTCAAGGTTTGGAGGAGACACATGCTCCCTCCCTTGTGACACAACAGAGTTGACTTAGAGAGATGAGGATGACAGGTGAGTTTGGAGGGCTCCTAAGGGCCATTAAAAGTGATGCATCCCCCCCCCCACCCCATCAAATCATCTGAGTTGCCCCCCATTCTGCCCTAGAGGTATCAGGATTGCGCTTTGTGATGTCAATTCTCAGCCAGGGCCACCATTGGCTGGGGAAGTGAGTTGCTGATCTCTTAAAGCATAATGCTGTGGACCCTAGGGAGGGGTATATAGAGGTGTGCTCAGGGGCTCTGGAGCAGACCACTGGGTGTCTTCAAAATGACTAAAGAGACTCAGAAGCCACAAGGCTCTAGAACACTTATGGAATAGCCAACTTCAGGTAAGCAGGAGGAAAAGATGAAGACTTCCTGTCAACTGGGGTCCACAAAAGTGTCAAGGTGAGTTGAACCCATCCAAGCTCCTCTTGCCCATTGACACCGCCCCATGAGACCCCCCTGCCCTCTACTGGCCTGGCACATAGCTCTCCTCTGGTCACACTTTTCCTGAAACTATCGTTCCTATCCATCTTCACCCTCTTCCCCAAACAAGTGGTATTCTGTGCTCCCTCTCTTGTTCTCTCCAGGTGTCCAGGGTAACCAGGAGTGTGAATAAGTCATCTGGTCCTGAGCTTCGTTTTTGTTCAATGGAAGATTTTTGATTACAGTTTTGCTTTCCATGCTTGTGATGGGTATGTTGGGATTACCTATTTCTTCCTGGTTCAGTTTTGGATTGTTATACTTTTCTAGGAATTTGTTCATTTCTTCCAAGTTGTCCATTTTATTGTCCTATAGCTGCTGATAGTAGTCTTTTATGATCCTTTGTACTTCTGTGTTGTCCGCTGTGATTTATCCATTTTCCTTTCTAATTTTGTTGATTTGATTATCCCCCCTTTCTTTCTTGATGAGTTTTGCTAATGGTTTGCCTATTTTATTTATCTTCTCAAAGAACCAGCGTTTATTTTTGCTGAGTTTTGCTATAGGTTCCTTTGCTTTTTTTCATGTATTTCTGCCCTAATTGTTTATTTTTTTAAAATTTTATTTTATTTTTAAACTTTACAAATTGTATTAGTTTTGCCAAATATCAAAATGAATCCGCCACAGGTATACATGTGTCCCCCATCCTGAACCCTCCTCCATCCTCCCTCCCCATACCACCCCTCTGGGTTGTCCCAGTGCACCAGACCCAAGCATCCAGTATCATGCACCAAACCTGGACTAGCGACTCGTTTCATGCATGATATTATACATGTTTCAATGCCATTCTCCCAAATCTTCCCACCCTCTCTCTCTGAAACAGAGTCCATAAGACTGTTCTATACATCTGTGTCTCTTTTGCTGTCTCATACACAGGGTTATTGTTAGCATCTTTCTAAATTCCATATATATACTTTAGTATACCGTATTGGTGTTTTTCTTTCTGGCTTACTTCACTCTGTATAATAGGCTCCAGTTTCATCCACCTCATTAAAACTGATTCAAATTAATTCTTTTTAATGGCTGAGTAATACTCAATTGCGTATATGTACCACAGCTTTCTTATCCATTCATCTGTTGATGGACATCTAGGTTGCTTCCATGTCCTGTCTATTATGAACAGTGCTGCAATGAACATTGGGGTACATGTGTCTCAATTCTGTTTTCCTCAGTGTGTATGGTAAGCAGTGGGATTGCTGGATCATAAGACAGTTCTATTTCCAGTTGTTTAAGGAATCTCCACACTGTTCTCCATTGTGGCTGTACTAGTTTGCATTCCCACCAACAGTATAAGAGGGTTCCCTTTTCTCCACACCCTCTCCAGCATTTATTGCTTGTAAACTTTTGGATCATAGCCATTGTGAGTCGTGTGAAATGGTACCTCATAGTGGTTTTGATTTGCATTTTTCTGATAATGAGTGATGTTGAGCATCTTTTCATGTGTTTGTTAGCCATCTGTATGTCTTCTTTGGAGAAATGTCTATTTAGTTCTTTGGCCCATTTTTTTGATTGGGTCATTTATTTTTCTGGAGTTGAGCTAAGAGTTGCTTGTATATTTTTGAGATTAGTTATTTGTCAGTTGCTTCATTTGCTATTATTTTCTCCCATTCTGAAGGCTGTCTTTTCACCTTGCTAATAGTTTCCTTTGATGTGCAGAATCTTTTAAGTTTAATTAGGTCCCATTTGTTTATTTTTGCTTTTATTTCCAATATCCTGGGAGGTGGGTCATAGAGGATCCTGCTGTGATGTATGGAAGAGAGTGTTTTGCCTATGTTCTCCTCTAGGAGTTTTATAGTTTCTGGTGTTACATTTACATCTTTAATCCATTTTGAGTTCATTTTTGTGCATGGTGTTAGAAAGTGTTCTAGTTTCATTCTTTTACAAGTGGTTGACCAGATTTCCCAGCACCACTTGTTAAACAGATTTTCTTTAATCCGTTGTATATTCTTGCCTCCTTTGTCAAATATAAGGTGTCCATATGTGTGTGGAATTCTCTCTGGGCTTTCTATTTTGTTCCATTGATCTATATTTCTGTCTTTGTGCCAGTACCATACTGTCTTGATAACTGTGGCTTTGTAGTAGAGCCTGAAGTCAGGTAGGTTTAACCCTCCAGTTCCATTCTTCTTTCACAAGATAGCTTTGGCTATTCTAGGCGCTTTGTATTTCCATACAAATTGTGAAATTATTTGTTCTAGCTCTTTCAAGAATACCGTTGGTAGCTTGATAGGGGTTGCATTGAATCTATAAATTGCTTTGGGTAGTTGCAGAGGAAGGGAAACTTCCAAACTCATTCTATCACCACTATCACCCTAATACCAAAACCTGACAAAGATCCCCAAAATAAAGAAAACTACAGGCCAATATCACTGATGAACTTAGATGCAAAAATCCTTAACAAAAGTCTAGCAATTAGAATCCAACAGCACATTAAAAAGATTATAAAAAAAATAAGTAAATAAATAAATAAAAAGATTATACACCACAACCAAGTGGGCTTTATCCCAGGGATGCAAGGATTCTTCAATATCCACAAATCAATCAATGTAATACACCACATTAACAAATTGAAAAATAAAAACCATATGATTATCTCAAAAGATGCAGAGAAAGCCTTTGACAAAATTCAACATCCATTTATGATAAAAACTCTCCAGAAAGCAGGAATAGTAGGAACATACCTCAACATATTAAAAGCTATATATGACAAACTCACAGCAAACATTATCCTCAATTGTGAAAAGTGAAAGCATTTCCTCTAAAGTCAGGAACAAGACAAGGGTGCCCACTTTCACTGTTACTATTCAACATAGTTTTGGAAGTTTGGCCACAGCAATCAGACCAGAAAAAGAAATAAAAGGAATCCAAATTGGAAAAAAAGTAAAACTCTCACTATTTGCAGATGACATGATCCTCTACATAGGAAACCCTAAAGACTCCACCAGAAAATTGCTAGAACTAATCAATGATTATAGTAAAGTTGCAGGATATAAAATCAACACACTGAAATCCCTTGCATTCCTATACACTAATAATGACAAAACAGAAAAAGAAATTAAGGAAACAATTCCATTCACCATTGCTACAGAAAGAATAAAATACTTAGGAATATATCTATCTAGAGAATCTAAAGACCTATACATAGAAAACTATAAAACACTAGTGAAAGAAATCAAAGAGGACACTAATAGATGGAGAAATATACCATGTTCATGGATTGGAAGAATCAATATAGTGAAAATGAGTATACTACCTAATTGTTATTATTACTTTTTCCTTCTTCTAACCCTGGGATTTTTCACTTCTTCTTTTTCTAGTTGCTTTAGGTGTAAAGTTAGGTCATTTATTTGAGGTTTCTCTTGTTTCTTGAGGTAAGCTTGTATTTCTATGAACCTTCCCCTTCAGATCAGATCAGTCACTCAGTCATGTCCAACTCTTTGCGACCCTATGGATCACAGCACGCCAGGCCTTCCTGTCCATCACCAAAACCTGGAGTCACTGAGACTCATGCCCATGGAGTCAGTGATGCAATCCAGCCATCTGATCCTATGTCTTCCCCTTCTCTTCTTGCCCCCAATCCCTCCCAGCATCAGAGACTTTTCCAATGAGTCAAGTATTCGCATGAGGTGGCCAAAGTACTTGAGCTTCAGCTTTAGCATCATTCCTTCCAAAGGAATCCCAGGGCTGATCTCTTTCAGAATGGACTGGTTGGTTTTCCTTGCAGTCCAAGGGACTCTCAAGAGTCTTCTCCAACACCACTGTTCAGAAGTATCAATTCTTCGGCACTCAGGCTTCTTCACAGTTCAACTCTCACATCCATACCTGACCACAGGAAAAACCATAGCCTTGACTAGACGAACCTTTTTTGGTAGAGGAATGTCTCTGCTTTTGAATCTGCTCTCTAGGTTGGTCATAACTTTCCTTCCAAGGAGTAAGTGTCTTTTAATTTGATGGCTGCAGTCACCTTCTGCAGTGATTTTGGAGCCCCCTAAAAATAAAGTCTGACATTGTTTTCACTATTTACCCATCTATTTCCCATGAAGTAGTGGGACTGGAGGTCATGATCTTCGTTTTCTGAATGTTGAGCTTTAAGCCAACTTTTTCACTCTTCACTTTCACTTTCATCAAGAGGCTTTTGAGTTCCTCTTCAATTTCTGCCATAAGGGTCGTATAATCTGCATATCTGAAGTTATTGATATTTCTCCCAGCAATCTTGATTCCAGCTTGTATTTCTTCCAGTCCAGCGTTTCTCATGATGTACTCTGCATAGAAGTTAAATAAACAGGGTGACAATATACAGCCTTGATGTACTCCTTTTCCTATTTGGAACCAGTCTGTTGTTCCATGTCCAGATCTAACTGTTGCTTTCTAACCTGCATACAAATTTCTCAAGAGGCAGATCAGGTCGTCGGGTATTCCCATCTCTCTCAGAATTTTCCACTGTTTATTGTGATCCACACAGTCAAAGGCTTTGGCATAGTCAATAAAGCAGAAATAGAGGTTTTTCTGAAATTCTCTTGCTTTTTCCATGATCCAGCTGATGTTGGCAGTTTGGTCTCTGTTTCCTCTGCCTTTTCTAAAACCAGCTTGAACATCAGGAGGTTCATGGTTTCCATATTGCTGAAGCGTGGCTTGTAGAATTTTGAGCATTACTGTACTAGCGTGAGATGAGTGCAATTTTGCGGTAGTTTGAGCATTCTTTGGCATTGTCTTTCTTTGAGATTGGAATGAAAACTCAGCTTTTCCAGTCCTGTGGCCACTGCTGAGTTTTCCAAATTTGCTGGCTTATTGAGTGCACCACTTTCACAGCATCATCTTTCAGAATTTGGAATAACTTAACTGGAATTCCATCACCTCCACTCTCTTTGTTCGTAGTGATGCTTTCTAAGGCCCACTTGACTTCACATTCCAGGAAGTCTGGCTCTAGGTCAGTGATCACACCATCGTGATTATCTGGGTCGTGAAGATCTTTTTTGTACAGTTCTTCTGTGTATTCTTGTCATTTCTTCTTAATATCTTCAGCTTCTCTTATGTCCATACCATTTCTGTCCTTTATTGAACCCATCTTTGCATGAAATGTTCCTTTGGTATCTCTGATTTTCTTGAAGAAATCCCTAGTCTTTCCCATTCTGTTATTTTCCTCTATTTCTTTGCATTGATCGCTGAAGAAGGCTTTCTTTTCTCTTCTTGCTATTCTTTGGAACTCTGCATTCAGATGTTTATATCTTTCCTTTTCTCCTTTGTTTTTCGCTTCTCTTCTTTTCACAGCTATTTGTATGGGTTGTATTTTCATTTTCATTTGTTTCTATGCATATTTCCATTTCTTTTCTGATTTCTTCTGTTATATGTTGGTCATTCAGAAGCATGTTGCTTACCCTCCATATGTTTCTATTTGTCATGGTTTCTTTCCCCCTGTAGTTGACATCTAATCTTACTGCTTTGTGATCAGAAGAGATGCTTGAAATGATTTTGATTTTTGTTTTCAGTTTACCAAGGCTAGATTTATGGCCCAGTATATGATCTATCCTGGAGAATGTTCCATGTGCACTTGAGAAAAAGGTGAAATTCATTGCTTTGGCGTGAAATGTTCTTTTGAAATCAATTAGGTCTAACTGATCCATTGTATCACTTAAAGTTTGTGTTTCCTTGCTAATTTTCTGTTTGGTTGATCTATCCATAGGTGTGTGTAGGGTCTTAAGGTCTCCCACTATTATTGTGTTATTTTTCATTTCCCGTTTCTTACTTGTTAGCATTTGCCTTACATATTGAGTGCTCCTATCTTGGGTGCATATATATTTATAATTTTTATATCTTCTTCTTGGATTGATCCTTTGACCATTATATAGTGGCCTTTTTTGTCTCTTTTCACACCCTTTATTTCAAAGTCTATTTTATCTGATATGAGTATTGCTACTTCTAATTTCTGTTGCTCACATTTTGCATGAAATACCTTTTCCCAGCCCTTCACTTTCACTCTGTATGTGCTCCTTGGTTTCAGGTGGGTCTCTTTTGCACAGCATACATAGAAGTCTGGTTTTGTACCCTATTTATAATACTTTCTTTGTCACCTATCTATCCATTTGTCCATCCCTCTATCCAATCAACAATCAATCTTTTTCCTTGGTGCATTTCAGTATGTGTCTCCTTAAGTATCTCAGCAAGCCTGCCGTTAAGTAGTCAGCCGTGTTTGTGTATAGCAATTTTCTTTGGATATTAACTTTACACACAATGAAATATAGCAATCTTTTCTTTCCTCAGTCATGCTATTTTTTAACTGTAGTATAGTTCATTTGTAATTTTGTGTTAATTTCTGCTTTACAGCAAAATGATTCAGTTAGAGATATACATGTATATATGTATATGTTGTGTGTGGATATATATATATATATATATATATATATATATATACACACATACACACATTCTTTTATTTAATCTCTCTTCTTTTTTGGCTACACTGTGCTACAAGTGGAATTAGTTCCCTGACCAGGGTTTGACCTTGCCTCCCCTGCAGTGGAAATCTGCAGTCTTAACCTCTGGACTGCCAGGGAAGTCCCTGATGCTGAGAAAGATTGAAAGCAGGAGGAGAAGCAGAAAACAGAGGATGAGATCATTGGTTAACATCACCCACTTGGTGGATCTGGGTTTAAGCAGGCTCAGGTAGTAGATAATTGAACAGGGAAGCGTGGCATGCCACAGTTCATGGAGTCGCAAAGAGTTGGACATGACTGGGCAACTGAGGTGAAGTGACAGATACATATAAAATCCTTATACAGACTCAAAATGGACATACTATACCAAGAGTGCTTTATAAACACCTTTTAATAATATATTTTAGAAAATAACCATAGATGAATAGCTCTATGTATGGTTAAAATGATACAGGAATATGTACAGTTACAACAATAAGGCCATTTGAGTCAACATGCATGGCCTGAGAGTTGATCATACTAAATGAAGTGAGGCACACAGGGAAACATATATACCAAATAATATCATAATATCCAAATGTGGAATCTAAGATATGACACAAATGAACATATGTGTGAATCAGAAAGACACTCATAGACAGAGAGAATAGACCTACAGCTTCAAGGCAAAGAGAATTGGGGGAGAAATTGGATACTGAATGTAGTCCTCTGTGCTCTACAGTAGGAACTTGTCAATCCAATCCATATAGTTTGTTTTATATCTCTTAACCCCAGTCTCTTACTCCATTTCTCCCCCAATTCTCTCTGCCTTGAAGCTGTAGGTCTATTCTCTCTGTCTATGAGTGTCTTTCTGATTCACACATACGTTCATTTGTGTCATATCTTAGATTCCACTTTTGGATATTATGATATTATTTGGTACATATGTTTCCCTGTGTGCCTCACTTCATTTAGTATGATCAACTCTCAGGCCATGCATGTTGACTCAAATGGCCTTATTGTTGTAACTGTACATATTCCTGTATCATTTTAACCATACATAGAGCTATTCATCTATGGTTATTTTCTAAAATATATTATTAAAAGGTGTTTATAAAGCACTCTTGGTATAGTATGTCCATTTTGAGTCTGTATAAGGATTTTATATGTATCTATCACTTCACCTCAGTTGCCCAGTCATGTCCAACTCTTTGCGACTCCATGAACTGTGGCATGCCACGCTTCCCTGTTCAATTATCTACTACCTGAGCCTGCTTAAACCCAGATCCACCGAGTGGGTGATGTTAACCAATGATCTCATCCTCTGTTTTCTGCTTCTCCTCCTGCTTTCAATCTTTCTCAGCATCAGGGGCCTTTCCAATGAGTCAGTTCTTCACATAAGGTAGCCAAAGAATTGACGTTTCAGCATCAGTCCTTCCAGTGAATATCCAAGAGTAATACCCTTAAGGATTGACTGGATTGATTTCCTTGCAATCCAAGAGACTCTCCAGAGTATATGTGGGTATGAACAAATATTTATTGTGCTTATGTTACGTCTTTTGGAGACATAGAATAATACTTAAGAATGTAATTCATAAAATGTTGATGTATTCTCTCATATGTATATGTGGGTATGAATAAAAGTTTACTATGCTCTTGATGAAGGTGACAGAGGTGAGGGAAAAAGTTGGCTTAAAACTCAACATTCAGAAAACGAAGATCATGGCATTTGGTCCCATCACTTCATGGGAAATAGATGGGGAGACAGTTGAAACAGCGTCAGACTTTATTTTTTAGGGCTCCAAAATCACTGCAGATGATGACTGCAGCCATGAAATTAAAAGACGCTTACTCCTTGGAAGGAAAGTTATGACTAACCTGGATAGCATATTCAAAAACAGAGACATTCCTTTACCAACAAAGGTCGATCTAGTCAAGGCTATGGTTTTTCCAGTGGTCAAGTGGATGTGAGAGTTGGACTGTGAAGAAAGCTGAGCGCCGAAGAATTGATGCTTTTGAACTGTGGTGTTGGAGAAGACTCTTGAGAGTGCCTTGGACTGCAAGGAGATCCAACCAGTCCATTCTGAAGGAGATGAGCCCTGGGATTTCTTTGGAAGAAATGATGCTAAAACTGAAACTCCAGTACTTTGGCCACCTCACGCAAAGAGTTGACTCATTGGAAAAGACTCTGATGCTGGGAGGGATTGGGGGCAGGATAAAAAGGGAACGAAAGAGGATGAGATGGCTGGATGGCATCACTGACTCAATGGACGTGGGTCTGAGCGAACTCCAGGAGTTGGTGATGCACAGGGAGGCCTGGCGTGCTGCAATTCATGGGTTCAAAAAAGTCGGACACCACTGATCCCCTGAACTGAACTGAACGGATGCATATGATGCCCTCTCAAGCAGAAATAGAAAAATGATAACAAATGAAAATATAAAATCCGAATGTATTCACTCATATGTATAAATGTGTATGAAGAAATATTTACTGTGGTTATACTGCCATCTCATGGAGAAATATAAGAATGCTTATGAATGAAATTTTAAAAATCCAGATCCATTCTTCACATATTGAAAAAGATACTGTATAAGTTTATTAAAAAATTAATACATGCTCTTAATAGAAAATGTAAATTTGCTTGAAAAAAAAAAGAAGAAAAAATCGCTCATGATCTCATTTAACACTGGCTCAGAATTCTGAGTTCCTGAGCTGGAGAGATAAAATATCAGGGTGTGTTAGTTCTTTCACTATAAAATACTTTCTGTTATTTGAATTTTAACATATAACTTGGTTCTGATATGTGGTTCTTGTTTTGTTTACTTATACTGAAGATTTTCCTTTTACAAATACTGAGTAATTTGACCACATCTTTAGAGACTGCTTGCTTTATACGTTTTTTATTCTTTTTTCCGTTTTTGCTATAAATAAAAAATGTTGCATGTCGCGCCTCCAGGAAATAATGCTGTAATGAACATTAGTGTGCGTCAATCTTTTGGTTTTAAGGTTTTTTCCAGAAAAAATGCCCAGGAGTAGGTCATAAGGTGACTATATTTTTTAGTTTTTAAAGGAGCTGCCATAGTCTTCATCATAGTGGTCGTACCAATTTACATGCCCACTAACAGTGCAAGATTGTTCCCTTTTTTCCCGCATTCTCCCCAGGAATTATTGCTTGTAGAATTTTTGTTGCTATCTATTCGGACTGGCGTGAAGGAATACCACATTGTAGTTTTGATTTGTATTTCTCTAATGAATAGTGATGATGAACTATGGATGGAGTTTCATGACACTGTACAGGAGACAGGAACCAAGACCATCCCCAAGAAAAAGAAATGCACAAAAGCAAAATGGCTGTCTGAGGAGGACTTACAAATAGTTGTGAAAATAAGAGAAGCCAAAAGCTAGGAGAAAAGGAAAGATATATCCATTTGAATGCAGATTTCCAAAGAATAGCAAGTAGAGATAAGAAAGCCTTGCTCAGTGATCAGTGCAAAGAAATAGAAGGAAATAAAGAATGAAAAAGACTAGAGATCTCTTCAAGAAAATTAGAGATACCAAGGGAACACTTCATGCAAAGATGGGCTCAATAAATGACAGAAATGATATGGACCTAACAGAAGCAGAAGACATTAAGAGGAGAACTGTACCAAAAATATCTTCAAGACCCATTTAATCACACTGGTCTGATCACTCACCTAGAGGCAGACATCCTGGAATGTGAAGTCCAGTGGTCCTTCGGAAGCAACACTATGAACAAAGCTAGTGGAGGTGATGGAATTCCAGTTGAGCTATTTCAAATTATCAAAGATGCTGCTGTGAAAGTTCTGCACTCAATATGCCAGTAAATCTGGAAAACTCATAAGTGGCCACAGGACAAGAAAACATTAGCTTTCCTTCCAATCCCAAAGAAAGGCAATGTCAAAGAATGCTCAAACTACAGAACAATTACACTCATCTCACACACTAGTAAAGTAATGCTCAAAATTATCCAAGCCAGGCTTCAGCAATACATGAAGCATGAACTTCCAGATGTTCAAGGAGGTTTTAGCAAAGGCAGAGGAACAAGAGAACAAATTGCCAACATCTGTCAGATCATGAAAAGCAAGAGAATTCCAGAAAAACACCTATTTATTCTTTATTGACTATGCCAAAGCCTTTGAGTGTGTGAATAACAATAAACTGTAGGAAATTCTCAAAGAGATGGAAATACCAGACCACCTGATCTGCCTCTTGACAAATCTGTATGAAGGTCAGGAAGCAAGAGTTAAAACTGGACATGGAACAGCAAACTGGTTCCAAAGCGGGAAAGGAGTACATCAAGGCTGTATATTCTTGCCATGCTTATTTAACTCATATGCAGAGTACATCATGAGAAACCCTGCACTGGAGGAAGCACAAGCCGGAATCAAGTTTGCTGGGAGAAATATCAATAAACTCAGATACACAGGCGACACCACCATTTCTGCAGGCAGAAAGTGAAGAAGAACTAAAGAGCTTCTTGACAAAAGGGAAAGAGGAGAGAGAAAAAGTTGGCTTAAAGCTCAACATTCAGAAAATGAAGATCATGGTCTCATCACCTTATGGCAAATAGATGGGGAAATGGCAGAAACAGTGGCTGACTTTATTTTGGGGGGCTCGAAAATCACTGCAGGTGATGACTGCAACCATGAAATTAAAAGACATTACTCCTTGAAAGGAAAGTTATGATCAAACTAGGCAACTTATTAAAAAGCAGAGACATTACTTTGCCAATGAAGGTCCATCTTGTCAAGGCTATGTTTTTTCTAGTAGTCCTGTATGGATGTGAGAGTTGGACTGTAAAGAAAGCTGAGCACTGAAGAAGTGATGATTTTGAACTGTGGTGTTGGAGAAGACTCTTGAGAGTCCTGTGGGCTCCAAGGAGATCCAATCAGTCCATCGTAAAGGAGATCAGTCCTGGTGTTCATTGGAAGGACTGATGTTTAAGCTGAAACTCCAATATTTTGGCCACCTGATGTGAAGAGCTGACTCATTTGAAAAGACCCTGATGATGGGAAAGATGGAGGGCAGACAGAGAAGGGGACGACAGTGGATGAGATGGTTGGATGTCTTCACTGCCTCAGTGGACATAAGTTGGAGGACTCCGGGAGTTGGTGATGGACAGCGAGGCCTGGCGTGCTGAAGTCCATGGGGTCGCAAAGAGTCGGACCCGACTGAGTGACTAACCTGAACTTAGCCTCTTTACAAGGGTTTTTTCATCATCTGTATAACTTCTTTTGGGAAATGTTTATTTAGATCTGCCTGTTTTTTTACTGAGGTGGTGTGTGTGTGTTTGTGTGTGTGTGTGTGTGTGTGTGTGTGTGTTTGATACTGGGCTACATAGCCGTTTGTATATTTTGGAAAATAATGCCTTGATAAATAATGGGAACTATCTGTGTAGCACAAGAAACTGTCCTCCATGCTCTGTGATGACTTAAATTTAGAAGAAAATTAAATGAAAGATGTTATGTTTATACACTTGTACACCTAGTGTGATTTGCGACAGAAGAATGTAACACAACATTGTTAAGCAACTACATGTGTACATACGTACATACTCTAGGCTCCATTTAAAGGAAGTTCTAAAAGAAGCAGAAGTAATCTACAATAACAGAACTGAGAACAGGGGTTGCATGGGGAAGGACAGTGTGGGGAAGTGTACCAAAGAAATTATCTAGGAAGATGTGGAAAAAAAAATTTTTTTCAGTGAGCATTAGGTATATAATCTAGGTGAAATTGCAGAAATATTTCTGAAATGGAAATTCCAAACAGGGTCTTGCCAAGTTGCTCTATGTATTTATAAATTTACTAGATAATGTCATATTGTCCTTCAGAAAGTTGCATCACACTATGCGCTCACAACACTGCTTAAACACTCCTTTTCCAATTTGTCATCCTCCATTTGGAGGAACAATTTGGTATATTTCAACTTTGTCATTGAACTTTGGCAATTTTCATGTTGAGAAATCATATTCCATTATTATTTTTGTTTGCATTTATTTTAATACCAAGTAGGTTTGATATTTTCCCCTGATTTTTGGTAATTTTCCTTTGTTTTCTGGGTAATTTTTTTTTTTTTTTGTATTCTTGTTTACTTCACAATTCTCTTCTATTGGGTTTTTCATCTTTTCTTATTTTAACTTTGGACTCTGCATAAATGAGGTAAATGAGTCATTTGTCAGCTGTCTTCCAAATATTTCTCAATTGTCATTTTATAATTCCGTGTTTATTTTCTATTCAGTCATGCAGGAGTTTTACTACAAAAAACATTATGTAAATTTTCCCTTTTAAACTTCTGGACAAAGAACATGTAAAATAAGAAATTTTAAAGGTGGCCCAAAACTCTAGGAAGATAGAGGGTGTGGTTAAAAGAATCGGGAGAGGTCAACTCTCTCTGACTTGCTCCCCATACTCCCCTAGAGGTGTCAGGATGAGGCTTTGTGATGTCAAGGCTCAGCAGGGCCACCGTTGGCTGTGGAAGTGGCTTGCTGACCTCATAAAGTGTAAGGGTGTGGCCACCTGGGGAAGGATATATATAGGGGTGTTCAGGGGCTCTGAAGTAGACGACTGCAAGTCTTCAAAATTACTAAGGTAACTGGGAAGGCTCTAGAGTGCTGGAGTTTCAGCTTTAGCCTCATTCTTAGACAGCTGACTCTAGATACCCAGGAGGAAAAGATGAAGATCTCCCACCAACTGAGGTCCAAAGGATGTGTCAAGGTAAGCTGAACCCACCTAAGCTCCTCATGTCTTTCTCTGACTTATTTAGTATGATCATCTCTAGATCCACCCATGTTGGAAAGAATAACATTATTTCATTCTTTCTTATGGAAAATATTCCATTGTATGCATAATATATCTGTCTTTATCCACTCACATATTTAAGTGCCTTAAGGTCGTTTGCATGTCTTTGCTACTGTACATTGTGCTACTATAAACACTGTTTTGCGTATCACTTTTCTGATGGGAGTTTTCATCTTAATGGATATATGCCCAGTAGTGTTATTTTTGGATCATATAGTAACTGTATTTTTAGAGTATTAAAAAACTCTATACGAGGGAAGGAGATAATGGGCAGGTGGTTCAAAAGGAAGGAATATATGTATACATATGGCTGATTCATGTTGAGGTTTGAAAGAAAGCAACAAAATTCTGAAAAGCAATTACCCTTAAGAAAAAAATAATAATAATTATAAAATAACTGCTTACTGTTTTCAATAGTGGCTGCATCAGTTTCTTGATTTTCATGTATAGTAGTGGTAGTGAAAGTCACTCAGTCATGTCCGACTCTTTGCTACCACATGGATTATATAGCCCATGGCCAGAATACTGTAATGGGCAGCCTTTTCCTTCTCCAGGGGATCTTCCCCACGCAGGGGTCGAAACCAGGTCTCCTGCATTGCAGGTGGATTCTTTACCAGCT
Source organism: Bos taurus (assembly GCF_002263795.3). Taxonomy (NCBI): domain Eukaryota; kingdom Metazoa; phylum Chordata; class Mammalia; order Artiodactyla; family Bovidae; genus Bos; species Bos taurus. Next base: position 35,690,015 of record NC_082638.1, read on the forward strand.
GAGCCACAAGGGAAGCCTGATTTTTCATGTATGCTGCTGCTGCTGCTAAGCCGCTTCGTTGTGTCTGACTCTGTGAGGCCCCATAGACGGTAGCCCACCAGGCTCCCCCATCCCTGGGATTCTCCAGGCAAGAACACTGGAGTAGGTTCCCATTTCCTCTCCAATGCATGAAAGTAGAAAATGAAAAGGAAGCCGTTAAGTCCTGTCTGACTCTTCGCAACTCCATGCCCTGCAGCCTACCAGGCTCCTCCATCCATGGGATTTTCCAGGCAAGAGTACCGGAGTGTGGTGCCATTATAGAATGTTGTTGATCTCCCTGCAGTACATGGCTGAGTTACATGTTTTTTTCAAAATCTGTTTTGTTTAGTTTTGTTTTAATACATAGTCTTAGGAGTGGAGCTGCCAGGTCATATGCTCAGTCTCTTGTATTCTTGAAAAGGCAAATTTTAGCAATCAGAATCCAACAACACATTAAAAAGATCATACACCACGACCAAGTAGGCTTTATCCCAGGGATGCAAGGATTCTTCAGTATCCACAAATCAATCAATGTAATACACCACATTAACAAATTGAAAAACAAAAACCATATGATTATCTCAAAAGATGCAGAGAAAGCCTTTGACAAAATTCAACATCCATTTATGATAAAAACTCTCCAGAAAGCAGAAATAGAAGGAACATACCTCAACATAATAAAAGCTATATGAGACAAACCCTTCAGCAAACATTATCCTCAATGGTGAAAAATTGAAAGCATTTCCTCTAAAGTCAGGAACAAGACAAGTGTACCCACTTTCACCATTACTATTCAACATAGTTTTGGAAGTTTTGGCCACAGCAATCAGAGCACAACAAGAAATAAAAGGAATCCAAATTGGAAACGAAGAAGTAAAACTCTCACTATTTGCAGATGACATGATCCTCTACATAGAAAACCCTAAAGACTCCACCAGAAAATTACTAGAACTAATCAATGATTATAGTAAAGTTGCAGGATATAAAATCAACACACAGAAATCCCTTGTATTCCTATACACTAATAATGAGAAAACATAAAGAGAAATTAAGGAAACAATTACATTCACCTTTGCAACAGAAAGAATAAAATACTTAGGAATATATCTACCTAAAGAAACTAAAGACCTATATTAGAAAACTATAAAACACTGGTGAAAGAAATCAAAGAGGACACTAATAGATGGGGGAATATACCATGTTCATGGATTGGAAGAATCAATATAGTGAAAATGAGTATACTACCCAAAGCAATTTATAGATTCAATGCAATCCCTATCAAGCTACCAACGGTATTCTTCACAGAGCTAGAACAAATAATTTCACAATTTGTATGGAAATGCAAAAAAAAAACCTCGAATAGCCAAAGCTATCTTGAGAAAGAAGAATGGAACTGGGGGAATAAACCTGCCTGACTTCAGGCTCTACTACAAAGCCACATTCATCAAGACTGTATGGTACTGACACAAAGACAGAAATATAGATCAATGGAACAAAATAGAAATCCCAGAGATAAATACACGCACATATGGACACCTTATCTTTGACAAAGGAGGCAAGAATATACAATGGATTAAGGAGAATCTCTTTAACAAGTGCCGCTGGGAAAACTGGTCAACCACTTGTAAAAGAATGAAACTAGAACACTTTCTAACACCATACACAAAAATAAACTCAAAATGGATTAAAGATCTAAATGTAACACCAGAAACTATAAAACTCCTAGAGGAGAACATAGGCAAAACACTCTCCGACATACATCACAGCAGGATCCTCTATGACCCACCCCCCAGAATATTGGAAATCAAAGCAAAAATAAACAAATGAGACCTAATTAAACTCTAAAGCTTCTTCACAACAAAGGAAACTATAAGCAAGGTGAAAAGACAGCCTTCAGAATGGAGAAAATAATAGCAAATGAAGCAACTGACAAACAACTAATCTCAAAAATATACAAGCAACTCTTACAGCTCAATTCCAGAAAAATAAATGGCCCGATGAAAAAATGGGCCAAAGAACTAAATAGACATTTCTCCAAAGAAGACATACAGATGGCTAACAAACACATGAAAAGATGCTCAACATCACTCATTATCAGAGAATTGCAAATCAAAACCACTATGAGATACCATTTCACACCAGTCAGAATGGCTGCGATCCAAACACCTACACGCAATAAATGCTGGAGAGGGTGTGGAGAAAAGGGAACCCTCTTATACTGTTGGTGGGAATGCAAACTAGTACAGCCACTATGGAGAACAGTGTGGAGATTCCTTAAACAACTGGAAATAGAACTGTCTTATGATCCAGCAATCCCACTGCTTACCATACACACTGAGGAAACCAGAAGGGAAAGAGACATATGTACCCCAATGTTCATAGCAGCACTGTTTATAATAGCCAGGACATGGAAGTAACCTAGATGTCCATCAAAAGAAAGCTGTGGTACATATACACAATGGAGTATTACTCAGCCATTAAAAATAATACATTTGCACCAGTTCTAATGAGGTGGATGAAACTGGAGCCTATTATACAGAGTCAAGTAAGCCAGAAAGAAAAACACCAATACAGTTTACTAATGCATATATATGGAATTTAGAAAGATGGTAACAGTAATCCTGCATACGATACAGCAAAAGAGACACAGATGTATAGAACCGTCTTTTGGACTCTGTGGGAGAGGGAGTGGGTGGGTTGATTTGCGAGAATGCATTGAAACATGTATAATATCATATATGAAACAAGTCGCCAGTCCAGGTTCAATGCACGATACTGGATGCTTGGGGCTGGTGCACTGGGATGACCCAGAGGGATGGTATGGGGAGGGAGGAGGGAGGAGGGTTCAGGATGGGGAACGCGGGTATACCTGTGGCGGATTCTTACAATATTTGGCAAAAGTAATACAGTATTGTAAAGTTTAAAAAGAAAATAAAATTTAAAAAATTAAATTAAATTAAAAAAAAAATAAAGGGCACTTAGTAGTGACATTTATAATGGCTCCTACCAAATATATCTCACTAGTACCATAAAGATTCCCCTTTAGCAATGTTTCTCTACCATGTCTTCTCTGTATAGTGTTTGATACTTTTTCACTACTCAGAGGTGATACTTCATTACCATAGTTTGATTATTTATAAAAATACACTGGGCTTCTCAGGTGGCACTGTTGTTAAGAATCTTCCAGCAAAGGCAGGAGTCAAAGGAGATGTGATTTGGGAAAATGCCCTGGAGGAGGAAATGGCAACTCACTCCAGAATTCTTGCCTGGAAAATTCCAAGGACAGAGGAACTTGTTGGGCTATGGTCTCCAGGATAGCAAAAAGGTGAACCTAAAAGACTTCTTGGTAATTCACTATAATGAGTGTATTTCATGTGCTGTTAAAGAAATACTGAGAAATGTATTTACCTGTTGGTATTTTCTTCCAGATACGGTGTGCTATTTGACATTTTTCATCCACACAAAAGAGTTAGAAATTTTTGTTGTTTGCTTTCATTTCTGTATTTCTGTATTTATTTATTTTATTCTTATTGTTTTTTACTTTACACTATTGTAGTGGTTCACCATACATCAACATGCATCCGCCACAGGTATACACGTTTTCCCCATCCTGAACCCCCTCCTACCTCCTTCCCTATACCATCCTTCTGGGTCATCCCAGCGCACCAGCTCCAAGCTTCCCGTATCCTGCATGAAACATGGACTGGCGATTCATTTCTAATATGATATTATACATGTTTTAATGCCATTCTCTCAAATCATCCTCCGCTCCCTCTCCCACAGGGTCCAAAAGACTGTTCTATACATCTGTGTCTCTTTAGCTATCTCGCATACAGTGTTGTCATTACCATCTTTCTAAATTCCATATATATGTGTTAGTATACTGTATTGGTGTTTTTCTTTCTGGCTTACTTCATTCTGCATAATAGGCTCCAGTTTCATTCACCTCATTAGAACTGATTCAGATGCATTTTTTTAATGGCTGAGTAATACTCCATTGTGTATATGTACCACAGCTTTCTTATCCATTCATCTGCTGGTGGACATCTATGTTGCTTCCATGTCCTGGCTATTAGAAACTGTGCTGCGATGAACATTGGAGTACACGTGTCTCTTTCCCTTCTGGTTTCCTCAGTGTGTATGCCCAGCAGTGGGATTGCTAGGTCGTATGGCAGTCCTATTTCTAGTTTTTTTTTTTTTTTTTAAGGAATCTCCACAGTGTTCTCCATAGTGGCCGTACTAATTTACATTCCCACCAACAGTGTAAAGGGGTTCCCTTTTCTGCACATCCTCTCAAGCATTTACTGCTTGTAGACGTTTGGATCGCAGCCATTCTGACTGGTGTGAAGTGGTACCTCATTGTGGTTTTGATTTGCATTTATCCAATAATGAGTGATGCTGAGCATCTTTTCATGTGTTTCATAGCCATCTGTATGTCTTCTTTCGAGAAATACCTATTTAGTTCTTTGGCCCATTTTTTAATTGGGTCATTAATTTTTTTGGAATTGAGCTGTAGGAGTTGCTTGTATATTTTTGAGTTTAGTTTGTCAGTTGCTTCATTTGCTATCATTTTTTTTCCCATTCTGAAGGCTGTGTTTTCACCTGGCTTATAGTTCTTTTGTTGTACAGAAGCTTTAGAGTTTAATTAGGTCCAATTTGTTTATTTTTGCTTTAATTTCCAATATTCTGGGGGGTGGGTCATAGAGGATCCTGCTGTGATGTATGTCAGAGAGTATTTTGCCTATGTTCTCCTCTAAAGACAGATATATTTAAAGCTCAGAAGCCTTTGGAATATTAAGTGAGTCTGTTTCTTTTTTTTTTTTTTTTCAAGCAGTTTGAGCTGTATTTAAATGTTGATGTTTTCTTCTTAAGAGTGTCCTGGATTTCTTTTTCACTTATTATTATTATTATTTTTTTTTTTTTTTTGATGAGTGACTACTGTCATGTTCAAGGGTAGGTGTCATATCAAGTCCAGCAATAGGACCTTGTGTATATCAGACTTCCATCAGTGATAGTTTTAAGGCTGCTGTTACAGAGAAAATCCATGCTGCAAGGCTTTATTATTTGCTCCTTTTTAGGATGGCCTGTGATGTCTGAGAGTTTTTGTCAGGCCTGGAAGTACATTAGAGTAGAATGACCCAAAGGATGCCACCAAACCTAATGTATCCTCACTTTTGGATCTTTGAAGTAAGTGTTCATATTCTCTTTAAGTTGAAGATAAGGATGAGTTGGTTTTACGTGTACAGATTCTTGTTCTGAAACACTGAGATGACTTTATGTATTCAGCAGTGCTTGCTTTTCCCTACATATTATTAGAAATTGTTTTGTCTACCACTCTTGCTGCAATAGGTTTATACGGATTTTGTATTTAAGATGTATCTGTGGGAAGAAATTAATATCAAGTTCCAGATGTATCCCTTCCATCCACCAAGGTCCTTGGCTACCATAAGTTTCTTGCCAGTTTGGATGTCCACATCACATTTATGTGGGTGCACACTGCAGTGGATTTCTGTATCCCACCACTCCAATGTATCCCATGATGTTTCTTGAAATGTTCCTTCGTTTAGTGTGATGATCTCTGGATTTCTCTCTATTGGTGAAGAGGGCCTACTTTCAAATCTCAATCCTGATTAAAGCTTCATTCCAGACCTATATCACACTTCTTTATCCATTCCTCTATCCAAGTACACTATCTTAACTTTCCTTTCTTTGATGTTCTGAAAGATGCAGCAGGACCTAGTTTGGGGTGTGTGGTGTTTGAAATCTGTACATGTCTGAAATACTGCAGGAGAGGATTTGATTTATCATGCTGTCATGACATGTTTATTTATTTATTTTTCTCTCATGGGAGTGCACTTTTCTAGTCATGTCCATAGTGGCTCTTACCAGGTCCATTAAAGCATTACCTTAAAGCATCCACTGTACTACTCCTACTCTGCCATTGATGCCATGTCCAGAATTTGACAGTGGCCCTTTCCATGCTCATGCGGAGGTGATAATGTCCTCGGAGGTTAGATGCCTGTATCTCTTAGAATTCACCCTATGTGTCATGTGCTTTTTTTCAAGAAACACAGAACTATGTTTGGCTGTTCATATCCTCTTCCTGTTAGTTTCTCCCAAGTTTACTTTACTTATTTTCCCCTCTGTGAACCCTGAAAATTTGTTAAGGGTGGGTATAAATTAGAACTCAGCACCCTTGCAAATATTGTGGCCATCAGCATGCATTTTAAGGTTGCTGTTAGAGAAAATGTCCACAAGGTGACAGCATTTCTTCATCCCCTCCTCTTTTCCCATGGTAACAGCAGCCTCTGTGTTATTCCCAAGTCTGGTTGTAAATGAGAGTAAAATGAGACACAGGTAGTCACCAAAAGTTTTGGTTGTTTACTCTTTGATCTTTTTTTTAAGCGAAACTATATATTTTTTAAGACTATTAACACTCTTGTAGTTGTTGCTTAGAAACATTTCCACCTTCCTTTCCACAGACACTTGGAGGAATTTAGCTCTAGTTATTGTCAGAGGTATCTTTTGGAATCTATTGGGTACATATCTCTTGATACAGGAGGTCCATGTGGATTATGAATTGCATAGGTATTTGTGGGTATAACTCTATTCCAGCCTTCACCTGTTGGCCTCTCACCCACCAATACCCTTTGCCAACTGTAATTTTCTTACCAGGAGTGTAAGTCCATTTCACTTTTCCTTGGGTACTCATCCCATCAATATGTTTTTTAATCCCTTCTGGAAGGCATATGTTATAATATCTCTTTAATCTGCCTTTCTTTACTTTCTGTGATTCGCCCTAGATTTCTGCATATTCCTGCAAATGTTTTTTTTTTTTTTTGCATTTTCATAATGTCAGACTCATATTTATTGTGTCTCTATGTCCCATATGTTTCTCTTTTAATTTGCAGCCAGCGATTCTCTTTCCTTTCATCTCTTGGGCATTGTGACTGCTGCTCCATGGTATGTTTGTGGAGGTGGTGGTGTTGTGTGTGTTTTTCACAATCTGTTGATTGCTCAAATACTCTGGGAGTCGAGCTGACATATGACATTCTCTATGTCATTTTGTGATTCCTAGGCACTTTGGCAGCCATGCTTATAAAGTCTCTGACCACTTTCCTCCCACTAATGGCATACAGGGTTCCCCTTTACTAACATTGATCTACTCTTTCTTGTCTGTAGACTTTTGGATAATGACCTTTTTGGTTTCTTATTAGTGATATTGCCTTGCAGTTTAAGTTTTCAATTCACTGATAATAGAGCAAATGAGGCACATTTCCAGAGGCTTCTTTCTAAGCATTGACTAAGTATTTACCTGTTGATGTTTCCTTCCTTACATGTGGTTTGCACCCGTTTGTTTGTTTGTTTGTTGGCATGCCACGCCTGGCCATTTTCTAAGGGTCAGTTCAATTCAATCGCTCAGTCGTGTCCAACTCTTTGTGACCCCATGAATAGCAGTACTCCAGGCCTCCCTGTCCATCACCAACTCCCAGAGTTTACTCAGACTCACGTTCATGGAGTCAGTGATGCCATCCAGCCACCTCATCCTCTGTCGTTCCCTTCTTCTCCTGCCCCCAATCCCTCCCAGCATCAGAGTCTTTTCCAATGAGTCAACTCTTTGCGTGTGGTGGCCAAAGTACTGGAGTTTCAACTTTAGCATCATTCCTTCCAAAGAAATCCCAGGACTCATCTTCAGAATGGACTGGTTGGATCTTCTTGCAGTCCAAGGGACTCTCAAGAGTCTTCTCCAACAGCACAGTTCAAAAGCATCAATTCTTCAGTGCTCAGCCTTCTTCACAGTCCAACTCCCACATCCATACACGACCACAGGAAAAACCATAGCCTTGACTAGATGAACCTTTGTTAGCAAAGTAATGTCTCTATATGCTATCTAGGTTGGACATAACATTCCTTCCAAGGAGTAAGCGTCTTTTAATTTCATGGCTGCAGTCACCATCTGCAGTGCTTTTGGATCCCCCCAAAATAAAGTCTGACACTGTTTCCACTGTTTCCCCATCTATTTCCCATGAAGTACATGGGACTGGATGCCATCATCTTCATTTTCTGAATGTTGAGCTTTAAGTCAACTTTTTCACTCTCCACTTTCACTTGCATCAAGAGGCTTTTTAGCTCCTCTTCACTTTCTGCCATAAGGGTGGTATCATCTGCATATCTGAGGTTATTGATAATTCTCCCTGCAATCTTGATTTCAGCTTTTGCTTCTTCCAGTCCAGAGTTTCTCATGATATACACTGCATAGAAGTTAAATAAGCAGGGTAACAATATACAGCCTTGACTTACTCCTTTTGCTATTTGGAACCAGTCTGTTGTTCCATGACGAGTTCTAACTGTTGCTTCCTGACCTGCATACAGATTTTTCAAGAGGCAGGTCAGGTGGTCTGGTATTCCCATCGCTTTCAGAACTTTACAGTTTATTGTGATCCACACAGTCAAAGGCTTTGACATAGTAAAGTAGAAATAAATGTTTTTTTTCTGGAACTCTTTTTTTTTTTTTTTTCATGATCCAGTGTATGTTGCCAACTAGATCTCTGGCTCCTCTGCCTTTTCTAAAACCCGCTTGAACATCAGGAAGTTCACGGTTCACATATTACTGAACCCTGACTTGAAGAATTTTGAGCATTATTTTACTAGCATGTGAGATGAGTGTAATTGTGCGGTAGTTTGAGCATTCTTTAGCATTGCCTTTCTTTGGAATTGGAATGAAAACTGACCTTTTCCAGTCCTTTGGCCAACTGCTGAGTTTTCCAAACTTGCTGGCATATTGAGTGCAACCTTTCACAGCATCATCTTTCAGGATTTGAAATAGCTCAAATGGAATTCCATCACCTCCTCTAGCTGTTCTCATAGTGATGCTTTCTATGGCCCACTTCATTTCACATTCCAGGATATCTGGCTCTTGGTCAGTGATCACACCATCTTTATTATCTGGGTCATGAAGATCTGTTTTTGTACAGTTCTTCCGTGTATTCTTGCCACCTCAATTCTTGTTTATTCAGTGATATTCTAGCAAGTCTCTTCTTTGTCCTGGATTAAGTTTTCTGTTTCTCTGGATAGTTCCCATCAGCAAACAGAATGACTATAATGTTACCTCTCATTAAAAATCTGTCTTTTGGTGTCATGTCCTGCCTATGCTTTTTTTATTTCATATTTGCTTATGGTAGACTTCTGCAGAGTTGTTTGTAGAATTTGTTATCTCCAGGTCTCTCATTTTCCTTTAAATTCACTCTTGTCAAGATCAACAGTGAATTCCAAATGTTTAACTCAATGGTCAATTTTTAGTTGTTATTTTATTTAATTTATTGACAGCCTTTATCAGAGCAGTGCATTTCCTCCTCCCTAAAAAAAAAAAAAAAAATGTTTCATTTGCATTACAGAATGCTTCTCTTTCCTGCTTCTTTTCTACCTACATTCTCCCACATACAATGTGTGACCTCTGTGTCTGGCTTTATTCATATGTCATTTTTTTTTTTTTGAAATATTTACTTATTTATCTATGTGGCATGTGGGATCTTAGTTCCCTGCCCAGGGACGGAACCTGTGCATAGTCTTAAACACTGGATTTCCAGGGAAGTCCCCTAGTTTGTGTATTTTCAAGATTCATCCATTTCTTGGCTGTATAGCAATGCTTTTTTTTTTTTATATGGCTGGATATGGTATATCAATATGGTATACGGCTTACATGAACTCCATTGTGAACAAATACCACAGGTTTTTTATCCATTCATCAATTAATAGATAATATTTGGATGGTGTATTCTTTGTGGCTCTTTTGAGTAATGTTGTTGGGAACACTGTTTTTGAATGGACTTAATAGTTTCAGGGATTTTTTATTTTTTTTTGATATATACAAAAGAGTGAATTTCTGGATCATATGGCTACTATATATTTAATTTTTGAGGTACTGACAAACCAAAGTGGTTGTACAATTTTACAGCAATATATTTTCAACAATATATTTTAGCAGTATATTTTCAACATCTTTTCAACAATATATGAAGATTCATTTTCTCCACATCCTCTGCCACACTTGTTATTTTTCCTGGTTTTGATTATAGCCAAGCTAATGTGTGTGAAGTAGTATTTCAATGAAACTGATTTACATTTTGCTAAGGGCTTCCCTGGTGGCTCAGAAGGTAAAGTGTGTGCCTGCAATGCAGGAGACCTGGGTTCGATTCCTGGGCCAGGAAGATCCCCTGGAGAAGGAAATGACAATCCACCCCAGCACTCTTGCCTGGAAAATCCCATGGATGGAGGAGCCTGATAGGCGACAGTCCATGGGGTCGCAAAGACTCAGACACGACTGAGCGACTTAATTTCTTTCACTTTCAATCATGTTAAGCAGTATTTTTGGTGAAAATTCTATTCAAATTCTTTTCCTGGTTGTTAAATGTTTTTAATTGTTGTAAAAAAAATCTAACTTAAATTTTTACCATTTTAACCATTTTTACATGCTAAGTATTTCACATACTTTCATCAGCCTTTTTGGAGGCAGAAATGGCAACCCACTCCAGTATTCTTGCCTGGAGAACCCCATGGACAAAGGAGCCTGATGGGCTACAGTCCATGCGAAAGCAAAGACTCATACATGACTGAGCAACTAATACACACACACACACACACACACATACAGTCACAGTGTTGTTTTGTTGTTGTTGTCATTGTTTTCGCTGTGCTATGCAGCTTGAATGACAGTTTCCTGGTTGAGAACCATACCCAGGCCCCTGATAGGAAAGCGTGGAGTCCTAACTTCTGAACTACCATGGAATTCCTTATCATATTGTTATGAAACATATCTTTACACCTTTTCATCTTGCAAAATTGAAACGCTATACCCATCACCTGTCCCATTCAACAACAACTCCTCTTTTCTTCCCTGTTTCCCTAGATCCTGGACTCCATCATTCTACTTTGTTCCTTTCTATTGCTTGACTATGTTATATTTCATATAAGTGGAAACGTATAGTATTTGTCTTTTTTTATGACTGGCTTAATTCCTTTGGCTGGATGTCTTTATTTACTTTTTAAGTGAATTTATTTTTTATTTTATTTTTTAACTTAACAATAATGTATTGGTTTTGCCATATATCAAAATGAATCCACCACAGGTATACATGTGTTCCCAATCCTGAACTCTCCTCCCTCCTCCTTCCCCATACCATCCCTCTGGGTCGTCCCAGTGCACCAGCCCCAAGTATCCAGTATCATGCATCGAACCTGGACTGGCGACTCGTTTCATATATGATATTATACATGTTTCAATGCCATTCTCCCAAATCATCCCACCCTCTTCCTCTCCCACAGAGTCCAAAAGACTGTTCTATACATCTTTGTCTCTTTTGCTGTCTCATATACAGGGTTATGGTTACATCTTTTGAAATCCCATATATATGTGTTAGTATACTGTATTGGTGCTTTTTCTTTCTGGCTTACTTCACTCTGTATAATAGGCTCCAGTTTCATCCACCTCATTAGAACTGGTGCAAATGTATTCTTTTTAATACTCCATTGTGTATATATACCACAGCTTTGTTATCCATTCATCTGCTGATGGACATTTAGGTTGCTTCCATGGCCTGGCTATTAGAAATACTGTTGCAATGAGCATTGGGGTACATTTGTCTCTTTCAATTCTGGTTTCCTCAGTGTGTATGCCCAGCAGTGAGATTGCTAGGCCATATGGCATTTCTTTTTCCAGTTTTTTAAGGTATCTCCCCACTCTTCTCCATAGTGGCTGTACTTGTTTGCATTCCCACCAACAGTGTAAGAGAGTTCCCTTTTCTCCACACACTCCCCAGCATTTATTCCTTGTAGACTTGGATGACAGCCATTCTGACTTGTGTGAAAAGGTACCTCATAGTGGTTTTGATTTGCCTTTCTCTGATAATGAGTGATGTTGAGCATCTTTTCATGTGTTTTTAGCCATCTGTATGTCTTCTTTGAAGAAATGTCTATTTGGTTCTTTGGCCCATTTTTTGATTGGGTCATTTATTTTTCTGGAATTGAGCTGTAGGAGTTGCTTGTATATTTTTGAGATTAGTTATTTGTCAGTTGCTTCATCTGCTATTAATTTCTCCCGTTCTGAAGGCTGTCTTTTCACCTTGCTTATAGTTTCCTTTGTTGTGCAGAAGCATTTAAGTTTAATTAGGTCCCATTTGTTTATTTTTGCTTTGATTTCCAATATTCTGGGATGTGGGTCATAGAGGATCCTGCTGTGATGTATGTCGGAGAGTGTTTTGCCTATGTTCTCCTCTAGGTGATGTCTTAAAGAATCATGCATGTTGTGGCATGTGGCAAAATTTCCTTTATATGGATAAATAATATTCCATTGTATGTATATATCACATTTGATGGATGTTTAGATACTTCCAACCCTTAGATGTTGTGATTAGCACTGCTTTGAGCATGGCTGTGCAAATATCTCAAGACCCCATGTTAACTTCTGTTGAATTTACATCCAGAAGTGGAATTGCTGAATCGTGTGGTAGTTCTATTTTTAGTTTACTGAGGAGCCTTTATACTGTTTTCTGTAGCAGTTGCACCATTTTAAAATCTATCCATAACACACAAGGATCTACTTTCTGTACCTGCTTGCCAAGAATTGTCCTTTCCTTTCTTTCCTTTTACCTTTCCTTTCATTCATATGTAAACACGCACACATGCACACACAATATTTTCCATATCCTTTTCCATTATTATTTATCACAAACTATGTATATATTTCCTTGTGCTATACAGTAGGATCTTGTTTATCTATTCTATATATTAACATTATAGTTTGCATCTGCTCATCACCAGCTCCCAATCTATGCCTCCCCCACCCTTCCCCTCTTGGTAATCACATAGTCTCCTCTCTATGTCTCTCAGTCTGTTTCTGTTTCATAGATAAGTTCGTTTGTATCATATTTTGGAGTCCACATATAAGTGATACCATATGATATTTGTCTTTCTCTTTCTGACATCCTAAGTATTCTTTTTAATGCTAGTGTACAGTCAAGTGTTTACTTAATTTCATTTTCAAAACTTTTGTTGATATTGTATAGAAATCTGCTTGATTTTTAAAATATTTATCTTGTATTCTGCAAGGTTTTTATTACTTCTCGTACTTGTGGTTTCTTCAGGATTTTCTATATATAAAAGTATGTTATCTCCAATATACTTTGACTTTTTCCTTTCCATTCTGAAGGCTTTTTTTTTTTAAACAACAAAAACAATAATTCCTTTTCTTAACTGATTGTTCTGGTTATAGAACTGCCAGTATAATATTGAGCCAAAGTGTGGGATAGACTTCCTTGTGTTGTTCCCATTCTTAGGGGGAAAGCTCTCAGTTTTTCATTATTAAGTATGATGTTAGCTGTGGGTCTTTTACAGGTACCCTTTGATTGAGAAAGTGCTCTTCTGTTCTTAGTTATTATGTGTTTTTAACCCCTATTAGGTGCTAGACTCAGGGAAATGCTTTTTCGGCAGGCAGATATGTTTTTTCTCCTTTATTGTATTAAAATGGCATAATGTCGATTGACTTTCATATAATGAACCAACTTTGCACACCTCCATAAATCCCACGTGATCATGTCATATAGCCTTTTTTATATGTTGTTAGGGTTTTTTTGCCAGTATTTTGTTGAGGACTCTTGCATCTGTATTCATAAGGGACATTGGTTGTGTGTCTGTGTGTGATGTCTCTGTCTTATCTTGGTATTAGGGAAATACTGACCTCATTTTGCCTGCTATATAGGGAAGAGACATGTGGAGTGAAGGATAAAACATTGTTGGATTTAAGTTTAGTCAGGGTTAGAGGGAGAAATTTAGGATGCATCAGTGTGGATTTGAGGTGAGGTTATCAAGAGAGTTCATTCTCAATTTCCTAGGCCTGTGTTAAGTGCTTGACATCGAATTATGCTGTTTGTTAATTATGTAGAGATACTATATACTTTGAATTTGTGCCCTATTTTCTGTATTAATATTTATGAAATTAGTATTTGTGAACCAGTTGTAATGTGCATTTAAGATAAGTTTTTTTTTCAATTTTCCTACAAAGCAAGATGCCATTGAATAGCTGATGCTTTTAAAAAAGAGCTGTTAACCTTAAGTCTTGGAAATAAGCTTGTTTATCTTTAAGATACGGAAACACATTTAAAAATTATAAATTTGCCGAAAAAGATGCAGCTGGTGTGTGGTTAACTTAGAATTCCAGTTTAATCTTCTTTGACTCCAAAGTCCATGTTTCTAAACAGTGTAAAATAGTGCTTTTGTAAAAAGATTTGTCTTTTACATGTGATTTGACCTAATGATCAGTGGTGTTTTTTTTTTTTTTTTCTTTCTTTCTTTTTTTAAATAGAAAAGATTAAAATCAACATGGGACAAAGCTATGATTCTCGAGTCATGTAGACTTGTAGTCATAGGTTTTTCCGCTGCCATTTAGTCTCTTTGATGCTAAATGTCCTTATCTGTAAGATAAGGGTGTTTATAACTCCCCTAGAGTTTTGGAGATAAACAAATAGCACATTGTTCTGTACTTAGCTAATATGTAATATATTTATACTTAGGTGGAAGTTTATTTAAAGGAAGCACTGGGACTTGTGGCCACATCCTCCAAGAATAAAAGAAAAAAAGTACTTAAAATATGGAACGACCATGTATGTGAAAAAGAACAAGAGCCAGAACCACAGAAAAGCAAGGGAGAAACCAAACAAGTAGATGATGAAGATGCTGAACTGATCTTGTTTGGAGTGGAACATGTAAATGAAGATGCTGATGTGATCTTTGTGGGGATGACCTCAAATTCAAAATCAGTTGTTTCAAACATACTGAACAGAGTTACCCCAGGTTCTTGTTCAAGGAGAAAAAAGTATGTTCACTTCAGGAAAGATAATGCTCAGAAATTACAGTGTGTTAGTCATGTGACTCCTGCATCAGAAGCAAAGACTGTCTTGCCACTTTCTGTCTCTGAATCAAGATCAACATATAGTCCTATTATTATTGAGCCTTTGTCCAAAGTGGACTATAAAAATATTTCACCACAAATAGTGCCTAACAGCTTTTCAGAGTTATGTTCTCCTTTGATTACCTTCACAAGTTCATTGCAGCATCCAGTAGAAACAGCAGTTACTGCAGGAGCTATGGATAAAATTGCTCATATATCAAAGTGACTTTCCACTTCTGAAACAAATAGCAATAAATCCCAAAAGGCCTAAACTCAGTGATGGAATTATAGGAGAACATTCTTTAGCTTTGTCCCCTCCAGGTATTTTTCAAACAGTGACTACTCAGCGAAGCACACCAGACAGTGTTCATACCTCAGTAAGCCATGTTCAGAATGGAGAATCTTGTCCAACACATTTTCCAAAGGACAATGTCCATTGCAAGCCTATAAGTGCTTTAGGGTAAAATGGACTGACAAAAATTGACTTTCCAAGTGTAGCAAGTCAAAACAAGATTGTTGATCCCACAGAAGGCAATCTGATTGTGTTACTCTGTGATTTCTACTATGGACAGCATATAGGAGATAGGCAGCCAGAACCGCAAACTCACACAGCCTTTAAATGCCTCAGCTGCTTGAAAGTTCTAAAAAATGTCAAGTTTATGAATCACATGAAGCACCATTTGGAGCTTGAGAGGCAGAGAGGTGACAGCTGGAAATACCACACCACCTGCCAGCAATGCAACTGCCAGTTTCCTACTCCCTTCCAGCTGCAGTGTCACATTGAAAGTGTCCATAATTCCCAGGAGCCCTCTGCAGTCTGTAAAATCTGTGAATTGTCCTTTGAGACAGATCGGGTTCTCTAACAGCACATGAAAGATAATCATAAGCCTGGAGACATGCCCTATGCATGCCAGGTTTGCAGTTACAGATCATCATTCTTTGCAGATGTGGATGCACATTTCAGAGCTTACCATGGTAACATTAAGAATTTACTTGGCCCCTTTTGTCTACAAATTTTTAAAACTGCAACACCATACATATGTCATTATAGACAGCACTAGGAAAAGTTTTCATCAGTGTTCCAAATGTCAGCTACACTTTTTAACTTTTAAAGAGAAAAGACAGCACAAGACCCAGTGTCATCAAATATATAAGAAGCCTCAGCATCTAGAAGGATTACCTCCTGAAACAAGAGTTTTTATTCAGGTATCACTGGAACCCCTTCAACAAGATTGGTGGAAGTGGCATCCATTACTGTGAACACATCTGATTCTGAACCATCACCCCAAACTAAAAGTAGGAGGTCAAAAAAAAAAAAAAACATTAATTCTGCTTTCAATAAGTCTGAAGCAAGTATTTCAGTCAAAGTTAAAAACCCCATTAAAAACAAAAAATTCAAATTATAGAATTATTCAATAATATCAAATATAGGGAAACCAATGTGTAATTTATGTGTTTTTATTTTAAATACATGACGTACAGCTTTGTTTAAATATTGAGATGTTATTTAAAAATATAGTACCTGTTTTTCATATAAGTATTTTAACATGTAAAAATTATGTGTGCGTGTGTGTGTGTGTGTGTGAGTGTGAGAGAGAGAGAACGAGAGAGGTGGAGAAAGGAAAAGTAACAATGTATTTTGGTATTTCATGTTATTTGCAAGTTTGAAAGCTCTGCTGCTGCTGCTACTGCTGCTGCTAAGTTGCTTCAGTCATGTTCGACTCTGTGCGACCCCATAGACAGCAGCCCACCAGGCTACCCTGTCCCTGTTATTCTCCAGGCAAGAACACTGGAGCGGGTTGCCATTTCCTTTTCCAATGTATAAAAATGAAAAGTGAATGTGAAGTCACTCAGTCGTGCCCAACTCTTAGCAACCCCATGGACTTCAGCCCACCAGGCTCCTCCATCCGTAGGATTTTTCCTGCAAGAGTACTGGAGTGGGGTGCCATTGCCTTCTTCACTATACATGTAATCTGTAGAGTGTTTAGCAATGAAAATTTCAACTCTTTTCATGCCTTGAAGATCTCAGTATTAACTATATAGCCAGATTGGAATGGCTTTGTTATGGTATGGTCCTGTGTGCTGCTGAACTCTGTGAAGTGCCTCTGTTGTGCTGTTCTAAGATAAAATGGTTCCGAAAGCCTGATGTGGAGAAGTTGATGGAGAAACTATGATGTGAGTTTGGACCAGACACGGGATTTAGTTAGTGGAGAGCTGTGGCTTCTTGTCCCAGTTGAGGAAGAGGCATGCATGCACTCCAGGCATGGAGCCAAGGCAGAAGGAACACTGTCTGAGAGTGTCTTTACCTAGCCCAGAGACATCTCAAGGAAGCCAACCATTAAAATGCCTGTTAGGTGAGAGGCACCTGCAAGGATCAAGCAGGATCTGTGTATCATTGACTGCAGTTGGAGAAGCAGAGACAGCTAATAGAATGAGGCCTGGTGCCTGTGGACCTCCTGTTGAGTGATCAAAAGGGGAATTTGATTCATTCCATCTCCTTTCCCATTGGGCTGGCCTCTAGTCAAAGTGAAGTAGCCCTATCAGTCTCCATCACAGTAGTAAAGCAAGTTAAGATTCCCCAAGAAAAAAGCCTTGACATCCAGTTTGATTTGTACTGGACCCATAGTTTTAACTGAAAAGGATCAAACACAGGGAACCTTTTCAGTTTATGAATTGAGCTAAATTTAGTTCTCTTTCCCTTAAGCTACAAAGGAGTTATCTGAGAATAGTAAATGTAGTGGATACAAAGGTGATTAAAGCCTCTATAGAACTTTTCCTTACATTTTCCAGTTACATGTGTCTTACCCTAGTTTAAACATGTGACGATTTCAGTTTTGTATCTTATCTTGCCTTGGGCATGAATGTATTAAAGTTAACAGCTAATTCTTTGTTTAATTTCCCATTTTATCAAACTAATACTTGGTTTCTGTCTTACTTGACACAGTCTGATGTGCAGGAATTTTCTCATTTATTTCAGTTATTATCAGGTCATAGAGTTATCATCCTTCCTCTACTGTATCCAACTACCTAGTCTGTGATTATACTTGTGGAAACCTTTTTTCGTGTGATCTCCAAGGGCTCTTTCACAGACCTGTGGTGTACCCTCTAAGTACTGGTTCCTGTGTTTCAGCACACTTGGCTTCCTCTGTGGGTTCCTGGAGTTGAGTCTCCTCCTGGAGTTGAATGCCATACCTTCTCCACTTCTGGCACAGATACCTAGAATCTCTGTGCACCATTCAAGGAACCTGGAATCTTGGCTGTAGACCTATGCCAGGAGAAATCTCTCTGTTTCCTCTTCCTTTCTACTCCTCTTTGTCTCTCCCCACTCTTTCCCCCCTGCCCCGACCCACCTCCACAATTCATTTAAATCCTCTAAGCTTTCACAAAATGCTAGAAAGTGATCATCACCAAGGGGTTACCATCCCTCTCAGAACAAAAGTGGAAGGACTACAGATGACTAAGCTGTAGTGAGTCTCTTGTCTCCATTTTAGGTAATTTCCTGAGTGTGAATTCAAACACAAGTAAATTGTATTTATTTACTCAATGCTTGATTGATTGGTTTGCACTTTGAATATTTTACTAGGCCTTTCCAGTTAGTTTGCTTGGGGCAAAGCACTTTGCTAAGTGTCAGCTTAAACCGCTTTTAGGTGTATAAAGAGTGTGTGTGTGTCTTCTGGTCTCAGGTGAAAACTATGTATAAATGTGCAGACTATTGCATTCTTATCTCCTTTATTCTATTTCTATTGTAAAAATATGAAATGTTTTATTTATATGTTTTTATTGTTGCTTAGGATTATCAACACTGTTACTGTTGTTTGCTCTGTAGTATGCTCCTAAGGAGTACAAGTTGATTTACTGCCAAATGAAAAGTTTCCAGTGATATGGTCCCTGACTACTTCCTCTCTTCCATTCTCTGTCATTCTACTCTACTGTTTTCCCCACTGCTGCCCAGTGTTTGACAACACTGGCCTTGCTTTCCCTAAGCAAATTCCATTTCTTCCCAATCCAAAGACTTTCCAAATTCTCTTCTTCTGGAAATGCTCTTCCCCTAGGCCAGCATGGCTTGCTACATCCCTTGTTTGAGCTTCACCAATGCTGTTCAAATCACACAATGAAATCCTCTCGCCCCTCCTTTTCCTTCTCCTCCTTAAAGGTACTTTAAGTCTCTACACTCTTCTTCCCTGTCCAGCCTAAACTTCCTAGATTTTCACACACAGACACACATACACACAAAACCTGAAAAGAGATAATAACATCAGGGCTTTGCTTCGTAAAATTAACTTGAGCAAGTTTCTGTGCCTGCAGAACAAAGATAGTTAATACTGAGTTGAGTTCTTTCAGGAGCTTCCTCTCTTTTTCTATTGATACCTCTCTATTTTTTTCAAGCAATGACACTTTGTGTTTTTTTACAAATGTATTGAATATCTGTCAAGATGACTATTTTGCTTTGCCTTTGGTGAATTTCCTTGTCTACTTTGCTTGTTCGTTCAGGTAAAATTTATTGTTTTATTAATGTTGCCAAAACATTGTCAGTAAAATTACTATTTATAAAAATAAAATGTTTTTTTAAAAATTATTTCTGCTGTCCATCTTTTTACAAATAACATAGCATTTTTTTGTTTGTTTCTTTTTTTTAAATAATCTTATTGTGTTGTCCAGAAATTCTAAACAGCGATGTGTAAATGGGTTTTCTGGTTCTTAGTACCATCAAAGGCAGTGAGGATATGGCTTAATGAATTTCTGTTTCTCTTTTTAGATTTTAAAGAGAATTGTTTCATTGGATATTTACAACATCTGTTGAGACATTTACTTTTCTTTCTTTCTCCCTTACTTTCCTTTTCTTCCTTTCTTCCCATGGCCGTCTTTCTCTTTCTTTCCTTCCCTTTCTTTTCCCAGGTTTTGGTTTGACTTGACCTTTCCTGAAGCAAAAGTAATTCCACTCAGGGTTGAATATTACCATCTCAGAATCCCATTCCATGTGTCATTTCTAGTATTGGAATTAACCTCCTCTTCCCCTTATTAGATTGGCTATAGTTGTATCAATGTTTCTGATTTTTTTTTTTTAAGAAGCAGCTCTTGTTTTATTATCCCAGCAAGTTTTATTTTTGTTGTTTTCTATTTTTGTTTCCATTCATATATACCTTCTACTTTGTTTAGGATTTTTTCTTTATAATCATATACTTTAAAAGCTTTCTTTACAAATTTTATGGAAATATATTTGATTTACAATGTTGTGTTTCAGATGTATATCAGAGTGATTTAATTATGCATAAATATATCTATTTTTTAGGTTATTTTTCATTATAGGTTATTACATGAGGCTATTTCTTTTCTTTCTCTCTTTTTTATTTCTTTAACTAGATGGTTTAGGGCTTGACCTAACTTTATTTAAATAACCTATTTTGTCTGAATCCCAGATGGTTTTATGTATACATTTTTAAAATTAAAATTTCATTCTCTATGATTTTTGGCACATTAATTACAAAAATTTCACTACCTGCAGGCTGAATGTTTTAATTTATAGTTTACTGAGAATTAAGTTTTCCTTGGAGGTCTGAGGGTATGTGTGTATATACACTGGCATGTCTATATACACATCCTTTTCAGATTACTACATTTTTTAAAGATATATAAATGTATTTTAAAAGATATTTTCTGTTTGTACGGTAAAAACACGAAATGTTTTCATTCTAGAAATTTGCTCCCCAAAGGAATATAGTATAAAAAGTAAAAGTATAAAACTATTCCTTTGAGAATAATCCCTACTAACAGAACCTGGAAAAGTTAAACAAATGATGCATAACGCTTCCTAAAGGTGGTAAGAAAAACGTTATTCAAGGTAAGAGTACTACAGCTGAGGTCTTATAATACGGGAGAGAGATTGATTTTAAGTCTGACTCCAGCAGGGACACAGCTGGGATTTATAGCTAAGGAACAGGGTGGGTCCATGTGATAGCAAAGAGAGACTGGGAGACTGAAAAGCAATGAACAACAACAGAGTGGGTGTCAGTGGATGGAAGCTTATTAAGACGACCATAAGTGTGCCGGTGGATTCTGGCTCAACTGAGAGGATCATTGCTGAGGCTAGGCAAGACTGATAAGATATTGAAGTGAGTGATAAAGAATTTGATCTGATCTGAGGGTGGTCAGATCAAGGGTGAAGTATGTTTTCTAAACTGAAGTAGCAGAATCTAGCTTAGATTAGACTAAATGGACAGGCACCCCGGTATAAAGACATGAACCAAAGTTGGCAGTGCGTTAATGAACTACTGCTGCATAACAAATTATCCCAAAGCAACAGCTTAAAACAATATTATCTCATACTGCTGCTGAAAGTTGGGAATCCAGGAGTAATTCAGTTGAGTGTTCTGGCTCAGGTTTTCATGAGATTTTTGTCATCTGAAGCCTTGACATGGGCTGGTGGATTTCCTTCCAAGATGGCTTACTCACATAGCTGTTGAAACCAGTTTCCTTGCTGGCTATTGGGGGAAAGCCTCAGTTCTTTCACATGGGCCCCTGGGCTACCTGAGTGTTCTCAAGATATGACTAAGCTGGCTTCTAGAGTGAGTAATCCAAGAGGATGAGCAAGGAGGCTGCAGTGCCTTTTATGACCTACAAAGGCATAGTCAGACACTTCATTTTCATTTCTACAATATTCTAACATTAGAAATGAGCCACTAAGTCCAGCCAACATGTAAAGGGGAGTATAAGGTCCACCCTTGAAGGAAAGGACTTGTGGACATACTTTAAAACCCATGGCCACAAATTGTTTACATACTTGTATGTCCAAAATGCATTTTCCTGAAAATGCTTTCAAATAATTTATCCATTATAGCATTAACTTGAAGTTCAGGACCTTGTCATCTAAGTCAGGTCCAGATATGGACCAGGGTGCACTTGGGCACTATCTCAAGTGTTCAGTCACTCAGTTGTGTGCTACTCTTTGCGACCCGATGGACTGCCGCACGCCAGGGTTTCCTGTCCACCATCAACTCCAGAGGCGTGCTCCAACTCAGGTCCATTGAGTTGGTGATGCCATCCAACCATCTCATCCTCTGCCGTCCCCTTCTCCGGCCTTCAATCTTTCCCACGTCAGGGACTTTTCCAATGCGTCACTTCTTCGCATCAGGTAGCTAAAGTATTGGAGCTGCAGCTTCAGCATCAGTCCTTCCAATGAATATGCAGGAATGCTTTACTTTAGGATTGACTGGTCTGATCTCCTTGCAGTCCATGAGACTCTCAAGTCATCTCTAACACATCAGTTCAAATTATAAAAGTGTAGTTCCTGTAGACCTGATGATCTGTGAGCAAAAGAGATGAGTTGATCTGCTCATTTCACAGCCAACATACAGTGCTGGGTCAGGCATAGATAACCTTCATAGACACTCCTGTTCCAGAAAGGGGAGGGGAGATAGGAGTCAACAGTAGCAGTTCTGAAATCCCACAGGTTCTTGTTGGCAGTCCTTTGATTAGGATTTAAGGCCTGGAAACTTCCTAGGCTTCAGTCTCTGAATTTTTAATTCTGCCCTCTGACATGATTCCATTGCATGAAAGGTGGATAGTATATGGTTACAGTGAAACAGTCTCCCTAGCCTACTTTCTGCTTGTCGAAGGTAGAAATCCAGAGGTCTCTTATTTTGTACTATTGCTGTTCCTTTCAGTCCAATCTGAACTTAAATATGTTATTTTAAAAACTTGGTGTGTCTCCTGATAGTCTTACTGGTTTTCATGGCAAAGCACCCCACTCCAAAGCCACCATCACACATGTCTTCATAATAAGGCCTAGTCTGTCTTGGTTTTCTGCTGAGATAGCTGAGGGATAACACCCTGAAACCTGGTAGAAGTCTTATTGTGTGACTGAAATGATCTCTGAGTGACACCCCTAAACTCTTTGGAGGGCATTGGCCTGCCTAAATAATGCCATGAAGCATCCCCTTCCAGCTTTCTGAGGCTTAACAAAGAATTTTACAGTCACACTCATCTTTAGACCACCTTTATTAAAAATAAATAAAGGAATAAGAATTGATGTATAGGTGCTATAAAATGTTATATTTAGACCACCTTATCTCAATGCCCTGGATAGAACCTTGCTTGAGAGCCATTAATTTTAGCATCCTCTGTCATGTTAAAAGACTAGAAAATTTCCAATTCAGGAAGTTTTGTCTTATTTTTTAATAGTCTTTCTCTTAAATATATTTTTTTTTAATTTCCCTTTATATTTTACTATAGGCAGCAAGAAGAAATCAGGAAGCACTTTTGGCTGTTTGGCTGGAAATCTCCTTAGCTAGATATCTCAATTAATTAAGTACAGTTTCTCCTTCCTGGTACATTTTCTGCTTTTCACAAACTGCAGATGTAGTGGACTTTTCTCTGCACACTCCCCGGGCTCTTTTTTCCTGCCACTACTTTCTGCCACACATCCTGGGTGCACCCCTGTGATCCCACTTAGAACGTGTTTGCTCAGTGAGATAAAGGGGATCGAATCCCTGGCTTCAGTGCTTCTGCTGGCCAGAGTTTATGTACCTTTCTCTAAGATCTTCATGTTTTTGCTATCCAACTTCCATCACCTGGCTAGGTCAATTCTGGAAGCTCATACTCACAAGCACACTGGCAGGGACTTCTATGCGCATGTGAGCACACACATGTACGTGTACACAGTAACATCCCTGAGAGGAAACTTGCACACGTGCAGAATTACAAGCTTTCTTCTCTAGGAATATGAATTTTGGTAAGCACCTTTGTACTCACAACGAAAAAGTAACTTTCTTTGTCCTGGTTGTTTCCTTTCACTTGTTAATTAATCATGTCACCTTGCACTTCTAACTCTGTGCTGCTACGGCTGCTAAGTCACTTCAGTCAAGTCTGAGTCTATGTGACCCCATAGATGGCAGCCCACCAGGCTCCCCCGTCCTGGGGATTCTCCAGACAAGAACACTGGAGTGGGTTGCCATTTCCTTCTCCAATGCATGAAAGTGAAAAGTGAGAGGGAAGTCGCTTAATCATGTCCGACTCTTCGCGACCCCTGCATAGGACTGCAGCCTCTCAGGCTCCTCTGTCTATGGGAATTGCCAGGCAAGAGTACTGGAGTGGGGTACCATTGCCTTCTCCATCTAACTCTGTGACTTATCCTCAAAGGTTACAAAATCTTGGCATTTGCTAGTGACACGGACTGACCTGCAGAGCAGCGAGCGGGTTGGAAGCACTCGCCATGAACAGCTGTATGACATGCGCTTGCGTTCTGCATTCTCCCATCACCTTGGACAGCTTCACAGTACCAGTCACATTGGTCTGATCCATGTGGGGACAGAAAACAAGGACCTTTGGGCTCAGGTGACTCGGAGAAGCTCTCTCTCGGTGTGCACCTATCTAGGTCATTCCTTGTCAATGTTGTGTCCCTCTTGCTAGCCTACAACCCTTTATGGCCAACAACATTCTGAGTGAGGCCTTCTGTTCTTTCTCTCCGTGTAGCTTTCTGTGTGCTCCTGTCTACATGTGCCCCCAAGTGCTAACTCCATGTAGCAGGAAAAGGCCAAAGAGCCTCCAAGAGCCCCAAGAGACTGTGATAGGCCTGGGTCTTATCCAATGTTGTGAGAAAGGTGCACATGGACACAGGGTCTCTTCAGATACAAAGATTGGAACCTGAGGCCATAAAGGTAAGGTGGCATCCCTACACGTCCTCCCTTCTGTTTAATAGTACCCATGAACACGGAGTCCCCGAACAGATGATGCCCTGCAAAACTTTCCCTTTCTGGGCCCACAGCTCATGCCTCCTTTGGGCAGAAAGCAGCTTTTCTAGCTCAAAGGCACCAAGAGGGCTTGAACCACCCAGGCCACAGTGATTTGCTAAATGTCAAGACTGTCTTTCAGTTGCTCTCATTAGGCCCAGGTAGGACTCCCTACAGACACGCATCTCTGCTTGCCTACACAGCCCACATGCCAAGGAAGCCAGCCCCAAGTTGGGCCCAGGAGTGTCCAAGACGGTCACCTGGAATGCAGCTTCCCTCTGAGTGTCACCTGGTTTCAGATCCCCTATGACTAAATCAGAGATTTTGCTTCATCGAGACTGATCAAATTCTCTCAAATGCAGATGCACACTTTTGCCCCTCAGGCCCCCAAAGCCAGTGGCAAGACCCCAGAGGAAAGAAGGAATTCTCGTCAGGACTTTCAGCATGCACCATGGGGTATCTTTGGCAGGACGGCTATTGCCTAGACCCTGGACCCTGAAAACCAGCAGGCCCCGAACTGCCCCCAGGGGCTTCCCTGTCTCCCACTCTCCTGAGGTCCTTTGGGACATGCAATTACTCCTTACTCACTCCGTTCCCTCCCTCATAGGCTCATCCGGGCAGAGGGTCAAACACGTACAACCACCTGTGCTTTCCTCGCCTTTCTGCACTGCCAGGGAGGCAGGCTGGAAGTGCCTGGAGGCATGCCACGCTCACATCCTGTCTCTCCTAGGATGCCTGTGGGTTTGCAGGTACAGCTTACTTTAGCATGTCTCCCGTTTTGTGTCACAGTGTGTGCCACCCTCAGGGAGGGAGTGTGCTGGCTGATGGGCTGCTCCTGGGCAGCACTGGCCCAGGACCTTTCCAGTTCTCCTTCTCACATGTGTGGAACAAGTCTCCAGTGCATCAGGCAATCTTAGCCTCCTCACCATCCTGGGTCTTGCCATAGCCACATCCACCATTTCAACAGGCCAGCAGTGTTCCCCCAGACTCAGGGATCCATAGGCAGTGGTTTCAAAGTCCCACCCCACCTGATATGCCCTGAGTGAACCCTCAGACCATGAATCCCTTTTCCCAGTCCAAACACACACAACAACACAGTAGAAATGGTGAGCGTGTTTTGTGTTTGGTCTAATTGCAGATATCTGGAGCCATTGACAGGAGTTACCACTGGTCATCCTTTCTTCATTCCCATCCTGGACAGGGTCAGTGCAGAGATACGGAACAAACCACCTTCAGACTGGGAACACCTCGTGCCTCCTCTTCTGGTTACTCAGCACCTCCTTTCCTGTCGCCTTCATCTCTGCATCTGCCCTGGGCTGGATACACAAAAACACACACATAAACACAGCCAACACAAGCACATGTGTGTATACACACATGCTTGGCATGGGGACACAAATGCAAACAGGGAATGCAGGTGTTTCAGGAGCTGAAGACGCCCATGTCCAGCAATGTCAGAGATGGTGTCAGTCGGCATCATGTCCTGCCTTTGGGTCTCCCTGTCCACCTCTTCCCAAATTCATCCGATTTTCCCAAGGCAGCCTGAAGCCACTTCGAGCGCAGCATGTGTGGTGGTGGTGGTGAGATCCGAGTGGTGAATGTGGAAATTCACCCAAGATCCCAAAGTCAGCACACAGGTGCATTGGGACCACTGAGAGGATGCCCTTTCAATGATAGGCCATTGCAGGGTAAGGGGCGGGAGTGAAGGGCCCAGTTAATCTCAAACTCAGTGAGCAGCAGGAGGCTGGAGGATGGCAGGACCCAGGGACGGATGATTCTGACACAGACCCTTAATTCACCCTACCTCTAGGCCTCTAGAGGAATAGGGTATCACCTAGGTATCACCTAGGACTCTCGAGCTGCAACCATAGCTGACTTGAGGGAGACTTACTTCACTCACAGACACACCGAGTCCCCCATGCCCCCAGTCTCAGCAAGTCACCTGCTACATGCATAACCCAAATGCCGGCTCTGCAGCCAGCTTGCATGAGCCTGAGCATCCCATTTGGGAAAGGATAGTGTCCCGGCTACGATAAGGCTGTCCCTCAGGGCCTACCTCCAGACCCCCTCACTACATGTGTTTCTGTCAGTTATCTCTGATGGAAGAACCTTCCTCCCTGAGGTAGTACTTCAGGGGATGATCCCACACGTCATTGCTGATGAGCTGCTGGCAACCCGAGCAAGGTCAACCCAGGGCTGACCAGGCCCCGAACCTTCCCATGAGCAGCCAAGAACTCCACCATCAATCATCAACTTTGTGCAGGCCCAAAGCAACCTCACATCAGCAATCCTGTTCGATTCTGGGCCATTGTGGCCTGAAAGCCAGTTGAGAAAATTAAGGCTCCTGGTGTCTAGACTGTGGCTGGGGGATCCCCATTCAAAGTCCCAGAACCAGTGGACTGGAGTGGAATGACATGCCCTGTACCCTGCAGAAAGACAGGGGAGACTGGGGTGGACTCCACAGGTGGAGCATCTACATGCTTGCACACCCACATTCATCACCCTGGGAGCCACGTTTTACCAGTGATGTCAAGGTAATACTCCTTAATGATCATGGTGTTCAAGAAGTAGGAGTTGTCCTGAAAGGAAAAGACCAGCTTGCAGGGGGACTGCAGATGGTTCCGCACCTGCACCTGCCAGGATAGGGAGGAGGGGAAAAGTGCAAACTTCTAGGGGCCTCAGCTTGCCTCCCAGGCAGGCATTAACAGCTTCCAAGACGCCTCTCTAAAGTCTCACAGTGCAGCAACATGGCTAACAGGATCCTCCCACTCCCCGCCAGGTCCCATACCCACCCTTCCTCAGTCTCCCTCACTGACGTTCAAGTCTATCATGTAGCGGAGAAAGTCTTGATCTTGGTTGCTGATCATGACGGAAACTTGAGGGTGGCTAATATTCTGCTTTAGGTCAAGAAGCCATTCAGGGAGCTACATGCCAGGCCAAAAAGAGCCAGGAGCATCAGTCCTAGTCTGGGGTGGAACAAGGATACTGGAAAAGGCATCTGCAAGGAGCTGGGTACTGCCTGTTACCTGGCCACCACTGATGTCATCAGGCTTTGCCATACCATCAGACACGCTCATGGCTCTGGGCCCCTTGTTGTGGTGTGCATCTGAGGTGGTCTGCATTCTCCAAGCAGGGGCTAGTTCTGACCACTACTGTTCTCCTCCAGACCTGTGTATGCTGGGTAGTGGCATGTCACTGCTTACATGGTCAGATTTGCAGTCCTGTGACAATCCGTGTTTGAAAGCAAAGGGGTTGTGTGTGTGTGTGTGTGTGTGTGTGTACGTGTGTATGTATGTGTGTGTGTGTTGTGTGTGTGCATATGAATGACTCACATGTCTCAGCTATATGCCAGGATCACCCGAATTTACAGCAATAACTGTGTGCCGATGCTGCTCTGGTGTACCATCTCTGGTCATTCCTGACTTGGAGGCCTCAGATGCTGCTCCTCCTCAGATGCAGGCCTGAAGGAGACACTCAAAGGTATGGCTGCAACGTGTACATATGTAGGCCTGCCCGGATCCTACTCGGCTGGGCCTTTGGAGCTTGCCAATTGCCCAGGACCACATTTCTTTCAGGGGCCTCCAGTGCCCTTCCTGTGCCCTCACCCCTCCCCCTCCTCCTGCTCCTGCCCCATCTCCTTCTTCTCATGAGCAGCGGACCCAAAGGAGCAGCAGAAAGGATACAGTTTTGGCTCAGAAGCCAGGGATGCCCTGGATGATGGCACTCCCCCAAGCCAAGTGATGCTTCCTCCTCTGATGGTAGGCCCTGTGGTTTTGCTCACACTCAGAGCTCAGTTCCACCTGCAGGGCGGCCAGTGCCTTCAGGACATCTAGCACTTGGTGCTCACTCGGGCCTCCCGGCCTGTCCTGGCCTTGCTCCTTCACCGTCTTCTCCTCCAGCTCTTGGGAGAACCACTGTTCCCACTGCTCATCTGCCACAGCTTCCACCTCTTCCATGATGTCTTCTGCAAGCAGCTGGAACTTCCACCCAATACCTGCCACGTCTCCGTCCACCAGGGTCTCGCTGTCTTGCACTGCCTCCACCCTAGAGAGGATGGCTTCTTCACCTGGCGTGACAACTGGTGGTTGCAAGGTTCCAGCTGCACACAGCGTCAGGATGGCAGATCCAGGGATGAGGGGTGGGGGTTTCTTCCTGAGTACTGGGGCTCACAGCTAAGAAGGTCGGGGGTTCCAGGACACTCCCGCCTTCCTTTGATTGCCTCTCACGCTCCTCTTGGCCCAAGCTGGGGCAGATGTGAAGGGACACGATATAACAGCACAGACAATGGTGCATAATGGCGGCCCAGGCTGCAGTAAACCTGTGGGACCCACTAGCTCTTTGGGGGTGGGGAGTGAGGGGGATCGTCGGGAGGTGGGGATTGGTGTGTTGGGGATGGCGTGAGGCCAAGGAAAGGGGTGCCGCACAGCCCAGGCCAGGGTGAACGGGCCCTGGGACATCAGCGGAAAACAGGCAGGAGCCTAGGCTGTGAGCCACGCACAGGCTCCTTGCCCAAATCTAGACCAAAGGCGGAGAGGGTAGTGGGCGGCACCCTTATGGACATGCCCCTAGACCGGAGGGCATCTTCCGCGGTTCCTGTGCTCCGGTGCCCCGACGTGGCCAGATTCTGCCCCAGGAATGTAGAGGGTTTTGCATATGGCTGGGGTAGCCCCAGGCGCTGTCATTGACCTGGCTCTGGAAATTCCAACCCCGGGTTCCTGCTCCGCAATCCAAACAATACACTTCTGTGTCCCCTAGAACCGGCAATAACTGGGAGCTCTCCCCGACTATCCCAAGGATATGCAGGGGTGCCAAATGGCTGGATACTTTTCTTCATGGGACAGGGAGCCTGTTGCTGTCCTGATGCTAGGGGAGTAGGGAAAAAACCCCAAATTTGCTACAGTTGATCTTCACTGTTCAGGGAGACCAGAGCCTTAGGGTGCAGAGCTCACTCTTTGTCTCTCTATCTTTGCTTCCGGCATAGCACTGTTTGGGGCAATCCTTCTGTATGTGTACCAGGGGCTGATGTCTGTGTGTCTCTGTCTCTCTAAGTAGTGTTGTTGCCGTCTGCCACTCTCTGGACAGCAGCTCTCAGAAAAGACGCTTATCCTTTGCAAGCCCTTCGCGTCCTGAGTGAGTTGCAGCAATGGGAGATTAGACGGTTTTAGTCCACACGTTCGGAGAGAGCTTTCTCAACCTTGAGAGCCAATAGTGGGCGGTCACTGCTGAACTGCAGAATTGGACGTGCGACCCTCCCTCCCTCGCTGGACAGATGTGAACACTGCACAGGCCTGAGGTGGCTTGGCCACACTTTGCACAGAGGGAGAAATGGGGCCCGCTCTGCTGGCATGAGGGAACTCCCTGAACCTTGTTCGAATGCCTGCCAGGGAGACTCTAAAGACAGTTCCCCTTAAGTTCCATGACTCACCGGTGTCGGAGACATGCATGTCTGCCATTTACCCTATTGAGGCCCTTTCAAAGTGGCACTGTTCTCCATGTGAGAACACATCCCAGCCTGCCCTGTCACCCAAGCCTGTGGGGCCTGGAGCAGCAAGAGGACCAAGCTAAGCCAGCCATCCTATAGTCCTGATATATGATACATGCATTCTACAAAGAGCTTGAACATGGGCAGGACCCACCGGATTCAGTGCAAGGACTGAGATGTGGGCTCAAGAGTGTTTGTTGGGGGCTTGAACAAAGGCAGGACCCAGCCTGGTTCATTGGAGCGACTGAGATGTGGCCTCAGGAGTGTCTGTCTGGATGAACAAGGGGTGGATCCAGCCGCGATCAGTGCAGGGACCAAGATGTGGGCTCAGGAGTGTTTTTCGGGTGCTTGAACAAGGGCAGGACCCGGCCTGGTTCAGAGAAGGGACCCAGATATGGGCTCAGGAGTATTTCCCACGGATTTCAGCAAGTGTTGGACCTAGCCTAGTTCAGTGTAGGGAACGAGATCAGCCTGAGAGTCAAATGCACGCCAAGCAGTGTTTGTCAGGGTCTTGAACATATGTAGGACCCAGCCTAGTCCAGTTCAGGGGCAAAAACTGGGGTCAGAAGTGTTTGTCTGGGCTTGAATATGGGCAGGACCCAGCCGCTATCAGTGCAGGAACCAAGATGTGGTCTTAGGAGTGTTTGTCGTGGTTAATATGGGCAGGAACCAGCCTGGTTTGGTGCAGGAACTGGGATGTTGGCTCAGCAGTATTTGTCATGGCTTGAACTTTAGAGGGACCCACCCTGGTTCAGGGCAGCGAGTGAGATGCAGGCTCAATAATGTTTCCTGGGGGATTGAACAAGGGGAGCACACACCTTAATTCAGGGTCAGGGAGCAATTTGTGGGCTCAGGATTGCTTGCTGGGGCTTAAATAAGACCAGAAACCAGCCTTTGAGTCAGATGCAGACCCAGAACAGTTGGTCAGGGACTTGAATATGTGCAGTTTCTGGCCTGGTTCAGTGAAGTTTCTGATGTGTGGGCTCAGGAGTGTTTGTCAGGGGTTTCAACAAGGGCAGGACCCAGCCTGCCTCAGTGCAGGGACCAGGATGTGGGTTCAGGAGCATTTGCAGGGGACTTCTGCAAGTGCTGAACCCAGCCTATTTCAGTGCAGGGAACAAGATATTGGCACAGGAGTGTTTGTAAGGGTCTTGAACAAGTGTGTGGATCACAGTAAAGTGTGGGAAATTCTGAAAGAGATGGGAATACCAGACCACCTGATCTGCCTCTTGAGAAATTTGTATGCAGGTCAGGAAGCAAGAGTTAGAACTGGACATGGGACAACAGACTCATTTCAAATAGGAAAAGGAATACCCCAAAGCTGTATATTGTCACACTGTTTATTTAACTTACGTGCAGAATACATCATGAGAAATGCTGGACTGGAAGAAACACAAGCTGGAATCAAGATTGCCGGGAGAAATATTAATAACTGCAGATATGCAGATGACACCACACTTATGGCAGAAAGTGAAGAGGAACTGAAAAGCCTCTTGATGAAAGTGAAAGTGGAGAGTGAAAAAATTGGCTTAAAGTTCATCATTCAGAAAATAAAGATCATGGCCTCCAATCCCATCACTTCATGGGAAATAGATGAAGAAATAGTGGAAAAAGAGGCAAACATTATTTTTCTGGGCTCCAAATCACTGCAGATGGTGACTGCAGCCATGAAGTTAAAAGATGCTTACTCCTTGGAAGTAAAGTTATGACCAACCTAGATAGCATATTCAAAATCAGTCTAGTCAAGGCTATGGTTTCTTCTGTAGTCATGTATAGTTGTTAGAGTTGGACTGTGAAGAAGGCTGAGCACCTAAGGATTGATGCTTTTGAACTGTGGTGTTGGAGAAGACTCTTGAGAGTCCCTTGGACTGCAAGGAGATCCAACCAGTCCATTCTGAAGGAAATCAGCCCTGGGATTTCTTTGGAAGAATGATGCTAAAGCTGAAACTCCAGTCCTTTGGCCACCTCATGCGAAGAGTTGACTCATTGGAAAAGACTCTGATGCTTGGAGGGATTGGGGGCAGGAGGAGAAGGGGACCACAGAGGATGAGATGGCTGGATGGCATCATTGACTCGATGGACGTGAATCTCAGTGAACTCCTGGAGTTGGTGTTCGACAGGGAGGCCTGGCGTGCTGAGATTCATGGGGTCGCAAAGAGCCAGACATGACTGAGCGACTGATCTAATCTTAACAAGTGTAGGACTCAGCCCAGTTCAGTGTAGGGAGCGAGATGTGGGCTCAGAAGTGTTTGTCAGGGCTTCAACGTGGGCAGGACCCACCTGCTTCAGTGCAGGGACCGAAATGTGGCTTCAAGAGCATTTATCAAAGTCTTGAACAAGGGCAGGAACCAGGCGGCTTCAAGGCAGGGCGTGAGATGTGGGTACAGGAGTGTTTCCAGGGGGATTGAAAAAGGGGAGGACACACCTTAGTTCAGGGGCAGGCAGCGAGTTGTCAGCTCAGGATGGTTTTGTGGGGGCTTGAACAAAGTAGAAACCATTCTAGTTCAGTGCAGGGATGGAGATGTTGGCTCAGGAGTGTTTGTCAGGGATTTGAATGAGGGCAGGGACCAGCGTACTTCAGTGCAGTGAATGAGATATGGGCTCGTAGTGTTTCCTGGGGTATTGGTCAAGGGGAGGACACACCTTACTTCAGTGGCAGGGAGAGAGTTTTCGGCTCAGGATTGTTTGCCGGGGCTTGAACAAAGGCAGGAACTATCCTGGTTCAGTGCAGGAACCAAGATGTTGGCTCAGGAGTAGTTTGTCAGGGTCTTGAACAAGTGCAGGACACAGCCTAGTTCAGTGCAGGGATGGCGGTGGAGGCTCAAGAGTGTTTGTCGGGGGGGTTGAACAAGGGCTTGACCCAGCCTATTTTAGTGCAGGTACTGAGATGTGGGCTTAGGAGTTTTTGTCAGGGATTTCGACAAGGTCTGGACCCAGCCTGGTTCAGTGCAGTTCGTGAGATGAGGGCTTAGTAGTGTTTCTGGGGGTTTGAACAAGGGAAGGACTCACCTTAGTTCAGGGGCAAGGAGTGAGTCGTCGGCTCAGGATTGTTTGTCAGGGCTTGAACAGAGGCAGAAACCATCCCGATTCAGTGCAGGGATGGAGATGTTGACTCAGGAGTTTTTGTCAGGGAGTTGAACATGGGCAGGACCCAGCCTAGTTCAGTGCTGAGACCGAGATGCAGGCTCAGGAGTGTTTGTCGTGGGTTTGAACAAGGGCAGGACCCAGCCTAGTTCAGTGCTGAGACCGAGATGTGGCCTCAGGAGTATGTGTAGGGGGATCGAACAATGGCAGGACCTAGACTCGTTCAGTCGGAAAAGTCAATGGCACCCCACTTCAGTACTCTTTCCTGGAAAATCCCATAGATGGAGGAGCCTGGTGGGCTACAGTCCACAGGGTCACTAAGAGTTGGACACGACTGACCGACTTCACTTTCACTCTCATTCTTGGAAAAGGAAATGTCAACCCACTCTAGTGTTCTTGTCTTGAGAATCTCAGGGATGGGGGAGCCTGGTGGGCTGCCATATATGGGGTCGCACAGAGTCGGACACAACTGAAGAGACTTAGCAGTGGTAGCAGCAGACTCGTTCAGTGCAGTGACCGAGATGTTGGCTCAGGAGTGTTTGTCAGGGTCTTGAACAAGTGTAGGACCCAGCCTAGTTCATTGTAGTGAGTGATATGTGGGCTCAGGAGTATTTGTCGTGGCTTGAACATGGGCAAGAACCCATCTGCTTCAGTGCAGGGACTGACATGTGGGTTCCAGAGTATTTGTCAGGGTCTTGAATAAGGGTAGGGCCCAGGCGGCTTCAGTGCAGGGAGTGATATGTGGGATCAGGGGTGTTTCCTGGGGGGCAGAGAGTTGAACAAGGGGAGGACACACCTTAGTTCAGGGGCAGGGAGCTAGGTGTCGGCTCAGGATTGTTTGCCAGGGGGCTTGAACATGGACAGTGCATGGACAGAGATGTTGGCTCTGGAATGTTTGTCGGGAGTTTGAACAGGGGCAGGACCCAGCCTAGTTCAGTGCAGGGACTGAGATGCAGGCTCAGGAGTGTTTGTCAGGGTCTTCAACAAGGGCAGGACCCAGACTGCTTTTGTGCAGGGACCGAGATGTGGGTTGAGGAGTATGTGTTGGGGGATCTAACAAGGGCATGATCTAGACTGGTTCAGTGCTGGGGATGTGATATGGACACAAGAGTGTTTGTTGGGGTCTTAAACAAGGGCAGGACCCAGCCTAGTTTAGTGCAGGGACTGAGATGTGCGCTCAGCAGTATGTGTTGGTGGATCTAACAAGGGCATGACCTAGACTGGTTCAGTGCACGAACTAAGACGTAGGTTCAGGAGTATTTATCGGGGTCTCAGAGCAGGGAGTGAGATGAGGGATCAGGAGTGTTTTCTGGGGGATTGAACAAGGGCAGGACAGACCTAATTTCAGGGGCAGGGAGCGAGTTGTGGGCTCACGGTTGTTAGCCGGAGGCTTGAACAATAGGCAGGACTCAGCCTGCTTCAGTGCGGGGACTGAAATGTGGGCTCAGGTGTATGTGTTGGGGGATCTACCAAGGGCAAGACATAGACTGGATCTTGTGCAGGGCATGAGATTCAAGTGTAGGAGCGAGCCTAGTTCAGTGCAGTGACCGAGAGGTCGGCTCAGGAGCATTTGTCGGGGCTTGAACATGGGAAGGACCAACCTGCTTCAGGGCAGGGCCCGAGATGTTGGTTCAGAGGTATGTGTCGGGGGACTAACTAAGGAAGAACCTAGACTGGTTCAGTGCAGTGACCGAGATGTGGACTCATGAGTATTTTCCAGGGGTTTGAGCAACTGCTGGACCCAGCCTAGTTCAGTGCAGTGACAGAGATGTGGGCTCAGGAGTGTTTCTCACGGTTTGAACATGGGAAGGATACAGCCTGCTATTGTGCAGGGACCAAGACTTGGGCTCAGGACTGCACTGGAAAAAGGTGATTCCATTACTAATGAGTGTAATGCCTATGTATAACAGTTAGGTGTAACTAGTCCATTGTGCCATTTAGGAGCACCTCAAGATGCAAGGCAAATGCAAGGAAGTAGGAAAGGGGGAATTAACAGTACCACAATTATAATGGGGGACTTTAATACCCCACTCACACCTATGGATACATCAACTGAAAAGAAAATTAGCAAAGAATCATGAGCTATAAATGTACTTGTGTGTGTTATCTGCCTTTACACTTACTGTAGTGCCTCTAGTATGGCAGGAGGAGATACTATATAGTTGGCCATATTTAGTAGTGTCAGGAAGTTACCTAGAACAATTGGTAGAGTTGGGAAATTGATAGAAAAGTCCTAATACAAAGATGTACCTTCTAACTAGTGCTATCTTCCTTTTTCTTAAGTGGAGAAGTACTCACCAAGAAAGTGAAATCCCAGATATCAGGTTATATGATCTCATAATTGGAATTTTCCTAAGATAGCAGTCTACATGCATATAAGTGAGTCCTGGCTCGAGCCCCGTTAATTATGCTAAATGTTAGAACATGTCTGATAGAACACATCTCCGACAAGTCTCACACACCCTCCCTAAATTAATATCTCTTGAATTTCTAAGCTATGACTCTCTACTTGGTATAGTATCATAGGCTGAGGCTTTAAGGTTGTAAAAGCTCATAAAGGACAGAGACCACATTAATTTATTACATTTGGAAATATCTCCTCAAGGCCTGCAGCCAGGTCTGGAGCAGCTGCCATCACCCTAAATGTCCAGAAGCTAGATCTGAAATCTGCCCTTCATTCTCCTCTCCAACTTCCTCCATCTTATCACCAACCTGTGGTGTTGTCTGTCCCTTGCCCTGGAAAGATACTTTGTTCTTACAGTCTTCATCATCTTCCTTGAGTGCCTACCCATTGCCTATATTTCATACTGTCTGCTGATTGAATGAACACAATTTATGAATGGAAAGCAGAGGCTGAAGACAGGCCTGCACAGAAGCTTCTGAAGTTACCTAGTGGGAATCTGCATTGACATGTGGCTACGTTGAGTGTTATTAGTGACTTGAATCCTGTTCACTTGGGCATCTGGGAAATGCACATTTTCAGTCTGAAACTGGCACAAAAGGCTTTTTTTTTATTATTTCATTTCTGTGTACACCTTCTCTATAGTGTCCTATACCTGGTACTGTTACCTCCAAATATTCCCAGTTGAATGTGTCTTGGGCCTGATATGCACATATTCTGTCTTTTAGGCTTGGCTAAGATGGGAGGTTCAGAGGTCTTGTTGACACAATTTCTCAAATCGGTAGAGGACTTACAATCTACAATCTTTATCCATTACCAGGACACGTCCTTTGAAGGGCTGCAGGTGTTAACAATGAACTTGCCTGGACCCGTGCTTTTGTGGCCCTAATGGCCCTTCATAGAACTGAGGACCATTTGATTATCCTTAGGCACTTCAGTTTGGACTGGATTTTATCCTTTTGTTTGTTTTTTAAGCAGATGTATACTTTGCAAGCTAGAATTGGTCTTGTGGGGTTCTCACAAATTCAGAGGACTGGCAGTAAGACTGGTGGCCATAGATGAGAATTTTTGCCATGGAAAAGGTGACCTCATCACACCTGCAAACCCTCTGTGGGAAAGGCCCAGGTGGCTCCAACCATTTACAGGAGACCTTGTGATCCTGTAAGCTCCCCAATGGCTAGTGCAGCCTATTGTCTTGGTTAGGGAAGGTTAACGAAGGCATGATTACCATAATGTGCTTGCTTTGTGTCATCACTAAAGTAATAGGCAGAAATTGTTTTAGATAACATCCATTTGCAATGACCATTCCTCAGGATTGGTGAGGTCCCATCGTCAGGATTCAATTGATGGGTAAGAGAGTTCTTTACCATTTTCATTTTGCTGAGAACCTAAGTAAGTACGGTGATATCATTAAGTACTTAGTCCAGTCCGACTTCTGACCCCATGGATTGCAGCATGCCAGGCTTCCCTGTCAATCACCAACTCATAGAGCCTGCTCAAACCCATAACCACTGATTCCCTGATGCCACCATGCATTTCATCTTCTGTTGTCACCCTCTCCTCCAGCCTTCAATCTTTCTCAGCATCAGGTTCTTTCCCAATGAGTCAGCCTTTCATTTCAGGTGGCTAAAATATCCAGGATCCAGTTTCAGCATCAGCCCTTCCAATCAATATTCTGAACTGATTTCCTTTAGAATTGACTCCTTTCATTTCCTTGCAGTCCAAGGGACTCTCAAGTGTTTTCTCTAACACCACATATCAAGAGCATCGATTCCTTGGAGGTCAAGATTCTTTAGGTCCAATTCTCATCTCTGTACATAGCTTTGATGAGACTGACCTTTGTCTGCTTTATAATGTACCGTCTAGCCTGGTTGTAACTTTTCTTCTAAGCAGAAAGCATATTTTAATTTCCTGAACAGAGTCACCATCTTCAGTGATTTTGGAACCTGCTCCCCCCAAATAAAGTTTCTCAGTGTTTCTGTTGGTTCCCCATCTTTATGCCATGAAGTGATGGGACTAGATGCCATGAATCTCATTTTGAATGTTGAGTTTTAAGTCACCTGAATCACTCTCCTCTTTTACTTTCCTCAAGATACTCTGTAGTTCTTTCCGTGTTCTGCTACATGAATCATGCCATCTGCATATCTGATGTTATTAATATTTATCCCAGAAAACTTGATCCCAAACCCTGTTTCATTCAGTCTGGCATTTTGTGTGATGAACTCTTCATGTAAGTTCAATAAAGAGATTGACAGTACAGCCTTGAAATATTCCTTTCCCAACTCAGAACCTGTCTGTTGTTCCATTTCCTTTTCTGACTGTTACTTCTTGAACTGCATACAGATTTATCAGGAGGCATATAACATACTCTAGTAGTCCCATGTTTAGAAGAATTTAAAATGTTTTGTTGTGATCTACACAAACAAGACTTTGGCATAGCCAAAAAGGAGTAGATGTTTTTCTGGTGTTCTCTTGCTTTTTTGATAACCCAACGTGTGTTGGTAATTTGATCTCAGGTTCTTCTGACCTTTCTAAATCGAGCTTGAACATCTGGAAGCTCATGGTTCACATTCTATTGAAGCCTGGCTTTGGGAATTTTGAGCAATACTTTGCGAATGTGTGAGATGAGTGCAGTTAAGCAGTAGTTTGCACATTCGATGGATTGCCTTTTATTGTGGTTGGAATGAAAACTGAACTTTTCCAGTCATCTGGTCACAGCTGTGTCTTCCAAATCTGCTGGCATATGGAGGGCAGCACACTCACAACATCATCTTTTAGAATGTGAAAGAGCTCAACTGAATTCCATCACCTCCATGAGCTTTGTTTATAGTTATGCTTCTAAAGTCTGACTTGACTTTGCATTCCAGGACGTCTGGCTCTAGGTGAGTGATCACACCATGTGCTTAACTGGGTCATGAAGATCTTTTGTGCATAGTTCATCTGTGTATTCTTCCCTCCTCTTCTTAAGAGCTTCTGCTTCTGTTATCTCCATACCATTTCTGTCCTTTATTGTGCCCCTCTTTGCATGAAATGTGCCCTTGGTATCTCTGATTTTCTTGAAGAGATCTGTAGGCTTTCCCATTCTATTTATTTCCTCTATTAACTGGTTTTGATAACTGAGGAAGGTTTTATCTCTCCTTGCTATTCTTTGGGACTCTGCACTCAAATGGGTATTGTTTTCATTTTCCCGTTTTTGTTTTGCGTCTTTGGTCTTTTCAGATCTTTGCAAGGCCTCATCACTTTGTCATTTTGCATTTCTTTTATATGGGAATGGTCTTTATCCCTGATTACTGTACAATGTCACGCCTCCACCCATAGGTCTTCAGGCACTCTGTCTATCAGATAGAATCCCCTGAATCTATTTATCACTTCCACTGTATAATCATAAGTGTTTTGGTTTTGCATGTGTAAAATATGCTAATCCCCTATTTCATGCAGAGAAATCTTCACCCAGACTTTTTTCAAAGAAATACAGAGAACCCTTTCTGTTATTCAGGAAATACATGAAATATAGCTGTACCTATTTGATGTTTTAGCTCAAATATCAATTTCTGATTCATTGAAAATTCTCTATTTCACGTATACAGTTCAGTTCAGTTTAGTTCAGTCACTCAGTCGTGTCTGACTCTTTGCAACCCCATGAATTGCAGTATGCCAGGCCTCCCTGTCCATCACCATCTCCCGGAGTTTATTCTAACTCACTTCCATCGAGTCAGTGATGCTGTCCAAC
This sequence comes from Bos taurus, assembly GCF_002263795.3. Classification (NCBI taxonomy): domain Eukaryota; kingdom Metazoa; phylum Chordata; class Mammalia; order Artiodactyla; family Bovidae; genus Bos; species Bos taurus. The sequence goes on from NC_082638.1 coordinate 35,729,396, forward strand.
CATCTCATCCTCTGTCATCCCCTTTTCCTTCTGTCCCCAATCTCTCCCATCATCAGAGTCTTTTCCAATGAGTCAACTCTTCCTATGAGGTGGCCAAAGTACTGGAGTTTCAGCTGTAGCATCAGTCCTTCCAAAGAAATCCCAGGGCTGATCTCCTTCCAAATGCACTGGTTGGATCTCCTTGCAGTCCAAGGGACTCTCAAGAGTCTTCTCCAACACCACAGATCAAAAGAGTCAGTTCTTCAGCGCTCAACAATCTTCACAGTCCAACTGTCACATCCATATATGACCACTGGAAAAACCATAGCCTTGACTAGATGAACCTTTCTTGACAAAGTAATATCTCTGCTTTTGCATATGCTATCTAGCTTGGTCATAACTTTTCTTCCAATGAGTAAGTATCTTTTAATTTCATGGCTGCTCATTATCTGCAGTGATTTTGGAGCCCCCAAAAATAAAGTCTGACATTGTTTCCACTGTTTCACCATCTATTTCTCATGAAGTGATGGGACCAGATGCCATGATCTTTGTTTTGTTAATGTTGAGCTTTAAGCCAACTTTTTCACCCTCCTTTTTCACTTTCTTCTAGAGGCTTTTTTGTTCGTCTTCTCTTTCTGCCATAAGGGTGGTGTCATCTGCATATCTGAGGTTACTGATATTTCTCCCAGCAATCTTGATTCCAGCTTGCACTTCTTCCAGCCAAATGTTTCTCGTGATGTACCCTGCATATAATTTAAATAAGCAGGGTGACAATATATAGGCTTGTGGTCCTCCTTTTCCTAATTGGAACCAGTCTGTTGTTCCATGTTCAGTTCTAACTGTTTCTTCCTGACCTGCATATAAGTTTCATGTGTACAAATCTAGAAAAAATTTCGTAAGTGAATAATCAAGATTTCATATTTCATATGAGAACATTTCTCCCCAAATTGTTATATGTGAAATACACAAAATTCCAAGTCTCATATCAGAAGACCTTCATTCAAGCTTTCTTGATGGAAATATAGAGAATTTCACAGCTCAAGCATAAAAATCTGTGGGAAAATTCTGCATTTCTTGTAGGAGAATGAATGCACTTTTTTCAAATGTTAAATAGACAGTATTCAATATTTCATGAAGGAAAGACAGCACAAAGATTTTCAAATGAGAAATATGAAAAAATTCCATATTTCATGTGAGAAAAACCTGTGACTATATTTTGATATGTGAAATAGCCATTTTTGTATTTCCTGTCAAAGAATCTGCATCCCGATTTTCATATCTCTAACATGAAAAATTCCACATTTTACACAGAAAATATTGTATCTATACTTTCATGTGAGAATTCCACATTTCTAGTCGGAAAAATTGTCCCCAGATTTGTATATGTGACTGAAATTTATATTTCACATTCTGAAATATGCATCTAGATTTTCATATGTGAAACTGAGAATTTCATATTTTATGAAGGACTATGTCATTTCAGATGTCTGTACTTGAAACAGGTAATACCTTCATCAAGAGGTGCCTTAATTCCTATTATTCTTCTGTCATTTGGGTGTTGTCATCTGGATAACTAAGTTATCATATCGCCCACATAAATTTTGTGTCTAGCTTGAGATTCACCTGGGATTTTATTTTTTCATGATGTCCTCTGCACAGAAGTCAAATAACCAGGGCAACACTAGATAGCTTTGACTTATTCCTTTCCCGATTTTGAATCACTTCATTGTCCCGTGTCCAGGTCTAACTGTTGTAAATTTAATAGCGTACACATTTCCCAGGAGACAGGTAAGGGATTATAGTATTCTTTTCTCTAAGAATTTTCCAAAATTACTTTTCTTTTTTAATGGTTTGTGTGCGATTCACAGTGTCCAAGTCATTAGCAGAAACAATTAAGCAGATATAGATGATTATATAGTCCATACATCAATTCATGTGTACCTGTTATGACTGAATCCCTAACTACACATTTCTGTGTTTTTTTGTTTGTTTATTTTTTGGTCATTGTTGCTATTGTCATTTTCTCTCTTTATCAAGTAGTCAAGTACCAAGTAGTCAAGTCAGTATGAACTTGCCAACTTATTCTACAGGAATTAAATTATGTCCATGGCAGTCTCTGACCCTTGAGACTCACTGAATGGAATTAAGCTTTGAGATTCAAAATCAGACATCGGTACTCTGGGAAAATGTCAGGAACATTCAAAATATAGCTAGATATATTCAAGTGCTGACTTTTTGAGCCCAGTTTTGCTATTATATTTTATGTGGAAAGTTCTGCATTTCTTCATGCTGACGACAATTCATCATTAAGAGAAATTTTCTAGGGGGAAAACAACAACAACAACAAATGTGCTTGATTGCATGTTGGAAGTCAAAGTAATGCCAGTGACATGTGTACGTAAGCAACGTCCCATCAAACAGAGTAATTCATGTCCACTAATGTTTCATGTTTTGCTGTCAAGGAAAAAGAATAATAGAGCTTTCCAGGAAACACTGAGAAGTTCAAAGAAGGCAGAAATGTAGAAGGATATGAAATACACCTCTCTCAATGTATAGATCAGAAATAATACTTCTACATGGTCAACAGTTTTCCCAGAGCATCAGATAAATACTAGCAGAAGACCCTAGTCCCCAGAGTGTCCCATGTGGGTTTCAGACATACCTGGGTGGGAAGGAATTAGGATGGGAGAAGGAGTATAAGAGGAAGCAAAACAAAACCTGAGCCTTGTGGTGGGAGATGGAGAAGCAGGGAAGAGATTTCCAGAATGAGGCAAGCCCCTTCAGTAAAGGGTAAATTGCTTTGGACTAAAAGGAAGCAAGGTAGAACAGCTGATGAAATATTATTTATGTAGAGCAAAAGTTACACAGATAATGTGTGTCGTGGCTCTATATGGCCCAAACTGCAATGCAGCTCAACCAGTGTGCATGGGGTCTGGAAGCTGGACACGGGATTTAGAGAGCCATCCTGGGAGAGGACTGTTGTTGGTTATGTGGAGATGGCCTGACGGAGCACGTATGAGTAGTTGTGTAGCAGAAAATGCCTTTTGGGAAATCACAAACTGCCAAAGAGGGAGAACCTTACTGCTGTGTCACACTCAGGAGGTAGAGATACCTTTGTAGCCACTCCTCTTCCTGCCTGTTAACACCTACTACAAAGCAATAGAGAAAGACCAGTCAGAAGTACTACTCATGCTTCTGCAAAAACACGCTAGATAAGGATCCCATTAAGGCCAAATCTCTTCTGCCCATGGCTGCTGGCTCCTATTCATAATTGGCACCACCAGGGTTCCAGCACTCCAAGCAGCTGTACCACAACCTGTGCTCACCCAGGCAGACCCCGGTGTGCCACGAGTTTCTCAGGGCAGACTCCTTTGGTGACCACATGTGAGGAAGGACAAAAATTACACCAGAGACCCAGGGATAGAGCCATTAAGCAAGAGGATTGGAAACCTTCCAACCAGTTGTGCACGCTGCAAATTAAATATACATGATTAATGACACAGACCCTGTATCTATGGAATACATCAAAAGATGAGAAGAGGCCAAAGGAAAGAAAATGCCCAGGATCAGGAGTATACTAACACATGTATATGGAATTTAGAAAGATGGTAACGATGACCCTATATGTGAGACAGCAATATAGACATAAATGTACAGAACGGTATTTTGCACTCTGTAACCTAGATAGCATATTCAAAAGCAGAGACACTATTTTTCCAACAAAGGTTCGTCTAGTCAAGGCTATGGCTTTTCCTGTGGTCATGTATGGATGTGATAGTTGGACTGTGAAGAAGGCTGAGCGCCAAAGAATTGATGCTTTTGAGCTCTGGTGTTGGGGAAGACTCTTCAGAGTGCCTTGGACTGCAAGGAGATCCAACTAGTCCATTCTGAAGAAGATCAGCCCTGGGATTTCTTTGGAAGGAATGATGCTAAAGCTGAAACTCCAGTTCTTTGGCCACCTCATGTGAAGAATTGACTCATTGGAAAAGGCTTTGATGCTGGCAGGGATTGGGGGCAAGAGGAGAAGGGGACGACAGAGGATGTGATGACTGGATGGCATCACTGACTAGATGGACATGAGTCTGGGTGAACTCCGGGAATTGGTGATGGACAGGGAGGCCTGGCGTGCTGCAATTCATGAGGTCACAAAGAGTCGGATACGACTGAGCAGCTGATTTGATCTGATCTGATCTGAAGAGAAGGCGAGGGTGGGATGATTTTAGAGGTTAGCATTGAAAAATGTATATTATGATATGAGAAACAGATCTCCAGTTTGGATTTGATACATGAGAGAAGGTCCTCAGGGCTGGTGCACTGGGATGATCCTGAGGGATGGGATGGGGAGGGATGTGGAAGGAATGTTCATATCAGGAACACATGTAAACACATGGCTGATTCATGCCAATGTATGGAAAACCAACTACAATATTTTATTTTATTTTATTTTTGCTTCCATGTTCTGGCTATTATAAACAGTGCTGCGATGAACATTGGGGTACATGTGTCTCTTTCCCTTCTGGTTTCCTCAGTGTGTATGCCCAGCAGTGGGATTACTGGATCATAAGGCAGTTCTATTTCCAGTTTTTTAAGGAATCTCCACACTGTTCTCCATAATGGCTGTACTAGTTTGCATTCCCACCAACAGTGTAAGAGGGTTCCCTTTTCTCCACACCCTCTCCAGCATTTATTATTTGTAGACTTTTGGATTGCAGCCATTCTGACTGGTGTGAAATGGTACCTCATAGTGGTTTTGATTTGCATTTCTCTGATAATGAGTGATTTTGAGCATCTTTTCATGTGTTTGTTAGCCATCTGTATGTCTTCTTTGGAGAAATGTCTATTTAGATCTTTGGCCCATTTTTTGATTGGGTCGTTTATTTTTCTGGAGTTGAGCTGTAGGAGTTGTTTGTATATTTTTGAGATTAGTTGTTTGTCAGTTGCTTCATTTGCTATTATTTTCTCCCATTCTGAAGGCTGTCTTTTCACCTGGCTAATAGTTCCCTTTGATGTGCAGAAGCTTTTAAGTTTAATTAGGTCCCATTTGTTTATTTTTGCTTTGATTTCCAATATTCTGGGAGGTGGGTCATAGAGGATCCTGCTGTGATGTATGTCTGAGAGTGTTTTGCCTATGTTCTCCTCTAGGAGTTTTATAGTTTCTGGTCTTACGTTGAGATCTTTAATCCATTTTGAGTTTATTTTTGTATATGGTATTACAAAGTGTTCTAGTTTCATTCTTTTACAAGTGGTTGACCAGATTTCCCAGCACCACTTGTTAAAGAGATTGTCTTTAATCCATTGTATATTATTGCCTCCTTTGTCAAAGATAAGGTGTCCATATGTGCGTGGATTTATCTCTGGGCTTTCTATTTTGTTCCATTGATCTATATTTCTCTCCTTGTGCCAGTACCATACTGTTTTGATAACTGTGGCTTTGTAGTAGAGCCTGAAGTCAGGTAGGTTGATTCCTCCAGTTCCATTTTTCTTTCTCAAGATCGCTTTGGCTATTCGAGGTTTTTTGTATTTCCATACAAATTGTGAAATTATTTGTTCTAGCTCTGTGAAGAATAATGTTGGTAGCTTGATAGGGATTGCATTGAATCTATAAATTGCTTTGGGTAATATACTCATTTTCACTATATTGATTCTTCCAATCCATGAACATGGTATATTACTCCATCTATTAGTGTCCTCTTTGATTTCTTTCACCAGTGTTTTATAGTTTTATATATATAGGTCTTTAGTTTCTTTAGGTAGATATATTCCTAAGTATTTTATTCTTTTCGTTGCAATGGTGAATGGAATTGTTTCCTTAATTTCTCTTTCTGTTTTCTCATTATTAGTGTATAGGAATGCAAGGGATTTCTGTGTGTTGATTTTATATCCTGCAACTTTACTATAATCATTGATTAGTTCTAGTAATTTTCTGGTGGAGTCTTTAGGGTTTTCTATGTAGAGGATCATGTCATCTGCAAATAGTGAGAGTTTTACTTCTTCTTTTCCAATTTGGATTCCTTTTATTTCTTTTTCTGCTCTGATTGCTGTGGCCAAAACTTCCAAAACTATGTTGAATAGTAATGGTGAAATTGGGCACCCTTGTCTTGTTCCTGACTTTAGAGGAAATGCTTTCAATTTTTCACCATTGAGGATAATGTTTGCTGTGGGTTTGTCATATATAGCTTTTATTATGTTGAGGTATGTTCCTTCTATTCCTGCTTTCTGGAGAGTTTTTATCATAAATGGGTGTTGAATTTTGTCAAAGGCTTTCTCTGCATTTTTTGAGATAATCATATGGTTTTTATTTTTCAATTTGTTAATGTGGTGTATTACATTGATTGATTTGCGGATATTGAAGAATCCTTGCATCCCTGGGATAAAGCCCACTTAGTCATGGTGTATGATCTTTTTAATGTGTTGTTGGATTCTGATTGCTAGAATTTTGTTTAGGATTTTTGCATCTATGTTCATCAGTGATATTGGCCTGTAGTTTTCTTTTTTTGTGGGATCTTTGTCAGGTTTTGGTATTAGGGTGATGGTGGCCTCATAGAATGAGTTTGGAAGTTTACCTTCCTCTGCAATTTTCTGGAAGTGTTTGAGCAGGATAGGTGTTAGCTCTTCTCTAAATTTTTGGTAGAATTCAGCTGTGAAGCCGTCTGGACCTGGGCTTTTCTTTGCTGGAAGATTTTTTATTACAGTTTCAATTTCCGTGCTTGTGATGGGTTTTTTAAGGTTTTCTATTTCTTCCTGGTCGAGTTGTGGAAAGTTGTACTTTTCTAAGAATTTGTCCATTTCTTCCTCGTTGTCCATTTTATTGGCATATAATTGTTGATAATAGTCTCTTATGATCCTTTGTATTTCTGTGTTGTCTGTTGTGATCTCTCCATTTTCGTTTCTAATTTTATTGATTTGATTTTTCTCCCCTTGTTTCTTGATAAGTCTGGCTAATGGTTTGTCAATTTTATTTATCCTTTCAAAGAACCAGCTTTTGGATTTGTTGATTTTTGCTATGGTCTCTTTTCTTTCTTTTGCATTTATTTCTGCTCTAATTTTTAAGATTTCTTTCCTTCTACTAACCCTGGGGTTCTTCATTTCTTCCTTTTCTAGTTGCTTTAGGTGTAGAGTTAGGTTATTTATTTGACTTTTTTCTTGTTTCTTGAGGTGTGCCTGTATTGCTATGAACTTTCCCCTTAGGACTGCTTTTACTGTGTCCCACAGGTTTTGGGTTGTTGTGTTTTCATTTTCAATCGTTTCTATGCAAATTTTGATTTCTTTTTTGATTTCTTCTGTGATTTGTTGGTTATTCAGCAGCGTGTTGTTCAGCCTCCATATGTTGGATTTTTTAATAGTTTTTCTCTTGTAATTGAGATCTAGTCTTACTGCATTGTGATCAGAAAAGATTCTTGGAATTATTTCTATTTTTTTGAATTTACCAAGGCTAGCTTTATGGCCCAGGATGTGATCTATCCTGGAGAAGGTTCCATGTGCGCTTGAGAAAAAGGTGAAATTCATTGTTTTGGGATGAAATGTCCTATAGGTATCAATTAGGTCTAACTGGTCTATTGTGTCGTTTAAAGTTTGTGTTTCCTTGTTAATTTTCTGTTTAGTTGATCTATCCATAGGTGTGAGTGGGGTATTAAAGTCTCCCACTATTATTGTGTTATTGTTAATTTCTCCTTTCATACTTGTTAGCATTTGTCTTACATACTGCAGTGCTCCTGTGTTGGGTGCATATATATTTATAATTGTTATATCTTCTTCTTGGATTGATCCTTTGATCATTATGTAGTGGCCTTCTTTGTCTCTTTTCACAACCTTTGTTTTAAAGTCTATTTTATCTGATATGAGTATTGCTACTCCTGCTTTCTTTTGGTCCCTATTTGCATGGAAAATCTTTTTCCAGCCTTTCACTTTCAGTCTGTATGTGTCCCCTGTTTTGAGGTGGGTCTCCTGTAGACAACATATGTAGGGGTCTTGTTTTTGTATCCATTCAGCCAGTCTTTGTCTTTTGGTTGGGGCATTCAACCCATTTACGTTTAAGGTAATTACTGATAAGTATGGTCCCGTTGCCATTTACTTTATTGTTTTGGGTTCGAATTTATACACCATTTTTGTGTTTCCTGTCTAGAGAATATCCTTTAGTATTTGTTGTAGAGATGGTTTGGTGGTGCAGAATTCTCTCAGCTTTTGCTTGTCTGAGAAGCTTTTGATTTCTCCTTCATACTTGAATGAAATCCTTGCTGGGTACAATAATTTGGGCTGTAGGTTATTTTCTTTCATCATTTTAAGTATGTCTTGCCATTCCCTTCTGGCTTGAAGAGTTTCTATTGAAAGATCAGCTGTTATCCTTATGGGAATTCCCTTGTGTGTTATTTGTTGTTTTTCCCTTGCTGCTTTTAATATTTGTTCTTTGTGTTTGATCTTTGTTAATTTGATTAATATGTGTCTTGGGGTGTTTCGCCTTGGGTTTATCCTGTTTGCGACTCTCTGGGTTTCTTGGACTTGGGTGATTATTTCCTTCCCCAGTTTAGGGAAGTTTTCAACTATTATCTCCTCAAGTATTTTCTCATGGTCTTTCTTTTTGTCTTCTTCTTCTGGAACCCCTATGATTTGAATGTTGTAGCGTTTAATATTGTCCTGGAGGTCTCTGAGATTGTCCTCATTTCTTTTAATTCGTTTTTCTTTTATTCTCTCTGATTCATTTATTTCTACCATTCTATCTTCTAATTCACTAATCCTATCTTCTGCCTCTGTTATTCTACTATTTGTTGCCTCCAGAGTGTTTTTAATTTCATTTATTGCATTATTCATTATATATTGACTCTTTTTTATTTCTTCTAGGTCCTTGTTAAACCTTTCTTGCATCTTCTCAATCCTTGTCTCCACGCTATTTATCTGTGATTCCATTTTAATTTCAAGATTTTGGATCAATTTCACTATCATTATTCGGAATTCTTTATCAGGTAGTTTCCCTATCTCTTCCTCTTTTGTTTGGTTTGGTGGGCATTTATCCTGTTCCTTTATCTGCTGGCTATTCCTCTGTCTCTTCATCTTGTTTAAATTGCTGAGTTTGGGGTGTCCTTTGTATTCTGGCAGTTTGTGGAGTTCCCTTTATTGTGGCTTTTCCTCACTGTGTGTGGGTTTGTACAGGTGGCTTGTCAAGGTTTCCTGGTTAGGGAAGCTTGTGTCGGTGTTCTGATGGGTGGAGCTGTATTTCTTCTCTTTGTTCAGTCGCGCTGTGGGGAGGGAGGGAGGGATGCTGCAAACAAATAACACTGGCGTGCGCTCGCAGTGCCTCAGCCACACTGGGTCTGCCCCCGCTCATGGCGCGTGTAGCCTCCCTGCCCACACTGCTCGGGCTCTAGGTTGTTCCGCTGGGAACAATCCGAGGCTGGCCCTGGGCTGCATGTACCTCCCACGTCCAAGCCGCTCAGGTTCAGGCGCTCGGGCAGTCCTCAGAGGCGCAGACTCAGTTGGGCTTGAGTTTTGTGCTCTTCCCAGGTCCGAGCAGCTCAAGTGATGAGGTGTTTGGCGAGCGCCAATGCTGCGACTTATCACCTCCCAGCCACTCGGTTATCTGGGTATAAAACCGGTGCACCTTCTCAGGCAGATGTTAACCGTCCAGACCCCCAAGAAGTTTTAGTTAGCAAAGAAGCCGGCTTACAGTTTTATAGATAATGTCTCTCTGGGGCTGCGATTGCCCCCTTCCGGCTCTGGCTGCCTGTCACTGGAGGGGGAAGGTCTGCAGCCAGCTATCTCTGTTCAGTTCTTTGTTCCCTGCGCGGGCCTGGCAGTGTCTTAGGTTGGGGCTGGCTTTTCGCGTGGTAGATATCCCACAGTCTGGTTTGCTAGCCCAGATTATTTTGCTCAGATAGTGCTCAGGGTATTCAGGCCAGATTCTTACTCTAAGCAATGCAGCCCGCGCTGCGCCTCCCTGCCCAGCCCCCGCTTGCTAATGGTGCGTTCAGGCGTCTGCGCTGCTTCTCTGCTGGGGGAGTTACTGTAGGACTCGCAATCTTCGAGTTTTAATTGTTTATTTTTTTTTTTCCTCCCCGTTATGTTGCCCTCTGTGCTTCCAAAGCTTGGCACAGATTCGGCAGTGAGAAGGTTTCCTGGTGTTTGGAAACTTCTCTCTTTTTAAGACTCCCTTCCCGGGACGGAACTCCATCCCTCCCTCTTTTGTCTCTTTTTTTGTCTTTTATATTTTTTCCTACCTCCTTTCGAAGAGTTGGATTGCTTTTCTGGGTGCCGGATGTCCTCTGCCGGCATTCAGAAGTTGTTTTGTGGAATTTACTCGACGTTTAAATGCTCTTTTGATGAATTTGTGGGGGAGAAAGTGTTCTCCCCGTCCTACTCCTCCATCATCTTAGACTAGTCTCCAATATTTTAAAGTAATTAGGCCCCAATTAATATAAATGAAATTTAAAAATATATATATACTTTAAAAAAAGCCTGCTGGGTTTCTCCAGTGATCCTGTGGGTTTAGAATTTCCCTGCCAATGCAGGGGACGTGGGTTCGATCCTTGGTCTGAAGATATGGCACATGCTACCAAAGTAGATAACCCTTTTTGCCCCAACTACCTAATCTGGGCGTCCTAGGGCTTCTGTTTGCAATAGAAGGGAGAACCATGAGACACTAGCTAACTGCAATGAAGAGTAGTCCCCAACTACTGTAACTTGAGAAACTTTGTGCACAGCAATGAAGAAAGTGCAGCCATAAATAAATAAATAATTTCTAAAAAATATAAATAAATTCTAGATTTTTAAATTTCTTTCATATAATATGAATTTCCTGTATTTCATTGAATATCCAGATGTTGGATTGACTGCTTGAAATATGGAATTCCTATCTTTCAAATATTAAAATCAAGGGTACTATTCCTAAATGAAATATAAATTCTCTATATTTCACATATAAGAATTTTGGTGTAGATTTTCCTATATGAGTCTCTAAATTTCACATAGGAAAACATAGGTGTCAATTCTATTTGAAAGTTGCTATTCTCTATAATTCACTTTTGAAATTCAGGATGATTATGCTTCCTACTGCACATGTGGAATTCCTTAATTTTGTATGAAAATTTGAATGTAGATTTTCATAGATAAACAATGCAAATTTCTGCATTTCAAATTTTTACCACTGAAGCTATCACGGAACTTTAATAGTTTAGGAAAACATCCAAGATTTTCTAAAATTACCACCCAAAAGAGATGCCCTTTTCATGATAGCTGACTGTGATGTAAAACAGGAAGTCAGGAGATACATGGGTAACAGGCAAGTTTGGACTTGGGTATAAAATGATGCAGAACAAAGGCTAAATGCAGTTTTTCAAATACAAAGGTTAAACATAGAAAGACGACAGTGTTCCTGGTCTCCAAAATCATTGGGGACAGTGATTACAGCCACGAAAATAGGACACTCTAGCTCCACGGAAGAAAACCTATGATAAACCTAGATACAATGTGCTGAGAAGCAGAGACATCATTTTGTTGACAAAGGTCCGTTTAGGCAAAGCTGGTTTTTCCTTCCCCCCACCCCCAGGCAAAGCTAGTTTTTCCTCCCCCCGCCCCCTCAGGGGATATGTATGGATGTCCACCTTGTGTGAGCCTACAAAGCATGGCTTAGTTCCATTGAGTTAGACAAGCCGGGGTTCATGTGATAGATTGGTTAAGTTTCTGCGATGGTGGTTTCAGTGTTTCTGCCCCCTAATGCCCTCTCTCAGCACCTACCATCTTACTGGGATTTCTCTTACCTTGGATGTGCAGTATCTCTTCACTCCTGCTACTGCAAAGTACAGCCGCTGCTCCTTACTTTGGACGTGGGATATCTCCTCCTGACTGCTGGCGGTTCCAGTGCCACAGAGCCACAGCTCGCTGCTCTAGTGAATTAGGAAAACTCAGTAATGGCCACAGGAATGGAATGTCAGTTTGCATTCCAATCCCAAAGAGAGGTAATGCCAAAGAATACTCAAACTACAACACAATTGCCTTCATCTCATGCACTAGTAAAGTAATACTCAAAATTCTCCAAGGTAGGCTTCAACAATATGTGAACTGTGAACTTCCAGATGTTCAAGCTGGTTTTGGAAAAGACAGAGGAACTAGAGATTAAATTGCAAACATCTGCTGGATCTCTGAAAAAGCAAGAGAGTTTCAGAAAAACATCAATTTCTGCTTTATTGACTATGCCAAAGACTTTGACTCTATGGATCACAACAAACTGAAAAATTCTACAAGAAATGGGAGTATCAGACCACCTGGGCTGTCTCTTGATAAATCTGGATGCAGGTCAGTAAGAAACAGTTAGAACAAGGCATAGAAGAGCAGGCTGGTTCAAATAGGAAATGGAGTAGGTCAAGGCTGTATTGTCACCCTGCTTATTTAATTTATATGCATAATACATCATGAGAAACACTGGGTTGTATGAAGTACAAGCTGGAATCAAGCTTGCGCCAAGAAATATCAATAAATATAAACATGCAGATGACACCACCCTTATGATAGAAAAAACGGAAGATCTAAAAGTCTCTTGATGAAAGTGAAAAAGAGAGAAAAAATGACTTAAAATTCAACATTCAGAAAACTAAGATCATGGTATCTGGTCCCATCACTTCATGCCAAATAGATAGGGAAACAATGTTAGACCTTATTTATTTTATTGGTGGATGGTGGGTCCAAATCCCTGCAGATGGTGACTGTATCCATGAAATTAAAAGATGCTTCCTCTTTGAAAGAAAATTTATGAGCAACCTACACTGTCTATTAAAAAGCAGAGACATTACTTTGCCAACAAATGTCTGTCTAGTCAAGGCTACTGTTTCTCCAGTAGTCATATATGAATGTGACAGTTGGACTATATAGAAAGCTGAGAAGAATAAATGATGCTTTTGAACTGTGATTTTGGAGAAGACTCTTGAGAAACCCTTGGGCTGCAGGAGATCCAATCATTCCATCTTAAGGAGTTCAGTCCCTGGATGTTCCTTTGAAAAACTGCTGTTGAAGCTGAAATTCCAATACTTTGCCCAACTGATAAGAAGAGCTGACTCATGGGAAAAGACCCTGATGCTGGGAAAGATTGAGGGAAGGAGGACAAGGGGATGACAGAGGGTGAAATGGTTGGATGGCATAGCAGACTCAATGGGCATGAGTTTGTGTAGACTCTGGGAGTTGGTGATGGACAGGGAGACCTGGACTCCTGTGGTCCATGTGGTCACAAAGAGTTGGATATGATTGCGAGAATGAACTGAACTGATCTGAGCCGATGTATGGATGTGAGAGTTCGACTATAAAGAAGCCTGAGTATCAAAACTGAGGTTTGAACCCTGTCCTGGAGGCAACTACTGAGAGTCCCTTGAACAGCAGGAGTTCAACCCAGTCAATCCTAAAAGAAACTAACTGTAAATGTTCATTGGAAGGTCTGATGCTGAAGCTCAAGCTCCAATATTTTGGCTAAAGGACTCATGAGAAAAGACTGCCACTCTAACTTGTCATGAAACATTATTGGCTCTAATGTGGGAAAGACTGAGTGAAGGAGAAGAAGGCAACAGAAGTTGAGTTGCTTGGACGTCCATCCTGGAATCTCTTGACTCAACAAAGGTGAATCTGAGCAAAGTGTTGGAAACAGGGAAGGGTTGGGAAGGCTGCAGTGATGCTGTCCATGGTGTTACAGTGTTGGAACTGGCCAGTCAACTGAAAACCAGCAAAAACTCTGTCTCATATATGTCAATCAGGAGGAGATTTTTGTACCTGAAATATGGAATTTTCTATATCCCCTTAGAAAAATTAAATGCTTCTTTATGAATTATGAATATCTCTCCATTTCATTTATGAAAGTCTGGGTGGATATTTCACTTCTTAATCTATGAGAGATTCAATTATTCAGGAAGCAAATTTTAATACAACGATGTTTACATGTAATACAGAGTATTGTACATTTCAAATGTGAAAATGAGGGTATACACGTCCTTATGGGACATGCCATTAGAAAATCTGGGTGTCCATTTTCCTATATTAAAGATGAAATTCTCCGTATTTCCAGGACCAAAAACTGAGCACAGTTTTTGTTACATGAAATATGCAATTGTTTCTATTTCCCTTTTGAAAATATAGCTTTGAACTTTGCAGTATGATAGATGAAATCTGTGGAATTCATGCACTAAAAGGTGGGTCCTTGATAATTTAACATGAATTATGGAATGCACGTTATTTCATGTATAAAAATCAAGGCACATACTTTCTTGCATGAAATATGGTATTCTCAACTGAATGTTAAAGTTTAATACCAAACAAAATTCTGTAAAATAATTGTCCATCAGTTAAAAATATATACTAACAAAGTTGCTTAAAACATAGTATTCCTTATATTTTTTATTTCACCATCTAGATGTAGATGTTTCTAACTGAAATAGGAAATTCTCTATATCTCATGTATGTAAATCTGCAAGCAGGGTCTCCAATATGCGGTAGTGAATTCTCTATATTTGACGTAAGAAAAACTGCTGAGGAATCTTGGACATGGCAAAGTCGGATTTTTGTTCCTTTCACATGTGGAAACCAGGCCACAATTTGTCTTATAAGATATGAACTGTACATATTTCCGATATGAAAATTTGAATGAAGCAATTTTACATGAAATATACATTTAGTCAAAGCCTTTGTTTATCCAGAAGTCATGTATGGAGGTGAGAGATGAACTATAATGTAAGGTGAGCAGGAAAATTAATGCTTTTGAACTGTGGTGTTGGAGAAGGCTCTTGAGAGTCTCTTGGATGGCTAGGAGAAATCCAACCAGTCCATCCTAAAGGACATCAATCCTGAATATTCTTTGCAAGGACTGGGGCTAAAGGTGAAACTCCAATACTTTGGTCACACGATGTGAAGAACTGACACATTGGAAAGGATCATGATGCTGGGAAAGGTTCAAGGCAGGAGGAGGAGGGACAACACAGGATGAGAAGATTGGATGGAATCACTGAATCAATGGATATGAGACTGAGTAAACTTAGTGAGATGGTGACCAACAGGGATTCCTGGCAAGCTCCAGTTTATGTGGAGCTTGTTCAAATCAACAAAGATTTGAACATGATTGAGCCACAAAACTGAACCAAACATGGCCCTGTCCATCAGAACAAGAATCAGATTCCCCCTCAGTTAGTCTTTCCCATAAGGAAGTTTCCACAAGCCTCTTATTCTTATTCATCAGAGGGTAAAGAGAATGAAAATCACAATCACAGAAAACTATCCAAACTGATCACATGGTCCATAGCCTTGTCTAACTCAATGAAACTATGAGTCATGGGTGTAGGGCCACCCAAGATGGACGGGTCATGGTGAAGCGTTCTGACAAAACGAGGTCCTTGGAGAAGGAAATGGAAAACCTCTTCAGTATCCCTGCTTTGAGAAAGCCGTTAGCAGGATGCTATGGCAAAATATACCATACAGAAAGAAGAACTCCCAAGGGTGGCAGGTGCCTGATATGCTACAGGAGATCAGTTGAGAAGAAACTACAGAAAGAAAATTCTTGTTCCATGAAGCCATGGAAACAGAGAAAAAACAGCACCCAGTTGTAGATATGACTGGTGATGGAATGAAGTCCGATGCTATAAGGAGTAATGCTGCCATATAACCCAGCAATCCCACTGCTGTGCATACACACTGAGGAAACCAGAATTGAAAGAGCCACGTGTACCCCAATGTTCATCACAGCACTGTTTCTAATAGCCAGGACATGGAAGCAACCTAGATGACCATCAGCAGATGAATGGGTAAGAAAGCTGTGGTACAAATACACAATGGAGTATTACTCAGCCATTAAAAAGAATTCATTTGAATCAGTTCTAATGAGGTGGATGGAACTGGAGCCTATTATACAGAGTGACATAAGCCAGACAGAAAAACTCCAATACAATATACTAATGCATATATATGGAACTTAGAAAGATGGTAATGATAACCCTGTATGGGAGAGAGCAAAAGAGACACAAATGTGTAGAACAGCCTTTTGGGCCCTGTGGGAGAGGGAGGGGGGCATGATTTGGGAGAATGGCATTGAAACATATATAATATCATATAAGAAAAGAACTGCCAGTCAAGGTTCAATGCAGGATGCAGGATACATGAATCTTGGGGCTGGAGTACTGGGATGACCCAGAGGGACGGTATGGGGAGGGAGGAGGGAGGGGGATTCAGGATGGGGAACATGTGTACACCCGTGGCGGATTCATGTTGATGTATGGCAAAACCAGTACAATATTGTCAAGTAATTAGCCTTTAATTAAAATAAATATATTTAAATTTAAAAAAGAGTAATGTTGCATAGGAACCTGGAAGGTTATGTCCATGAATTACGGAGAATTGCAAGGGGTCAAACAGGGGGTGCCAAGAGTGAGCATCAACATTTTAGGAATCAGTGAATTAAAATGGACTGGAATGGGTGAATTTGACTCAAATGACCACTATGTCTACTACTGTGGGCATGAAGCTCTTAGAAAAAATGGAGTAGTGGCCATAGTCAACAAAGAGTCTGAAATGTAGTACTTGGAGGCAATCTCAAAAATGATAGAATGATCCCTGTTCATTTTCAAAACAAACAATATTACAGTCATCTAGTTCTATGCCACTATAAGTAATAGTAATGTTGAAGGAAATGAAGTAATAGCTTTTTCTATGAAGACCTACAAGAACTTATAGAACATACATGCATAAAATATGTCCTTTTCATCACAGGGGAATGGAATTCAAAATAGGAAGTCAAGAGACACCAGGAGTAGCACGCAAATATGGCCCTGGAGGACAAAATGAAACCACTGAAAAGAAACAGAGTTTTGCCTAGGGAACACACGGCTCATACAAAGCACTCACTTCCAAGAACACCAGAGAAGACTCTACACAAGGACATTACCAGATGCTCATACTGAAATCAGATTGATTCTTTTATTTGTGGCCAAACATGGAGTAACTATATACACTCAGCAAAACAAGACTGGGATCTATTGTAACTCAGATCATGACCTCCTTGTTGCCAATTTCAGGCTTAAATTGAAAAAAAAGTGGGGAAACCACGAGAATTTTCAGGTAGAACCTAAATCATAACCCTTTTGATTACACAGTGAAAGTGACAAATAGATTCAAGAGATTAGATCTGATAGAAAGGGTTTCTGAGTAACTATGGACAGAGGTTTGTGAAAGTGTACAAAAGGCAGTGATCAAGACCATCCTCAAGAAAAAAAAAAAAAAAAAAAACCTGCAAAAAGCCAAAATGTGTGTCTGAATATACCTTACAAGTTACTGAGAAAAGAAGAGAAGCGAAAGCAAAGGAGAAAGACAAAGATATATCCATGTGAATGCAGAATTACAAAGAAGAGGAAGGAGAGATAAGAAAGCTGACTTTAGTGAAGAATGCAAAGAAACAGAGGAAAATAATGTAATGGCAAAGACAAGATATGTTCAAGAAAATTAGAGATACCACGGGAACATTCCATGCAAAGATGGTCGAAATAAAGAACAGAAGTGGTACTGACTTAACAGAAGCAGAATGTATCAAGAAGAGGTGTAAATAATACACAGAAGAACTATACAAAAAGGATCTTCAATATCCAGATATCCACGATGATCGCTCACCTAGAGCCAGGCATCTTGGAATGTGAAATCAAGCCATCCTTATGAATCATCACTATGGAGAAAACTAGTGGAGCTGATGGAATTCCAGTAGGCCTAATTCACAGACTAACCGATGATTCTATGAAAGTGCTACATTCAATATGCCAGGACATTTGAAAAACTCACCAGTTGAAACAGGACTGGAAAATATCTGTTTTCAGTCCAATCCTAAAGAAAGGCATTACCAAAGAATGTCCACTATCACACATTTTCCCCCATGTCAAATGGGAGAGAAGTAATGCTCAAAATTCTCCAATCTGGGCTTCAGCAGTTCCTGAACAATGAGCTTCCACATGTTCTAGCTGAATTTAGAAAAGTGTGAGGAATAAAAGATCAAATTGCCAACAACCATGGGGTCATCAAAAAAGTAAGATATAAAAAAAAAGACCTGTTTCATTCTTTATACAGAAGCCTTTGACTGAGGGGATCAGAAAAAATTGTTAAATACATACAAAGTGCTGGGAAAACCGACCACCTGACCTGCCTCCTGAGAAATCTGTATCCAGGTGAAGAAGCAACAGGCTATGGAGCAACAGGGTGCTTTCAAATAAGGAAAGGATTATACCAAGGCTGTATATTGTCACCCTGCTTATTTAATTTCAATGCAATGTGCAACATGAGAAATGCCAGGCTGTATGAAGCACAGGCTTTAAATAATACTGCTGGGAGAAATATCAATAAACTCAGAGAAGTAGACGACATCAGCCTTATGGCAGAAAATGAAGAAGAACTAAAGAGCTTCTTGATGAAAATGAAAGAGAAGAGTGAAAAATCTGGCTTAAAATCTCAATATTCAAAGAACTAAGATCATGACTTCTGATACAATCACTGATTAGTAAAGGGATGGAGAAACAATAGAAAGAGCAAAAGACATTATTTTGGTGGGTCCAAAATTGCTTCAGATGTTGACTTCATCATGAAATTAAAACATCCTCCTTGGAAGAAAGCTATGACCAAACTAGACAGCATACTGAAAAGCAGAGACATTGCTTTGCCGACAAAGGCTCACATAGTCAAAAATATGGCTTCTCTAGCAGTCATGTATGGATGTGAGATTTGGAGTCTAAAGATAGCTGAAGGTGGAAGAATCGATGCTTTTAATCTGTGCTTTTGGTGGAGATTCTTAAGGGTCTCTTGGCCTTAAGGTGGCTAAAGGAAATCGTTTCTGATTATTCATTGGAAGGACTGATTTTGAAGGTGAAACTCCAATAATTTGGCCACCTGATTCAAATAAATGACGCATTTGAAAAGACCCTGACGCTTGGAAAGATTGAAGGCAGGAGAAGAAGAGGATGACAGAAGATGAGGTGGTTGGATGGAATCACCTACTCGATGGACACGAGTTTGGGTATGCTCAAGGAATTGTTGATGGACAGGGAAGCATGGCGTGCTGCAGTCCGTGGGGTCGCAGAGTTGGACAAGATCCAGAAACTGAACTGAACTAAACACAAATGTAGAATCACCTATATTTTTACATGCCAATATAACGATGCTGGATTTACCACATGATATATTGCATTTCTTTTTCACTTCATGAAAATATGGAAGCTGTTCTTCTTACATGAAAGGTGGAATTCTCTCCACCTCATGCATGAAAATCTGGGCGGTGGTTCTCTACCATTAAATGTGGACATATGTATATTTCACATATGAAAACCATGGCACTGAAGATTTGAATCTTCGATCTGAAGATAAGAAGAACCCATATGAAATTTCAATTCTATTTCACAAATGAAAATCTGGACACCACTGTTTCTTCATAGAGAGTGTTTGCATTTCTTAAACATATATCAAAACAAAGAGTTTGTTTGATGAAATATGTAATGTTCTGTATCAGCTGTATCACAACTTAGGTGCAAATTTTCCATCTAGAATTTTGGACTTCTACGGGAGAAAGTCAAGTGGAACTCAAAAGCCTCTTGATGAAAGTGAAAGAGGAGAGTGAAAATGTTGCCTTAAAGCTCAACATTCAGAAAACTAAAACCATAGCATCTGGCCCCATCAGTTCATGGGTAATAGATGGGGAAACAGTGGAAACAGTGTCAGACTTTATTTTGAGGGGCTCCAAAATCACTGTAGATGGTGATTTCAGCCATGAAATTAAAAGACGCTTACTCCTTGGAAGAAAAGTTATGACCAACCTAGATAGCATATTGAAAAGCAGAGACATTACTTTGTCAACAAAGTTCCATCTAGTCAAGGCTATGGTTTTTCCAGTAGTCATGTACGGATGTCAGAGTTGGACTGTGAAGAAAGCTGAGTCCTGAAGAATTGATGCTTTTGAACTGTGGTGTTGGAGAAGACTCTTGAGAGTGCCTTGGACTGCAAGGAGATCCAACCAGTCCATTCAAAAGGAGATCAGTCCTGTTTACTTTGGAAGGAACGATGCTAAAGCTGAAACTCCAGTGCTTTGCCTACCTCTTGTGAAGAGTTGGTTGACTCATTGGAAAAGACTCTTATGCTGGGAGGGATTGAGGGCTGGAGGATAAGGGGAAGACAGAGGATGAGATGGCTGGATGGCATCACCCACTCAATGGACTTGAGTTTGAGTGAATTCCAGGAGTTGGTGATGGACAGGGAGGCCTGGCGTGCTGCAATTCATGGGGTCACAAAGAGTCAGACACAACTGAGCGACTGAACTGAACTGAACTGATATAGTTCAGTTCAGAATGGAGATTTTACCATAAAAACCTGGAAATCTTATATTTCATACAAAGAACGGGTTCTGCAGCTACAGAAACACCTATGTTTCCTGTTTACCTGTTTCCTGTGTCTTGAATATTAATTTGTGTCTGTATATGTGAGATTGTTGACTCTTTTCTGTATATTTTTCTGCGTGGTTGTGTGTTCTTCCACAGTTGATGAAGAGATGAAGCTGACAGATCACAAGATGTGTAAGAAGAAGAAGGATCTCTCTTCATTTCCAAGACAAACCATTCAACAGCACAGTAAACCAAGTCTGTGTCCTGACCAGTTATGCTGAAGTAGCTGAAGTGGAACATTTGTATGAAGACTTGAAAGACCATCTAGAACTAACATCCAAAAAAAGACATCATTTTCCCCATAGAGGAATGGAATGCAAATGTAGAAAATCAAGAGATACCTGGAATAACAGACAAATTTGGCATTGGAGTGCAAAAGGAATCCAGTCAAAGTCTAACAGAGTTCTGCCAAGAGACCACACAACATATAGCATGCACCCTGGTCCACCAACACAAGAGAAGACTCTACTCATGGATTCACCGTAAGTTCAGGACTGACATCACATTGCAGCCAAAATGGAGAAGCAATTGTAGTCAGCAAAACCAGGATGGTGACCTGACTATGGCTCAAATCATGAATTCCTTATTGCCAAATTCAGACTTAAAATTTTAAAGTAGAGAAAAACATTAGACTATTCAGGTATAACCTACGTCAAATCCCTTAAGAAAGGCTTCCTCAGTGATCAATGCAAAGACATAGAGAAAAATAATAGAATGGGTATGACTTGAAGTCTCTCTAAAAAATTAGAGATACCGAGGAAATATTTCATGCAATATTGGTCAAAATAAAAGACAGAAACTTCACGGACCTAATGGAAGCAGAAGATATTAAGAAGAGGTGGCAAGAATACACAGATCAGATCAGTCGCTCAGTCGTGTCCCCATGAATCACAGCACCCCATGCATGCCAGGCCTCCCTGTCCGCACCAAATCCCGGAGTTCACTCAGACTCACGTCCATCGAGTCAGTAACGCCATCCAGCCATCTCATCCTCTGTCGTCCCCTTCTTCTCCTGCCCCCAATCCCTCCCAGCATCAGAGTCTTTTCCAATTAGTCAACTCTTCACATGAGGTGCCCAGAGTACTGGAGTTTCAGCTTTAGCATCATTCCTTCCAAATAAATCCCAGGGCTGATCTTCAGAATGGACTGGTTGGATCTCCTTGCAGTCCTAGGGACTCTCAAGAGTCTTCTCCAACACCACAGTTCAAAAGCATCAATTTTTCAGCACTCACAGAAGAACTGCACAAAGAAAATACTCATGAACCAGATAGCCAAAATGACCACGCACCTAGAGCCAGACATCTTAGAATGTGAAGTCAAGGAGTCCTTATGAAGCATCCTTATGAACAACGCTTGTGGAATTGATGGAATTCTACTTGAGTTATTTCATAGCTATGGGAATGCTTCATTCAATATGCCAGCAAATTTGGAAAACTCAACAGTGGACACAGAACTGGGAAAGTTCATCCAATTCCATAGACAGGCAATTCCAAAAACTGTTCACACAACCATACAATTGTCCTCATCTAAAACGGAAGCAAAGTAATGTTCAAAATTCTCCAAGCCAGGCTTCAACAGTACATGAACCATGAAATCCCCGATGTTCAAGCTGGATTTAATAAAGGCAGAGGAACTAATAATCAAATATCCAACATGTGTGGGGTTATCAAAGTGACAAGAGAGCTCAAAGGTGGGGAAAATCTATTTCTTCTTCATTGTTTATACCAAAGCTTTTGACTGTGTGGATCAAAACAAACTGGAAAATTCTTAAAGTGATAGGAATACCGGATCACCTTACCTGCCTCCAGGAAATCTGTTTCAGCTCAAGAAGCAACAGTTAGAACTGAATGTAAAACAACTGAATGCTTCTCAAAAGGAAAAGGGTATGACAAGGCTGCATACTGTCACCCTGCTTATTTAAATTGTATGTAATGTTCACTTCAATAGTTCAGTGGTGTCCAACTCTTTGTGACCCCATGAACCACAGCATGCCAGGCCTCCTTGTCCGTGACCAGCTCCTTGAGTTTACCCACTCATGTCAATTGTGTTGGAGATGCTATCTAACCATCTCATCCTCTGCCATCCCTTTATCTTCCTGCCCTCAATATTTTGAAGTATCAGAAGCTTTTCCATGAGTCAATTGTTTGCATCAGGTGGCCAAAGTATTTCAGTTTCAGCTTCAACATCAATCCTTCCAATGAAAGCCCAGGACTGATCTTCTTTAGGATGTACTCATTGGACCTCCTTGCAGTCCAAGGCACTTTCAAGACTCTCCTCTAACATCACATTTCAAAAGTATCAATTCTTGGTTCTTAACTTTTTTATAGTCCAAATAACACACCCATACATGACTACAGGAAAAACCATAGCCTTGACTAGACAGACCTTTGTTGGCAAACTAATGTTTCTGCTTTTTAATATGTTGTCTAGGTTGGTGATAACTTTCCTTCCAAGGAGTAAGCATTTTTAATTTAATGGCTTCAATCATCATCTGAAGTGATTTGGAGACGCACCACCAAAAATAAATAAATAAATAAAAATTAAAATAATGTCAGGCACTCTTTCCACCATTTCCCATTCTATTTGGCATGAAGTGATGGGGCCAGAGTCCATGATCTTAGTTTTTGTAAATGCTGGCGTTTAAGCCAAATTGTTCACTCTCCTCATCACTTTAATCAAGAAGCTCTTTAGTTGTTCGTCACTTTCTGCCCTATGTGTGGTGTTGTCTTCGTATCTGACATTATTGATATTCCTTCCAGCAATCTTGCTTCCAGCTTGTGTTTCTTTCAGCCTAGCTTTTCTCATGATGTACTCTACATTTAAGTTAAATAAGTAGGGTGACAATATACAGCCTTGGCATACTCCTTTTCCTATTTGGAACCAAAATGCTGTTCCATCTCCAGCTCCAGCTGTTGCTTCCAGACCTGCATACAAGTTTCTTAGGAGTCAGGTCAGGTGGTCTGGTATTCCCATCTCTTTCAGAATTTTCCATAGTTTATTGTGATCCACACAGTCAAAGGCTTTGGCATAGTCAAACAAGCAGAAATAGATATTTTTCTGGAACTCTCTTGCTTTTTTGATGATAGTAGCTGCTGCTGCTGCTATTAAATCACTTCAGTCGTGTCTGACTCTGTGTGACCACATAGACGGCAGCCCACCAGGCTCCCCCATCGCTGGGATTCTCCAGGAAAGAACACTGGAGTGGTTTGCCATTTCCTTCTCCAATACCTGAAAGTGAAAAATGAAGTCGCTCAGTCGTGTCTGACCCTCGGTGGCCCCATGGACTGCAGCCTTCCAGGCTCCTCCATCCATGGGATTTTCCAGGCAGGAATACTGAGGTGGGGGTGCCATTGCCTTGATGTTGGCAATTTGATGTCTGGTTCGTCTGCCTTTTCTAAAACCACTTTAAACATCTAGGACTTCATGGTCACACATATCGAACTCTGGCTTAGAGAATTTTGAGCATTATTTACTAGTGTGTGAGGTGAGCGCAATTGTGCGATAGTTCGAGCATTCTTTGGCATTGGCTTTCTTTGGGATTGGAATGAATGCTGACTGTTTCCAGTCCTGTGACCACCGCTGAGTTTTCCAAATTTGCTAACATATTGAGTGCAAAACTTTCACAGCATCATCTTTTAGGATTTCTCATAGCTGAACTGGAATTCCATCACCTCCACTGGCTTCGTTAATAGTGATGTTTCCTAAGGCCCACTTGACTTCTCATTCCAGGATGTCTGGCTCTAGGTGAGACTAAGTGATAACACCATTGTGATTATCTAGGTCATGAAAATGTTTTTTGTATAGTTCTTCTGTGTATTCTTGAGACCTCTTAATATCTTCTGCTTCTGATAGGTCCATACCATTTCTGTTCTTTATTGAGGCCATTTTGGCAAGAAATGTTCCCTTGGTATGTCTAATTTTTTGAATAGACTCTAGTCTTTCCCATTCTATTGTTCTCCTCTATTTCTTTGCATTGATTGCTAAGGAAGACTTTCTAACACTCCATGATATTCTTTGTAACTATGCATTGAAATAGATAAATCTTTCCTTTTCTCCTTTGCTTTTGTCTTGTCTTCTTTAACAGTTCTTTGTAAGGCCTTCTCAGACAGCCGCTTTGCTTTTTTTTTTTTTTTTCCTTTTTCTTTGTGCTGGGGATGGTCTTGATTTCTGTTCCCTGTACAATGTCACAAACCTCCGTCCATAGTTCATATGTCGTGTACAACATGCTAAATGCCAGGCTTGAAGAAGCACAAGCATGAATCAAGAATGCTGGGAGAAATATCAACAGCCTCAGATACTTAGACGAAATCACTCTTATGGCAAAAAGTGAAGAAATGTAAAGAAGCTCTTGATGAAAATGAAAAAGAGTGAAAAATGTGGTTTAATACTCAACATTCAAAAAGTAAGATCATGATAACTGGTCTCATCATTGCTTAGCAAATGGATGGAGAAACAATGAAAATACCAAAAGACTTTATTTTGGGGGGCTCCAAAATTATTGGAGATTGTGACTGCAGCCATGAAATTAAACGGTACTTACTGTTTGGATGAAAAGCCGGGAACTACTAGACAACATATTCAAAAACAGAGACATTGTTTGCCAGCAAAGGTCCACCTGGTCAAAGCTATGGTTTTTCCAGAGGTCATGACTGGAAAGACAGCTGAGCATGGAGGAATTGACGCTTTTATTTATTTATTTATTTTTTCGGTGAACAAGGCCCACACTTTATTTTCCAAAGTAGTTTTTATACCTTAAGTTATGCATAGAGGATAATGGGGGAAAGGGTAGAGTCATACAGTAAGCCAGGCTTTCTTCCTGCAAACTTATCATATGCAAAAGTTTAGGTGATTTGCATCATCTTCTGGCCCAGAGGACTGTTAACATTTTAAGATCATTTCTTCAGAAAACTTATTTTTCTCTGAAGGTGATTAGTCAGGTGCCACCATCCAAAAGCATTAGATAAAGTTGCATTCCTATAGGGTAAAGGTATGGTGGGCTACAACAAGAAAAATAATTAACTCAAGGGTCCAAGGTTACAAACATTAAAGCTACTACTTACACCAATTATATTAATAAATACACTGCCAGGGACACAGCAGGTAAGGGATATGGAAACTTAGCAACAAACATTGGCCTAACAAGTGAAAAACCCTTCACCAATACAATTTCTTTCTTTCTTTTTTTTTCCTTTTTTTTAATTTTTTTTTTATTTTTTAAACTTTACATAATTGTATTAGTTTTGCCAAATATCAAAATGAATCCACCACAGGTATAAATGTGTTCCCCATCCTGAACCCTCCTCCCTCCCCATACCATCCCTCTGGGTCATCCCAGTGCACCAGCCCCAAGCATCCAGTATCGTGCATCGAAGCTGGACTGGCAACTCGTTTCATATGAAAGGAATTGATGCTTTTAAAATGTGGTGTTGGTGAAGACTCTTGAGAGTCACTTCCACTGCAAGGATGTTAAAGTAAATCAGTCCTGAATATACATTGGAAGCACTAATCCTGAAGCTGAAACTTCAATAGTCTGGCCCTTGATGTGAAGAATGGACTCATTGGACAAGACCCTGATGCTGGGAATCATTGAAGGCAATAAGAGAAGAGGACGACAGAGGATTAGATGGTTAGATGGCATCATCAACTTGATGGACATGAGTTTACAGAGGTTCTGGGTGTTGGTGATAGACACGGACACGTGACATGCTGCAGTACATGGGGTCATTAAAGTTGAACACGACTGAGAGACTGAACTGAACTGATCTCAAACGTAGAAGTACCTATATTTTTACATGCAAATATAGTGATGCTTGTTTTCCTCCATGATATATCACAGTTTTTATCTCACTTTATGAAAATCTTGAACCTCTTTTTCTTATGTGAAATTTGGACTTGTCCATCGATCATATCTATCTAGATGGTGGTTTTCTACCATTAAATGTGAAGTTCTGGATATTTCACATAGGACAATCTTGGCAGTGGTTTCTGAAGATATGGAAAACCCTTATGAAAATGGAATTATCTCTATTGTACAAATGAAAATCTGGGCACCCCTTTTTTTAAGTGAAGTAAGGAGTTTGCTGTATTTCTAATAATATATACCAAAACAAAGGATTGATTCCATGAAGTGGGGAATGGTTTGAATGTACTGCATGAAAACCTAGGTGCTAAGTCTCCATCATGGAACTTGGACTTCTCTATACTTCATATTTCAGCTTAGAATGGAGATTTTCCTATAAGAAAATGGAAATAGCTGTATTTCATATGAAGCACTGGAAACATCTATATTCACTGTTTGCTTATGTTTCCACGTGCCTTAAACATTTGTGTGCCTACCCACATGAGCTTGTTGCCCACGTTTGTGTGATTTTCTGTGTGGATTGTGTCCAACCACAGCTGACAGAAATGAATGTTACAGACCGTGAGATATGGAGCAAGCAGAAGGCTGCACCAGGCATCCACAGAGTGTGGGAGACTGGGCCATGCATCTCTGAGGTCGTCCTGTTCAAGACAGGAATGAGGAAAGAATGGCCAGTGACAACACAGAACAGTGTGTTCACAAATTTGGGTTTACATCAAGAGACATAAAGAAGCTCACAGTGTCTGCTGTGTTGATGTGTGTGTGTACATAAAATGTATGTGGAAGGCTTGAGGACTCATCCAGTGTAAATCCAGTGGTGTGGGGCTTTTAAAGCATAACCTGTGGACCTTTCAGTCTATGATAACTGGGCTGGCCTGTCGAAATGGTGGATATGGCTATAACTGGATCTAAGTCTGTGAAGAGGTGAAGGTCCTTCAGAAAAGAGTAGAGACTGGAAGGAGGAGGAACAGAAAGATAAAATACTGCACTGGAGAAGTTTTCAATATTAGAGGAAGGCTCTGGGATAGTGCTGCCTTGGGTCAGCCCATCAAAAAGCACATTCTCTCTTTACACGTCACAAATAATATCATCATGTGAGACAAATGACATGATAAGGTAGGATTCTTCATTGTGAAAAGACAGACATCCTAGAAGAGAGGAGGTAACCTTCGCTCTGTCCATGGGCTTCTAGCCTATCTGACAGTGCAGAAAGGTGAAGAAATTTCAGAGGTGGGATGTAGACATTTTGCCCTTTGCCGGTTTGTGCCCAAGAGTAAGTGAGGATGGCAAAGTAGAAGGGTGTGAATTCATCTTTTCCTGTGAGAGATCCAAAATTACAGCTTTCTGCTGAATGATCATTGACAGGAGAATGTTGGGTCCCACCAAAAAGAAAAACAACAACAACAACAACAATAAAAAGACATGTCCAAGGCAAAGGAAAAGACCCAACAAGATTGTAGAAGGGGTGAATTTCCATTTAAAATCAATACTTACCAGCCACACTGAGAGTGCTCAATAAAATATTTTGTGCACCTATACCCAAGGAAGGCACAAAGACAGAGTCAGAACTGCTTTTGAGTGATTGAGTGTCTCTTGCAGAAGCATGGGTCAGCAATGGCCTAACATGGAAGAGAGGCTCTGTCTGCTACAGACCTTGTTCATGCAGTTTGTGATATAAGCCCTCTCAGAGGAGGTAACCTTTCAACCCACCAAAAAGTGGCCTAGTGCACAATCCACAAATTGCAGGATAATTATTCTAAAGAATTTCTTGTACAGGTAAGGAAGTTTTAGGACCACTAGAGATTTCTCAACCTGCGGATCTGGCAAAGGGATTGAGAACCCTCAGGGAATTTGACTTTGGAGGCCAGTTGATTTAATTATAGAACTTCCACAGGACTGAAACAGACTGTTGGAGGGCACAAACAAAACCTTGTGTCCACCAGGAGCCAAGAGTAAGGGCAGTGTCCCCACAAAAGACTGAGTCAGACTTGCTTGCGAGTGTCTAGGAGTCTCCAGCAGAGGCATGGTCCAAGAATGGGATGCAGCAGGGTGGTGGGCATTGAATACAAGAGTGCCTGCTCAAGTCCTTTTGAAGAAGGTCCCGATTTCTTTCATTACTCATACCATAATTAGGCCTGAACAGGGCCTAGGTTCACTCACAGTCTGTCTCTCCCATCAGGAAGTTTCCACAAGCCTTCTTACCCTTATCCATCAGAGGGCAGACAGAATGAAAACCACAATCGCAGAAAACTAACCAAATTGATCAAATGGATCACAGCCTTGTCTACCTCAATGAAACTATGAGACATGCCATGTAGGGCCACCCAGGATGGATTGGACATGGTGGAGAATTCTGGCAAAATGTGGTTCATTGGAGAAGGGAAATGGAAAAGCACTTCAGTATTCTTGCTTTGAAAACCCCATGAACAATATGATAAGCCAAAAAGATAGGACACTGAAAGGTAAACTCTCCAGGTTTGTCGGTGTCCTCTATGCTTCTGGAAATCACTAAAAAAGAAGAGATGGAGCCAAAGGAAAAACAACACATAATTATGGATATGACTATGGATAAAAGTACAGTTTGATGCTGTAATGAACGATATTTCATAGGAACCTAGAATGCTAGGTCTACGAAGGAAGGTAAATTGGAGTGGTCAAACAGAAGATGACATGTGTGAACATCAGACTTTCAGGATTCAATGAATTAAAATTCACTGCAATGGACGAATATAATTCAGAGGACCATTCAAAATCCCGACAGTTTATACAAATGCACATTTATATAAACACAGGCATTGAGATAAAGCCTCATATTCCTCTTAATTATTTCAGAGTAGAAAGTGAAACTATGAAGGTGAAGATGTAAATTTAATATTGAAATAAGAGAAATGTAGGAATTTGTTGGCATCACCAACATAAATTTTAATCTACAATATCCTGCATGATCAGGTTCCTACTTGGGAGATCAGTTGTAATTAGTAATTATATGAAAGAAATTATATGTAATTATATGAAAGATGGCTGTTGAGTTGACCTTGAAAGAGAAGTAGTAAATGCATCAGTATTGTTTGCACTGGGAACCATGCCTCCCAGTTGCAGTTTAGGGAAAATATCTTCAGGGGCTGACATATTGCTGTATCTAACTGTAAAGGTACAAGGCTGATCATCAGTCAAAATCATGTATCTGCAAAAGAGATATGATGTGGTACTGAGAAACAGAAATAGTCATAGTAACAAAATTCTCCCTGTGACCATTTGCTTGATTGTAGTTGCTCTGTGAATGCTGATGTAAAAAGATCAACAGATTTTAAACATCAGTTTGATCTATCACACTTTGCTCTTTCAGTCTAACTGACATTGATGATGAAGAAAAAAATCACTTTGAGTTGGGACACTTGCACTAGCAACTATGTGGCTTGTAGAAGAATTTCGTATGAAAGACACACTTAGAATTGTGAAGGCTGAAAATACACACTCTCCTCTAGTTTCGGGAAGAATCCAGGAGATATGATCATCCACATTACTCCTTCCTTTAGCATGCTTCATCTTGTAATCTCAAACTAATGAAGGTACTGGAGAGATATTTTTAGTGCCAACTCTTCTTTCCATTCTTAGTAAAACTTGGGGATAGTATCGCTTAACATTTGGATTATGAGATAACTTCAACTAAAACCAAAGAAGAACATTATTAGTGACCTTTCAAACCAAGGTAAAATAGAGAAACAGCCAGACTCAAAATATCATTCCTTTAAACATACAAAGATAATAGCCTCAAATAATACACCTCCACTAATAGTTTTAAATATTTAAATATTTGAATTATTTCCTCATGTAACAATATATTATATATCCACACCATATACTCCTTTAAGTGCTTCAGGATTTCTCTCTGGTTCCAAGTTGCTAGGGGAACTTAAAACTTAAATTTGTTACACTTAAAATGTCTTAATATCCAGCTCTTATCAACTTGAGAAGAATAGAAAAATATTTCAGCAGCATATTATCTCAATTTTAAAGTTAGTTTTAGCTACCTTTGTTAACACAGTTAAACTGTCACTATATTTTAAAAATATATATTTCCTATAATAATTGAAATTTATGGAGTGCCTTACTCAAAACAGAGACTTCTTTTTCTCCTGCCAGACGGTCAGCTAGTGAAGCAGATCTTTGAAAAAGCCATCACATTTTACAGGTGCTTGGAGTTTTGGAACCCTGGTGGTGTCAGTTTTTCTGAGAAACCAGCAATCACAGGCAGAAATGACATGGCGCTAATGCGATCATCTTCTAGCTTGTGGTGGCAGAAGCATGGGTGGTAGTTCTGGCTAGTCTTTTCTATCATCTGATAGTAGGTCTTAGTATGTGGCAAGAGGGGAAAATTCAATACTCTCACCACCTCGCTGGGTGACTTGAGCCCTAAGGTCCTGCTTCTTTGTCAGTTTGGGAATTTTCAAAAGCCATTCCTTTCTACACACCTTGTCATCACAGATCCAACATTCCGTCTCCACATAGTCAAAAACCAACCCTCCCAGGTTGGCTTTCTAACCTCATGTTTCATCTTCCAGGCCCTATGCACACTACTTGACCTGCATTGCAGTTTGGGGGATGCAGGACCACACAACACATTCTCTATTTGATTCTCACTCTAGACAAACTAAATGTCATCATCTTCTTCACCTTGCTTCCTTTCAGTCAAAAGAAATTTAAGTTTAGTGAGGTGACTTATCTGAATCCTCAATCTATTCCTTGCTTCTCCAAATCCTAACCCAGGACACATATTTGTTTCTATTTGTCTCATCCTCCTTCTCCCATCTTCCCTCCGTTCTTCCCAGTTATGTCTACTTTTCATATAGTCTCTCTTAAGCAAGATCGTCTGCTAATATTCATTTGATGCTCTGGAGGAACTGTTGCCTTTATAGAAGGGTTATTTGTGATGCTTCCATGGAGAGAGTTGCACTCAATGTGCTCTTTTATTTTCTGTCAAATAAGAAGTTTTGATTTCCTTTCTAGGCAAACTAGGTAATTCTTTTAGACATGCTGGTGAAGCAGCAAATTTGCTTGACATAAATTAATCTGTCTGATGGGAGGCTACATACATACTCACATAATTGGTACTTCACTAACATGAACATTCCAATAAGCACATTTATTTTTCCTAAAATTTCTGCTAATGAGAAATTCTCATCAACATGAGGAAACATAGTTCTTTTCCAGATAAGTGATGGTACAGGAATTTTTCTCAAAATCAGTCAGTTCCTGAAAATATCTAGCTATTTATCAAAATGTCCTGACGTTTTCCCAGAGCACAGATTCATTCTGTCCTGGAAACTTAGTTGTTTTACAGAGGTGTCAAAGGCCAGAGACTGGCATGATAATAATTTAATTCTTGTATAAGAAGGTGGCAAATGCCCAGGAACGTAAAAATATGTAGATGATAGCTTGAAAAAGAGAGACTGAGGAAAAAAAAAAAAAAAAATATATATATATATATATATATATATATATATATATATATATATATATATATATATATAAAAGAGAACAGGCAGGTATAGTTAGTCATACTCATGTAATATTAATAGGTAAACCTTAAATTGAGTTTGGATCATAGAAAAAAGCAAGGGGGCTTCATAAAGTCATCTACATCTACTTTATTATCTCTTACTGGCTTAGACTGTGTGTGAAAATGAGGTCATTCAGTCGTGTCTGACTCTTTGTGACCCCATGGACTGTAGCCTACCATTTCCTTCTCCTGGGGATCTTCCAAACCCAGGTACCAAACTGGTTCTGCCCCATTGCAGGCAGATGCTTTATCATCTGATACACCAGGGAAGACCTTTGACTGTGAGGGTCACAACAAATTGTGGAAAATTCTTAAGGAGATAAGAATACCAGACTACTGTCCCTGTTTCCACGGAAGGCTGGAGGCAAGTCAAGACACAGGAGTTGGAATTGGACAAAGAACAATGAACTGGTACAAAATAGGGAAGGAAATTCTGTGCTATGCTAAGTCACTTCAGTCGTGTCCGACTCTATGTGACCCCATAGACGGCAGCCCACCAGGCTTCCCCTTCCCTGGGATTCTCCAGGCAAGAACACTGGAGTGGGTTGCCACTTCCTTCTCCAGGAAATGGAGAAGGAAATACGTCAAGGCTATATATTTTCATCCAGCTTATTTGACTTATGTGCAGAGTACTTCATGGAAAGTAACTTGCTGAAAGAATCTGAAGTGGGAAACAAAATTACTGTGAGAAGTATGAATAACCTTAGTTTTAAGATGACAACATATAAATGGCTGAAAAACACTAGGAACTAAAGGTGAAAGGAGAAATTGAAAAAGCTGAATTAAAACTCAATACAAAAACAGACACAAAACATAAGATCATGGAATTTGGCCCCATCATTTTGAGATATTTTAATGAGATACAATTGAATTAGTGACAGGTTTCACTTTCTTGATCTCTGATATGACTGCGTGATGTGACTGAAGCCATGAAACAAAAAGGCACTTGCCCATTGGATGAAAAGCTATGACCAATCTCAAAACCATATTACAAAGCTGAGAGATTATTGAAAAAGGCCTGAATGGTCAAAGTTGATTTTCAGGAGTAATGTATGGAGGAGTGAGCAGGAACACAAGAACTGACTGCCAAAATATAGATGCTTTACAACAGGAGGGCTAGAGAAGACATGTTGAGAATGGAGTTCAAACTAATAAAGTGTGAAGGAAATGATTTCAGATTATTCTCAGAAGGACTGATGCTGCACATGAAGAGCCAATATATCAGCCTCTTGAAGCCAAGAGCAAAATCACTGGGAAGAAACTGATGCTGGGAAAGATTGAGCACAGGAGAAGAAGGAAACGACAGAGGGTGAGATGGCTGAAAAGCATTGTTGACTCAAAGGTCATGGGTTTGAATACAACTCTGGGAGATTTGAATGGCAGGTGAGCCCTGGGTTCTTGCTGTACATGGAGTCACAAGAGTCTGACAAGTCTGAGTGACTGAACAACATCAAAAAGTTAGAACTGGCAATGCTTGGGACATGGTTCAGATTGCATGTTAAGTCTGTCATTGTAATTGGAATGATAAGTGAGATTTGGGACATTTAGAAAGAACACAGCTCTTGTCAGTTTCCTTGTTTTCCTCCCTCATATTGTACTTCCCACAATGTCTTTTTAAAGCTTCCCAGAGAAGGAGAACACCGGCGGTGTCATATGATATCCTGAGATGGAAACCTTATCCCACCTGCCACTTGGATATATAAGCTTGGCCTTAGGCAGAAGCAGACATTGTCTGTAAATACCTGGTAGAGCTGTCCATCTTCTGATGTGTTAACAGGAATGGTATGTGATCTTAAGGGTTATCTCTAAGTTAAGCACACTTATAGCTTCTCAATCAACCTCTCTTATCCTGGGAGAAGCATCTTTGAGTTGTTTATCCTAGTTGCCCTTAGGAATGCTTACAAGGGGTTCCATTACTGAGCATGGAAGTATGTAGGAGACTGGATCCATTTTTGACTTTTACGCTTGGCTTCTGTGTAAATAGACCATTCCTCTTAATGTCAGTTTTTGACTTCAGATAAAGGTTGAGGATTGTGGAAATGTGTGAATGCGTGTGAATGTCCCATAAAACTGAGGACATGGAGTACACAGTTTTCCTCTTTGAATCAGATCTCAAGGCTTCTGGCTTAATAGATTTGTACTATCAGTGCATCTCAAATATTCATAAAATGTTTATATGATGACTGCCACACAGATTTGAAGCTGGAACTCCTGTATTGTCATCATCTTAGTAGTGTAGTTGGGCTTGGACATTTAAGGTATTATGTAAGAAGTATGTGGGCTATGTTATAACTTCCTTCTATTTTAACTGTCTGTCAGATACTCTTGGGAAGGGGGAAATCAATGTCGACCATGTGGGAATAGAATTATAGATTTCATCCTTAGGTTCTTTGATACCTAAGAGTATTCTTTGTTATTGGTG
This sequence comes from Bos taurus, assembly GCF_002263795.3. Lineage (NCBI taxonomy): Eukaryota > Metazoa > Chordata > Mammalia > Artiodactyla > Bovidae > Bos > Bos taurus. The sequence continues at coordinate 35,763,631 of NC_082638.1, forward strand.
AGTGTCCAGCCTCCTGTAGGAAGGTAGTATCCTATTATAGGAAGGCCTGGTTGAAACTTCAGGCATCTACTGAGCCTTCTCTGGTACTGCCATATTAGCAGGTTTGTGTTTTGTTATTGCCAGACAAAATAAACATCTAAGGTCCCATTAAATTTTTGCTAGGTGATTGGGAGAGTACCATAGTTTGTACAAAAGTTAGGATGGAGTAGCTTGGTTATTACTGAAATGCTTTCAACTTCTGAAACTCAGCCAGTTGTCTTGAGCTTTTTGGCATTTATTATTATTATTATGTTTATTTTTTACTTTACAATATTGTATTGGTTTTGCCATACATCATGTGTCTGCCAAGGGTGTACATGTGTTCCCCATCCTGAACCCTCCTTCTAGTTCCCTCCCCATACCATCCCAGTGGTCATCCCAGTGCACCAGCCCCAAGCTTCCTGTATCCTGCATCAAACCTAGACTGGCAATTCATTTCTTATATGATATTATACATGTTTCAATTTGAATTCATTCTAATGAGGTGGATGAAACTGGAGCCTATTATACAGAGTGAATTAAGCCAGAAAGAAGGACACCAACACAGTATGCTTCTAAGTCACTTCAGTCATGTCCGACTCTGTGTGACCCCATAGACAGCAGCCCACCAGGCTCCGCCATCCCTGAGATTCTTCAGGCAATAATCCTGGAGTGGATTGCCATTTCTTTCTCCAATGCATGAAGGTGAAAAGTGAAAGTGAAGTCTCTCCATCGTGTCTAATTCTTAGCGATCCCATAAACTACAGCCTACCAGGCTCCTCCCTCCATGGGATTTTCCAGGCAAGAGTACTGGAGTGGGGTGCCATTGCCTTCTCCACAGTATACTAAGGCATATATATGGAATTTAGAAAGATGGTAATGACAACCCTGTATGTGAGACAGGAAAAGAGACACAAATGTATAGAACAGTCTTTTGGACTCTGTGGGAGAGGGAGGGGAGGGATGATTTGAGTGGGCATTTTAATTTGTGCCTCTTTATATTTTTGAATTAGCCATTTCTTCAGCTGAAATCTCTAACATAAAAGTCCAAAGGAGAACCTAGACATACACTCACAAACACATTTTTAATCTGATGTGCACACACACACACACAAGCACAGTCTCAGTCTTATATACTCAAAACACAATTATGAAAGGAAAATAAAACCAAAGGACTCACAGAAGGAAACCTACGAACTGCACAGAGTTCTCTGATATTTGTTTTTAGGCTTAAATTTGGAAGTTATTTTGTAGTTGAATGATTTCAGTCTAGTGACATTTTAAGTCAGAATGCTTTGCTATACATAACGTTGTTCTGGATCCCATGGGATCTTAGAATATTTTGCATGTAAAACTTCTGTGATTTGCTAAAATGAAAATAATGCAGGGTAACAATGTGGAAGTCATTTTGACCTCGTTAGGCCCTGCAGTTACAATTTTGCTTGTTATATTTTAAGCATCCAATTTCATCCTCTAACTTTCTCCATCCAATATTTCTACTTTTTGCCTCAATTTGCCGTATTTACCTCACTTACATTTTTGTTTTTACTTTTACAATTTTCAGTTCAGTTCAGTTCAGTTAAGTCTCTCAGTCATGTCCGATTCTGCAACCCCATAAATCGCAGCAGGCCAGGACTCCCTGTCCATCACCAACTTCCAGAACTCATTCAAACTCACATCCATCAAGTTGGTGATGCCATCCAGCCATCTCATCCTCTGTCGTTCCCTTTTCCTCCTGCCCTAAATCCCTCCCAGCATCAGAGTCTTTTCCAATGAGTCAACCCTTCCCATGAGGTGGCTAAAGTACTGGAGTTTCAGCGTTAGCATCATTCCTTCCAAAGAACACACAGGGCTGATCTCTTTTAGGATGGACTGGTTGGATCTCCTTGCAGTCCAAGGGACTCTCAAGAGTCTTCTCCAACACCACAGTTCAAAAACATCAATTCTTTGGCTCTCAGCTTTCTTCACAGTCCAGCTCTCATTTCCATACATGGCCACTGGAAAAACCATAGCCTTGACTAGATGGACTTTTGTTGGCAAAGTAATGTCTCTATTTTTCAATATGCTCTCTGGGTTGGTCCAAACTTTCCTTCCAACGAGTAAGTGTCTTTTAATTTCATGACTGCAGTCACTATCTGCAGTGATTTTGGAGCCCCCAAAAATAAAGTCTGACACTGTTTCCACTGAAACCGTTTCCATTGTTTTACAATGAAAGTCTGAATCTGTTTCCATTGTTTTAAAATTTTAGGCACCAATTATAAGGTAAATGCATAAAGGAAAGAAAATTTGAATTCATGTACAATGTTTCCCTAATGTATTGAGCTATTTTCTTTATTCTTTTGAGAATTAAAGGCACCAATATGTTGAAGCCATCTGGGAATTGATCATCAAGGTAAAGGATCATTTACCAGGCTTCTTTTGATCAGACAATTGAAGTACAGTTTACTAATATGCTCTCATGAAGGAACAAAAACAGCAGCTTTTCAACATGATATGTTGAATATCCTTATCCATGCCTCTTCCAAGTTATGACAGAGGATGACATGAATTAATCCTGTTCTTTTTGAGAAGGACCTGCCACTCAAAGCAGAGCATGAAAAGAAGATAAAAGGGACTGAGAAGGATTAGTCAGTACAAGGCAATGAAATGGAAGATGGAATTGCCTTTAAGGTGATATTGTACAAAGCATGCAAATTTGACTACATAGTAAGACACCTGAAATTTAAAACAAGGCTATTGGACTTTGGTCTTGAAATGATTACTAAGGACACCAATTTCAATAACTCTTACAATGGCTCCAAAATGCTCACCTCTCTAAAGCATAGTATGCTCTCTTACATTTAGCAAAACATTTCAGTGAAAGAAAAATAGTGTGATTTTTCTACCACTCCCTTAACTACACAGATATTCGACAGATTTCACTGTCCGTTAGCTGCAAGAATGAGAACGTTGAACTTAACTTGGTGTTGTCCTATGGGGGTTACCATACCAAAACAGGGACATGACTTGATGTTCCCACTGCCATCTGAAGGAATGACCACAAATTTGAGATTGCCAATATTTCTAGGTAGTCTTCATGACAGTGTGGATAGTCCAACAAGCAGGGACTCTGTTCAGAGTATTTCAAACTGAAATATATTTAGGATCCACCATTGATTTTGATCCTTGCTTACTCCATGACTTTTCTAGATTATTAAAATAAATGATTCCTTTTCTTCTTCTCCTCCCACCCCTTTGGATACATGTCTCTGTAACTACTACTGCATTTTAGGGAACTGTGGCCTGAAACAACATGCTTAGAATGGGTTATTGTAGACTGTAAATTTCATAAAAGCAGCAATCATTTTATAATTTGAATTCCCACATTTAACATTCATGTAAATACAATAAATAGGTATCAACTTGTAATAATTTCTCAGCAAATAGGAAAGGTGAATTATGATAAGTGCACGTTATAGGATGCTGTTAAGTAATGTGTAGAGCATTGATTGGTTATTACATTTCTTTATTGATAATTTAGTAAGTGCTTAAAATGTGTCATTTGCAGGCTCTAAGTTTCACCTGATGTGAAAGATACATTAAAAAATGAGAGTAGACATAAAACACATTGAAGACATGATATCTGCGCTCACCTTGGTAGGAGGGCAAACAGAAGTTCCTTCCAACCCCAAGAAAGAATTGAGGCAAAAATCTGAGAAGGGTCTTAGCATGACTGAAAATAGTTTGTGTGATTGTAGCTCCAGAAGAGAAAGATAATGAAATTACTAAGGAAAATATATCATGTCTTCAAAGAACTTGTTGACCATGCTGATGTGCTGAAAACACCATCAGGAATGTATCTGTCTCTGTGGGGACAGATAAGCAACATTGAAACATGTCTTAGGAAATATAGAGTGGATCTTGGTGTCAGGAAATAAAGGCATGCCTTAAGGACAGTAGAGCAGAAATAACCCTACAGCATACCACCTGTAAACTATATATCTTGTGCTTACCATGGGACAATCACTGATTATGTCATGTTATCTTTGGTACACAGTCATGGTATAATGGTGATCATGATTTTGGACATGCTACACTGTCTATATTTCAAGGATGAAATGACTTTCTATAATGAAGAAAATCTGCTGTCTAACCTTTTAAGACTCTACCAGTAACTAATAGAATATAAGGTAACTGTGAACACACTAAGGTACATCCTGTGTATTTCCATTTTTCTGATTTTATTTGCATCTCTTTCTTCACCCATGCCATCCTAATTGAGCCACCCATTCATTTCAGCAGGGATGATTTCAGAAATCACTTTACATCCATTATCTATTTTCCCTTGGGTCTCTCTTTTTTTTTTTTTTGCTTACAAACATTAGATCAGGTGTCATTTACCTAGGATGCATAACAAATTTTGTCTTGAACTGTAGAGTTTATAAAACCGTGCAGTAAAATAGCCAGCCATTTGAACTAAAGCATAATTTTACGCTTCATTGTTTGAAAATAGAAAATGAAACTATGAAGATGAATATGTAAATTTATTGTTGAAATGCAAGAATTTTAGGTATTTGTTGACATCTCCCAATATAAAGTTCAATCTTCTTTAGGCTCCATAATCTGACACTTATTTGATAGGTCAGTTTTAATTAGCATAGTTTTCATCTGATGATGATTGTTGATCAGTTGACTTGAAAGAGAGGAGGCAGATGTATAAGCGATCATTGACATTGAGGACCATGAGTTGCCTGTCTCTTGCAGGATAGGAAAAGGGCTGTCATGTGGTGACATATTGCTATATGTGACTGGAAATTTAGAAGATTCCACCATCAGTCTGGAATAACTGCTTTGTAATGGAGACACAATGTGGTTTTGAGAAGTAGATGTAGTTGTAGTAGCAAAGTCCTCAACGTGGCCATTTACCTGAGTGTAGCTGCTATGTGAGTGCCAATTAAAAATGCTCAGTGTTTTAAAAACAGCAGGTTGATCTACTACAATCTGGTCTGTTTGTCTAAGTGATATTGGTATGGGGAAGGTAAGTCACATGGACTTACAGCGCTTGTATTAGCAAATATCTGGCTGCTATGAGGCTTTGGTATGTATGGCACATTTAAAGTTCTGGAGGCTGAAAATGCACTCTCTCCACTCGTTTCTCAAAGAAAGTCAGAGTTATGATCATCTTTGTTGACCCTTGCGTTAACATACGTCTTGTTATCTTGAACTAATGAAGATATTAGAGACACATTGTTAATTCCAAGTCTTCTTTGCATTCTTACTAAAAGTTGGGGATGGCCTGTTTGGAATTTGATTTATAGTAGGTTTGTAACTAAAATCAAAGAAAAACTTATTTAGTTTCTTTATAAACCAAGGTAAAACTGACAATCAAAGCTAAGCTATAAAAAATTATTCCTTTAATGACACCAATTAAATAGCATCAAATAAAACACCTCCATTAGTAGTTTTAACAGGTAATATGTTAAAAGCAATTATGCTCAACTAAAAATATGTTGTATATATACAGTAAATACCACTTTAAGTGGCTTCAGGACTTGTATCTGGTTTAATATTGCTAGGAAAGTTTTTTAAACATCCAATATTTTAACCTCCAGCTGTTCTCAACTTCAAAACAAAACTTTTTTAAAAAAATTTACTATCTCAATTTCTTTCTTTCTTTTTTTTTTTACATTTCACGTGTTTCAATGCCATTCTCCCAAAACTTCCCACCCTCTCCCTCTCCCACAGAGTCCATAAGACTGCTCCATACATCAGTGTCTCTTTTGCTGTCTCATATACAGGGTTATCATTACCATCTTTCTAAATTCCATATATATGCGTTAGTATAATGTATTTATGTTTTTCCTTCTGGCTTACTTCACTCTGTATAATAGGCTCCAGTTTCATCCACCTAATTAGAACTGACTCAGATGTATTCTTTTTAATGGCTGAGTAATACTCCATTGTGTATATGTACCACAGCTTTCTTATCCATTCATCTGCTGATGGACATCTAGGTTGCTTCCATGTCCTGGCTATTAGAAACAGTGCTGAGATGAACATTGGGGTACACGTGTCTCTTTCCCTTCTGGTTTCCTCAGTGTGTATGCCAAGCAATGGGATTGCTGGATCATAAGGCAGTTCTATTTCCAGTTTTTTAAGGAATCTCCACACTGTTCTCCATAGTGTCTGTACTAGTTTGCATTCCCACCAACAGTGTAAGAGGTTCCCTTTTCTCCACACCCTCTCCATCATTTATTATTTGTAGACTTTTGGATCGCAGCCATTCTGACTGGCGTGAAATGGTACCTCATAGTGGTTTTGATTTGCATTTTTCGGATAAGGAGTGATGTTGAGCATCTTTTCATGTGTTTGTTAGCCATCTGTATGTCTTCTTTGGAAATGTCTATTTAGATCTTTGGCCCATTTTTTGATTGGGTCATTTATTTTTCTGGAGTTGAGCTGTAGGAGTTGCTTGTATATTTTTGAGATTAGTTGTTTGTCGGTTACTACATTTGCTATTATTTTCTCCCATTCTGAAGGCTGTCTTTTCACCTTGCTAATAGTTTCCTTTGATGTGCAGAAGCTTTTAAGTTTAATTAGGTCCCATTTGTTTATTTTTGCTTTGCTTTCCAATATTCTGGGAGGTGGGTCATAGAGGATCCTGCTGTGATGTATGTCAGAGAGTGTTTGCCTATGTTCTCCTCTAGGAGTTTTATAGTTTCTGGTCTTACGTTGAGATCTTTAATCCATTTTGAGTTTATTTTTGTATATGGTGTTAGAAAGTGTTCTAGTTTCATTCTTTTACAAGTGGTTGATCAGATTTCTCAGCACCACTTGTTAAAGAGATTGTCTTTAATCCACTGTATATTCTTGCCTCCTTTGTCAAAGATAAGCTGTCCATATGTGCGTGGATTTATCTCTGGGCTTTCTATTTTGTTCCATTGATCTATATTTCTGTCTTTGTGCCAGTACCATACTGTCTTGATAACTGTGGCTTTGTAGTAGAGCCTGAAGTCAGGTAGGTTGATTCCTCCAGTTCCATTTTTCTTTCTCAAGATCGCTTTGGCTATTCGCGGTTTTTTGTATTTCCATACAAATTGTGAAATTATTTGTTCTAGCTCTGTGAAGAATAATGTTGGTAGCTTGATAGGGATTGCATTGAATCTATAAATTGCTTTGGGTAGTATACTCATTTTCACTATATTGATTCTTCCAATCCATGAACATGGTATATATCTCCATCTATTAGTGTCCTCTTTGATTTCTTTCACCAGTGTTTTATAGTTTTCTATATATAGGTCTTTAGTTTCTTTAGGTAGATATATTCCTAAGTATTTTATTCTTTTCGTTGCAATGGTGAATGGAATTGTTTCCTTAATTTCTCTTTCTGTTTTCTCATTATTAGTGTATAGGAATGCAAGGGATTTCTGTGTGTTGATTTTATATCCTGCAACTTTACTATAATCATTGATTAGTTCTAGTAATTTTCTGGTGGAGTCTTTAGGGTTTTCTATCTAGAGGATCATGTCATCTGCAAATAGTGAGAGTTTTACTTCTTCTTTTCCAATGTGGATTCCTTTTATTTCTTTTTCTGCTCTGATTGCTGTGGCCAAAACTTCCAAAACTATGTTGAATAGTAATGGTGAAAGTGGGCACCCTTGTCTTGTTCCTGACTTTAGAGGAAATGCTTTCAATTTTTCACCATTGAGGATAATGTTCGCTGTGGGTTTGTCATATATAGCTTTTATTATGTTGAGGTATGTTCCTTCTATTCCTGCTTTCTGGAGAGTTTTTATCATAAATGGGTATTGAATTTTGTCAAAGGCTTTCTCTGCATCTATTGAGATAATCATATGGTTTTTGTTTTTCAATTTGTTAATGTGGTGTATTACATTGATTGATTTGCGGATATTGAAGAATCCTTGCATCCCTGGGATAAAGCCCACTTGGTCATGGTGTATGATCTTTTTAATGTGTTGTTGGATTCTGATTGCTAGAATTTTGTTAAGGATTTTTGCATCTATGTTCATCAGTGATATTGGCCTGTAGTTTTCTTTTTTTGTGGCATCTTTGTCAGGTTTTGGTATTAGGGTGATGGTAGCCTCATAGAATGAGTTTGGAAGTTTACCTTCCTCTGCAATTTTCTGGAAGAGTTTGAGCAGGATAGGTGTTAGCTCTTCTCTAAATTTTTGGTAGAATTCAGCTGTGAAGCCGTCTGGACCTGGGCTTTTGTTTGCTGGAAGATTTTTGATTACAGTTTCAATTTCCATGCTTGTGATGGGTCTGTTAAGGTTTTCTATTTTTTCCTGGTCGAGTTTTGGAAAGTTGTACTTTTCTAAGAATTTGTCCATTTCTTCCTCGTTGTCCATTTTATTGGCATATAATTGTTGATAATAGTCTCTTATGATCCTTTGTATTTCTGTGTTGTCTGTTGTGATCTCTCCATTTTCGTTTCTAATTTTATTGATTTGATTTTTCTCCCCTTGTTTCTTGATGAGTCTGGCTAATGGTTTGTCAATTTTATTTATCCTTTCAAAGAACCAGCTTTTGGATTTGTTGATTTTTGCTATGGTCTCTTTTCTTTCTTTTGCATTTATTTCTGCTCTAATTTTTAAGATTTCTTTCCTTCTACTAACCCTGGGGTTCTTCATTTCTTCCTTTTCTAGTTGCTTTAGGTGTAGAGTTAGGTTATTTATTTGACTTTTTTCTTGTTTCTTGAGGTGTGCCTGTATTGCTATGAACTTTCCCCTTAGGACTGCTTTTACTGTGTCCCACAGGTTTTGGGTTGTTGTGTTTTCATTTTCAATCGTTTCTATGCAAATTTTGATTTCTTTTTTGATTTCTTCTGTGATTTGTTGGTTATTCAGCAGCATGTTGTTCAGCCTCCATATGTTGGAATTTTTAATAGTTTTTCTCCTGTAATTGAGATCTAATCTTACTGCAGTGTGGTCAGAAAAGATGCTTGGAATGATTTCTATTTTTTTGAATTAACCAAGTCTAGCTTTATGGCCCAGGATGTGATCTATCCTGGAGAAGGTTCCATGTGCGCTTGAGAAAAAGGTGAAATTCATTGTTTTGGGATGAAATGTCCTATAGATATCAATTAGGTCTAACTGGTCTATTGTATCGTTTAAAGTTTGTGTTTCCTTGTTAATTTTCTGTTTAGTTGATCTATCCATAGGTGTGAGTTGGGTATTAAAGTCTCCCACTATTATTGTGTTATTGTTAATTTCTCCTTTCATACTTGTTAGCATTTGTCTTACATACTGCGGTGCTCCCGTGTTGGGTGCATATATATTTATAATTGTTGTATCTCCTTCTTGGATTGATCCTTTGATCATTATGTAGTGACCTTCTTTGTCTCTTTTCACAGCCTTTGTTTTAAAGTCTATTTTATCTGATATGAGTATTGCTACTCCTGCTTTCTTTTGGTCCCTATTTGCATGGAAAATCTTTTTCCAGCCCTTCACTTTCAGTCTGTATGTGTCCCCTGTTTTGAGGTGGGTCTCCTGTAGACAACATATGTAGGGGTCTTGTTTTTGTATCCATTCAGCCAGTCTTTGTCTTTTGGTTGGGGCATTCAACCCATTTACGTTTAAGGTAATTACTGATAAGTATGGTCCCGTTGCCATTTACTTTATTGTTTTGGGTTCGAATTTATACACCATTTTTGTGTTTCCTGTCTAGAGAATATCCTTTAGTATTCGTTGTAGAGATGGTTTGGTGGTGCAGAATTCTCTCAGCTTTTGCTTGTCTGAGAAGCTTTTGATTTCTCCTTCATACTTGAGTAAAATCCTTGCTGGGTACAATAATCTGGGCTGCAGGTTATTTTCTTTCATCATTTTAAGTATGTCTTGCCATTCCCTCCTGGCTTGAAGAGTTTCTATTGAAAGATCAGCTGTTATCCTTATGGGAATTCCCTTGTGTGTTATTTGTTGTTTTTCCCTTGCTGCTTTTAATATTTGTTCTTTGTGTTTGATCTTTGTTAATTTGATTAATATGTGTCTTGGGGTGTTTCGCCTTGAGTTTATCCTGTTTGGGATTCTCTGGGTTTCTTGGACTTGGGTGATTATTTCCTTCCCCAGTTTAGGGAAGTTTTCAACTATTATCTCCTCAAGTATTTTCTCATGGTCTTTCTTTTTGTCTTCTTCTTCTGGAACCCCTATGATTTGAATGTTGTAGTGTTTAATATTGTCCTGGAGGTCTCTGAGATTGTCCTCATTTCTTTTAATTCGTTTTTCTTTTATTCTCTCTGATTCATTTATTTCTACCTTCTATCTTCTAATTCATTAATCCTATCTGCTGCCTCTGTTATTCTACTATTTGTTGCCTCCAGAGTGTTTTTAATTTCATTTATTGTATTATTCATTATATATTGACTCTTTTTTATTTCTTCTAGGTCATTGTTAAACCTTTCTTGCATCTTCTCAATCCTTGTCTCCACGCTATTTATCTGTGATTTCACTTTAATTTCAAGATTTTGGATCAATTTCACTATCATTATTCGGAATTCTTTATCAGGTAGATTCCCTATCTCTTCCTCTTTTGTTTGGTTATGTGGGCATTTATCCTGTTCCTTTATCTGCTGGCTATTCCTCTGTCTCTTCATCTTGTTGAAATTGCTGAGTTTGGGGTGTCCTTTCTGTATTCTGGCAGTTTGTGGAGTTCTCTTTATTGTGGCTTTTCCTCGCTGTGTGTGGGTTTGTACAGGTGGCTTGTCAAGGTTTCCTGGTTAGGGAAGCTTGTGTCGGTGTTCTGATGGGTGGAGCTGTATTTCTTCTCTTTGTTCAGTCGCGCTGTGGGGAGGGAGGGAGGGATGCTGCAAACAAATAACACTGGCGTGCGCTCGCAGTGCCTCAGCCACACTGGGTCTGCCCCCCGCTCACGGCGCGTGTAGCCTCCCTGCCCACACTGCTCGGGCTCTAGGTTGTTCCTCCGGGAACAATCCGAGGCTGGCCCTGGGTTGCATGTACCTCCCTGGTCCAAGCCGCTCAGGTTCAGGCACTCGGGTGGTCCTCAGAGGCGCAGACTCAGTTGGGCCTGAGTTTTGTGCTCTTCCCAGGTCCGAGCAGCTCAAGTGATGAGGTGTTTGGCGAGCGCCAATGCTGCGACTTATCGCCTCCCGCCACTCGGTTATCTGGGCGTAAAACCAGCGCACCTTCTCAGGCAGATGTTAACCGTCCAGACCCCCAAGAAGTTTTAGTTAGCAAAGAAGCCTGCTTACAGTTTTATAGATTATTTCTCTCTGGGGCTGCGATTGCCCCCTTCTGGCTCTGGCTGCCTGTCACCGGAGGGGGAAGGTCTGCAGCCGGCTATCTCTGTTCAATTCTTTGTTCCGTGCACGGGCCTGGCGGTGTCTTAAGTTGGGGCTGGCTTTTCGCGTGGTAGATATCCCACAGTCTGGTTTGCTAGCCCAGATTATTTCGCTCAGATAGTGCTCAGGGTATTCAGGCCAGATTCTTACTCTAAGCGATGCAGCCCACGCTGCGCCTCCCTGCCCAGCCCCCACTTGCTAATGGCGCGTGCAGGCGTCTACGCTGCTTCTCCGCTGGGGGAGTTACCGTAGGACTCGCAATCTTCGAGTTTTAATTGTTTATTTGTTTTTTCTTCCTGTTATGTTGCCCTCTGTGCTTCCAAAGCTCGGCACAGATTCGGCAGTGTGAAGGTTTCCTGGTGTTTGGAAACTTCTCTCTTTTTAAGACTCCCTTCCCGGGACGGAACTCCGTCCCTCCCTCTTTTGTCTCTTTTTTTGTCTTTTATATTTTTTCCTACCTCCTTTCGAAGAGTTGGGTTGCTTTTCTGGGTGCCTGATGTCCTCTGCCGGCATTCAGAAGTTGTTTTGTGGAATTTACTCGACGTTTAAATGCTCTTTTGATGAATTTGTGGGGGAGAAAGTGTTCTGCCTGTCCTACTCCTCCGCCATCTTGGCTCCTCCTCCCTATCTCAATTTCAAATTCGTTTTAGCTACATATGTGAACATGCTTTCTAGGTCACATGATTTAATCTTATGTATTGCTAATAAGTGAAATTTTTGGAATACCTTGCTCATAAGAGAGATGTTTTCTTCCAGAAAGTCCGCTTGTGAAGCAGATCTTTGAAAAGTTTGTTGCTTTTTATTAAACCCATAAAGGTTAACCTGTCAAACTAAACTTTTCATACTGTTGGTTTCAAATATTCTGAAAGGCTCCTTTCTTTTCAAGACCTTTTTAAAAAGTTCTTCACTGATCACTATACATACACCACTCTCTTCCTACCTAATAGATTCCAGCTGATAATTTGCAACTATACTCCAAAGTTTTGTGGAAATGTGAAAGAAAATCATTCAGCTCATCTGTTTCAGAGACAGAATTTGTGTAGCATAGCCTTTTTATCACAAGATCCTCAGACAAAGCCTGAAAAGCATATTCTTCAGTCATAGATCTCAAAACTGAGTCCCTAGTAAGTGTATAATCATACAAAGAAGATCTAACGGAGGTTTCTGAACCAGTTGATTCATCCTTAGGAGTCCCATCTTGAATTTCTGAAGAAATATGTGCCATCTCAAAGAAAGTCTTTCTTCAGATATTTTTCTCATTTGTCTGATTTTACACACTGCAACTTCAAATGCTGCTTTGCTGGCCTACAGACCTCTCTAGACCATCACAGAGGTCCTCAAAGTCACCTAGCAATTGAAGGGTAACTGTGACATCACAAAGTCACTGGTCTTCGAGCAATTGAAGGATAATGTTCAACCAGTGCTTACTTCAGCATCAACTTAAAATACACACTGCTTACAGAAATACTAACCAAAGCCATGAAGGCTGCAAAACCTCATTCCTAAAGAATTTTTACACAGAAAAATCATATCAATAAATCTACTTGAAATCTGAACTAAAAGCGATTTATCATCCTCCTAGACACACATTCTTAATATTCATTACTGTTACGCATGCAAACTTGGATCTACTCGCTACTGTGAAGTAAAATCAATCAACTGACTGAGTTACAGTGAAAGCATGTGTTTATTGTAGGACTGAGCAAGGTTTCCTAGCAGTCTTTGGTGCTTCAAAGACCCAAATTCACAAATACTTTCAGGGGAAGGATTTTAATGACTGATCACACACCTGTGATCAGTTTTGGGGCATTGTACTAATGGCCTGTTACTGAGGATATTGGGAGTCAACATCATCGACCGTCTGCTTCCAACTACTCTGTGGTCTATGTACGTACATTTCAGTCTGGTTGGAGCTTTAACATCTCTAAAACTGTTCACAGTGTATTGCTCAGAATGTTATCTATGGCCTTTGAGGAGGAACTAAAGACCTTTCTGCTACGTCTGCTACATCACCTCAGTCGTGTCCGACTCTGTGTGACCCCATAGACGGCAGCCCACCAGGCTCCCCTGTCTCTGGGATTCTCCAGGGAAGAACACTGGAATGGTTTGCCATTTCCTTCTCCAATGCATGAAAGTTAAAAGTGAAAGTATCATTACTATCTTCTGTTGCTTGATTATTTTCCTTAATTTCTGGCTTTTCTAGCTTCTCTGATTAAAATTACTCTTGGAAAATGAGGAGGTCTACAGGCTTCCCAGCTCTTGAACTGTGTGAGTCAGCAACAACTTTGGCTATTTCCTGTTGACCTGGAGCATGGAGTTGGAAATAATTCTGAGATCTAAGGTTGGTATCAACATTTTCTGCAATGGAAACATATCTATTTTATATAGATATTTGTATATCTATATACATAAATATGCATATAAATAGGTATATCTGCTGTCATTTCAGACGTGTCCAACTCTGTGTGACCCCACAGACGGCAGCCCACCAGGCTCCTCTGTCCCAGGATTCTCCAGGCAAGAACATTCGAGTGGGTTGCTATGTCCTTCTCCAATGCATGAAAGTGAAAAGTGAAAGGGAAGTCACTCAGTTGTACCGATCTATTTGTGACACCATGGACTGCAGCCTACCAGGCTCCTCCATCCATGGGATTGGCCAGGCAAGAGTAAAGGAGTGGGGTGCCGTCACCTTCTCATATATATATAAATATATATATATATATATATTTTTTTTTTCTATATCTGAGTATTTTTTCATTAAACCTGGGCAAACTTTTGAAAATTGGTAGGTATTTATTAAAAGGAGAGAGGGGAGTGGTATAAAAGAGTCCTTATATGTTAGATGTAGCCAATAAAACATATTTTGAAGTATTTCCACTTACATATATTCAATAACTGAGTAGAGTCTTGAGTCATTCTGCATTTGGGTTTTAATTTTTCCATGTTGTTATACCTAATGGGAATTAAAAGTCAATGTGATTTTTTTATACCCAAACTCATACACACATGGGTATGTATGTGGATATGTCAAAATAAAATTTTAGGCAACATTATTCAGGTGGCCAAACACTTTGCTTGCTCCCAAGATCTTAAATGAACTGTTTGGGAAGCCCAACATTGCTTAATAAATTACTGGCTGAATGCTTTAGATACTGTTGCTGAAAGGCTTTCCTTTAATCTAGTTCGTCTTCCACTATTGTTTCTGTAATAAGAGATCGCATTCTTACATATGAGGAAACCTTGAGGCCATACAATTGTTACTCTCATTTGCTTAGAGATATTGTTTGAAGAAAGCTGTTGTTCTCCCCACATTGGATACAATTTTAAACATTCAAGTCTGTAATAACATAGGAACATGTTGGAACCACATGCACAATGGTCAACTAGCTGGATTTAGGATAAACAGCTACCCACTTAATGGCTAAAAGAGATGCCAAGGGCATTGTGCATAGATCATAGACAGGCTCTTCTGACTAGCTGAACACTGAAATTATATGAGGTGTACATCAAAATTACTTCTCCATAATTCAGTATGTAAAGTTTTCTTTCATCACTTTCAACTTCTGGTAACAAATATTTCAATAGAAATCACTGATGATCAAAATTTATCTTGCTTCATGCCACCGGGGTTCAGCTTCCTGCCCCCATCCACATCATTTATCTTGTTCCTTGTCCTCCTTTGTATTTTTGAGGTAGCCACATTAGAGAAAATCTAACTAGATAACAAAAATAGTCTCAATATATTATGTTAATGGAAAAATATATTATAGGCTGTGTATTTTGCAATATTTTACCCAGTTGTCACAGAAGTATGGCACAAATGCTCTAACAGGCAACTTAAAACCAGCAGTATAATATATAATAGGTAACTATCATAGAATATTCTCAGAAAGCAATTTCTTATTCAAAACATTGAGGGAAAACAAAGGTACGAGAATACAGTAATTCTCAGTGTTCATAGGAAAACATAGGGTAAACAGTACATTTGAATTCTCTGCTGCTGCTGCTAAGTTGCTTCACTTGTGTCTGACTCTGTGTGACCCCAGAGATGGCAACCCACCAGGCTCACCAATCCCTGGGATTATCCAGGCAAGAACACTGGAGTGGGTTGCCATTTCCTTCTCAGTATTACACAAAGTAAGATCATGACATCCGGTCCCACACTTTCATGGGAAATGGAAGTGGAAAAGACAGAAGCAGTGACAGATTACCTCTTTCGGCTCTAAATTCACTGCAGATGGTGATGGAAGCTATAAAATTAGAAGACAATTTCTTCCTGGAAGAAAAGCTGTCACAAATTTAGAAAGCATGTTAAAAAGTGAAGACATGACTTGATCAATGGAGGCACTTTGAGTCACATCTATGGTCTTTCCAGTAGACATGTACAGATGTGAGAACACCAAACTGCTCTGCTAGGAATGACTTGTGTGTATCCATTGAATTGCAAGGACATAAATCCAGTCAAACATAAAGGAAATCAACTCTGAAGAAGAATTAGAATCACTGATGCTGAAGATGAGTCTTCAAAGCTTTGGCCACCTGAGCAAAGAAATGACTCAGTGGAAAAAAAAACAACAACAACTGATTCTTAGGAAACAATGAAATCCGGAGGATACATGGGTGAGAACGAAGGAGAAGGTTGTATAGCTTCACCCATTCAATGGATATGATTTCAGGCAGACCCTGGGTGATGCAGAGGGCAGAAAGCCCTTGTGTGCAGTCCAAGGGTTCACAAAGAGTAAGACATGGCTTTGTGACTGAATAACAACAAGATTTCAGTTAATAAAATGGATCTTCCAGGGTCATGGTGGAGGTCTCATAATGTTAGAGGAATAGGAGGCACAGTCCACTTTCTCCCCCACAAATCCATCAAAGGATCGACTGCACATGGACCACCTTCCAGAAATCAACTTGAACGATGTTGATGGTCCCTAGAAACCAAGAAATGAAAACCCATCTCTTAAAAAGGAGGTAGGACAAAATAAGAGATGGACATGAAGAAAAGGTTTTAGGGAACGAGACTCCCCTTGGAGAGGGAGTCGTAAAGGAGGAAAATTAAAACAAGATAGGAAACCCTCTCTCAAAAGTGTCAGTGGGAGGAAAAAGAAAAAAAGAAAAAAACAGAACCAGGGGAAAAAGAACAAAAACACAGATTATGCCAATAAATGCAATTACTAGCCAAAAAGTCACTCAGATTCTTCTGTCCACAGTCATACATGAGGTCTGGGAGGAGACCTGTGGTGTATCAAACACAGTATTGTTAGAACCAGGATTTAGTGCCCTGAGGACAATCTGATGGAGCTAATGTGACAAAGAACATAAACCATGGGAAAACTAGAGACAGCCATTTTAGAAAGGACTTTTCCTACAAGAAGGCTCTAAGTCCACATACTGAACCATGGCACACTCACAGACCAGAAAACTAGAAAATACCAAAGAAGACCAAGCCAGCTTCCATTGAAGACCCTTTCTTCCATGGAGGTAGAGAGGAATGTATATGACTGCCAGAGGCAGAAGCAAATAGTTACTAGTAACTTGGTCCTACAGACATCCCCTACCAAGCTCTAAGCTGGTTGAAATTTGCTAATGATGAATTCCTGAGTTCATGGACAGTTCACATAGGCCGGGATCATGACAGCCTGGGGTCAGCTACCCTGAAGAGACACATGGAACACCTGAGGCTGTGGGCTCTGGCACAGGTAGCAAACTGTGTGGTTGAGACCAGAGAGCTGCATAAGGAATGGGCCACCTAGGACTGTGTCTTGTCCTCCAACCAGCCACCTGAGATTTTTGACTTGTGAAGAGCAAAAAGCACCAAGCCAATCATGGTCATTGCCCTTGCTGAGCACCTAAGTGCCTGACTGGCTGGGAAGTGCATGAAACACACGACCCACTTGGGACCATGCCCTCACGTATCAACAGGGAGGCTGAGCAGTGTGGACCCAGGAAGAACATGTCACATTTGTCAGTGGCAAGCCCAATGTGGTCAATCCACCTCAAGCACCCGCATATCCCAGAGGTATTTGTTTTCAGTGTCCCACCTCACCACCAAAACACCGAGCAAGTGAGGTCAAATACGAGGCTACCACACCCTCGTTTCATGTTGAAAGCCAGATATGGAGAGGCTTTCAAATAAAAGAAGGAAATATAAACAAAGGAGCATAAACCAACCCAGAAGTGATAGGTTCAACAGCATAAATCTTCAATTAATTCCAATTAATTCAATTAATGTTCAACTGAGGTACAATAGTAGAATTTGACAACAAGTACAAGCTTCAACTAGGGACCATCTGACACTGTACTGACACCAAAAAGCAAATTTTTTTTTTTTAATTCTGAGATCTATTTCTATATGATTTCTTTAACTTTTAACAATGCTAGGCCTTTTTAATACCCTAAACTTTTATTTCTGTTAACTATTATTACCTTTCAAATAAAAACAACACGTCTGTGTTTTAAACACTTGTTATATATATATAAGAATGAATTCGACCTCCGTTTTCTTTTCTTGTACTATTTAAATGAGTCTAATTTTTATTCTTGGTTCTTAACTTTTGCTTTCCAAAAATGGTTATCAATGTTGTAACTTTAGGAATACAATTTTTAGGATCAGATTTCACTTATGAGGGCATCAGATTTCAGACACGCTGAAACCATAATCTCAAAAACCTAGCCAATCTTGTCACATGGACTGCAGCCTTGTCTAACTCAATGAAAGTAAGCCATGCCCTGTGGTGCCACCCAGGATGGGCGAGTAATGGTGGAGAGTTCTGAAAGAATGTGGTCTATGGAGAAGGGAATGGCAAACTACATCAGTATTCTTGTCTTGAGAACACCATGAACAGTATGAAACACATGATAGGATAACTGAAAGAGGAAATCCCCGGGTCGGTTGGTAGGTATCCAATATGCTACTGGAGATCAGTGGAGACATAACTGCAGAAAGAAAGAAGGGATGAAGACAAAGCAAAACTAATATCCAGATATGGGTGTGACTGGTAATAGAGGCAAGTTCTGATGTTGTAAAGAGCAATATTACATAGGAAATTGGAATGTCAGTTCCATGAATCAAGGCAAACTGGAAGTGATCAAACCGGAGATGATAAAAGTGAACGTCAACATTCTAGGTATCAGCGAACTAAAAGGGACTGGAATGGGTGAATTTAACTCAGATGACCATTATATCTACTACTGTGAACGGGAATACCTTAGAAGAAATGGAGGAGCCAGCATGGTCAACAAAAGAGTCTTACATGCAGTACTTAGATGCAATCTCAAAGATGAAAGAATGATACCTGTTCGTTTCCAAGGCAAACCATTCAATATCACGGTAATCCAAGCCTTTGCCCCAATGAGAAATGCTGAAGAAGCTGAAGTTGAATGGTACTGTGAAGACCTGCAAGACCTTTTAGAACTAATATCCAAAAAAGATGTCCTTTTCATTAAAGGGGACTGGAATGTAAAGGTAGGAAGTCAAGAAATACTTGGAGTAACAGGCAAATTTGGCCTTGGAATACTGAATGAAGCAGGGCAAAGGCTAATAGAGTTTTTCCAAGAGAACACACTGGTCATAGCAAACACCCTCTTCCAACAACACAAGAGAAGATGGTCAACACCAAAATCACCAAAATCAGATTAATTCTACCTTTGCAGCCAAAGATGGAGAAACTCTATAAAGTCAGCAAAAACAAGACCGGGAGCTGACTGTAGCTCAGATCATGAACTCCTTTTTTGCCAAATTCAGACTTGAATTAAAGAAAGTAGGGAAAACCACTAGACCATTCAGGTATGACCTAAGTCAAATCCCTTATCATTATACAGTGAAATATAGATTTAAGGGACTAGATCTAATAGACAAAGTTCCTGATGACCAATGGATGGGTATTTATGACACTGTACAGGAGACAGGGACTAAGACCATCCGTGTAGACACGAAATGCAAAAATGCAAAATGGCTGCCTGAGGAGGCCTTACAAATAGCTGTGAAAAAAAGAGAAGCAAAAAGCAAAGCAAAGAAAAGATATATGTATCTGAAAGCAGGGATCCAAAAGAATAGCAAACAGAGATAAGAAAGCCTTCCTCAGAGATCAATTTAAAGAAATAGAAGAAAACAACATAATGGGAAAGACTAGAGTTCTCTTCAAGAAAATTAGATACAAAGGGAATATTTCATGCAAAGATGGGTTCAATAAAGGGAAGAAATGGTAAGGATCAAACAGAAGCAGAAGATATTATGGAGAGGTGGCAAGAATACACAGGGAAATTGTACAAAAATGACTTTCAAGACCCAGATAATCACAATGGTGTTATCACTCACCTAGAGCCAAACATCCTGGAATGTGAAATCGAGAGGGCCTTAGAAAGCCTCACTATGAACAA
Source organism: Bos taurus (assembly GCF_002263795.3). Taxonomy (NCBI): domain Eukaryota; kingdom Metazoa; phylum Chordata; class Mammalia; order Artiodactyla; family Bovidae; genus Bos; species Bos taurus. Next base: position 35,783,321 of record NC_082638.1, read on the forward strand.
AGCTAGTGGAGGTGATAGAATTCCAGTTGAACTATCTCAAATGTTGAAAGATAATGCTGTGAAAGTGCTGCACTCAATATGCCAGCAAATGTGGAAAACTCAGCAGTGGCCACAGGGCTGGAAAAGGTCAGTTTTCACTCCAATTCCAAAGAAAGGCAATGACAAAGAATGCTCGAACTTCTTCACAGTTGCACTTATTTCACACGCTAGTAGATCAATGCTCAAAATTCTCCAAGCCAGGCTTCAGCAATATGTGAACTGTGAACTTCCAGATGTTCAAGCTGGTTTTAGGAAAGGCAGAGGAACCAGAGATCGCATTGCCAATATCCGATGGATCATCAAAAAAGCAAGCGAGTTCCAGATAAACACCTATTTCTGCTTTATTGACTATGCCAAATCCTTTGACTGTGTGAATCACAATAAACCGGGGAAGATTCTGAAAGAGACAGGTATACCAGACCACCTGACCTGCCTTGGAGGAACCTATATACAGGTCAGGAAGCAACAGTTAGACCTAGGCATGGAACAACAGACTGGTTTTGTATATGAAAAGGAGGACATCAGGCTTTGTATTATCACCTGCTTATTTAACTTGTAGGCAGAGTACATCATGAGAAACGCTGGGCTGAAAGAAGCACAAGCTGGAATTCAGATTACCGGGAGAAATATCAATAACCTCAGATTTGCAGATGACACCAACCTTATTGCAGAAAGTGAAGAGGAACTAAAACGTCTCTTGATGAAAGTCAAAGAGAAGACTGGAAAATTTGGCTTAAAGCTCAACATTCTGAAAACGAAGACCATGGCATCTGGTCCCATCACTTCATGGGAAATAGATGGGGAAACAGTGGAAAGATTGTCAGACTTTACTTTTTTGCGGCTCCAAAACCACTGCAGATGGTGATTGCAGCCTTGAAATTTAAACACGCTTACCCCTTGGAAGGAAAGTTATGCCCAACCTAGATAGCATATTAAAAATCAGTGGCATTACATTGCCAACAAAGTTTGTCTAGTCAAGGATCTGGTTTTTCTAGTGATCATGTATGAATGTGAGAGTTGGACTGTGAAGAAAGCTGAGTGCTGAAGAATTGATGCTTTTGAACTGCGGTGATGGATAAAATTTTTGAGAGTCCCTTGTACTGCAAGGAAATCCAGCCTGTCCATCCTAAAGGAGATCAGTCCTGGGTGTTCATTGGAAGGACTGATGCTAAAGCTGAAATTCCAATACTTTGCTCACTCACGCAAAGTGTTGACTCATTGAGAAAGACCCAGATGCTCGGAGGGAATGGGGTCAAGACGAGAATGGGACTACAGAGGATGGAAGGCTGGATGGCATCACCGAATCAATAGACATGAGCGTGAGTGAACTCAGTGAACAGGTAGCCCTGGTGTGCTGCGATTCATGGGGTTGCAAAGAGTCGGTGATAAAGGACCAACTGAACTTAACTGAGAAAGGAGGATATAAATGAAACAGAGTGTGGTGCGGGGAAAAAAAAAATGAAAGAAAGAAGGAAACCAGGAAAAGGTCTGATGTAGCAATGATAGATGCCCCACAATGAGAAATGTAGGTGTCTAGATGGAGAACACCAAAACTAAAAGGGTTGGGGTACATGGGAAATCTTGAGGAAATAAAAGTTGGAATCACCCTTAAATGAGTCAAGACGCAAGAATTGGATCGGGCATGGACAAATTGACCACTTCAAAAGTGAAAGAAGAGTGACAAATCTCTTTACTGTCACTTGCTTACGTGAATCATATGCAGAATATACTATTTAAATACCAGTTGAGTGAATCAAAAGCTGGCATCAAAGTGGCTGGGAGAAACAGCAAAACACTCACATATATAGATGTTAACGCAAAAACAAAGAGAAAGTGAAGAGGAAATAAAGAGCCTTTTCATGAGGGTGAATGATTAGAGTGAAAAACCGTGCTGAAAACTCTACATTCATAAAAACAAAGATAAGGGCATCTGGTCCAATCACTACTTGCAAAATAGAAGGGGTAAACATGTGGAAACAGTGACAAGCTTAATTTTCTTGAGCTTCAAAATTACTAGGAATGGTGACTGCAGTTATCAAATTAAATGTCACTTGCTTTTGGATGTAAAAGTTATGACAAACCTAAGCATTGCATTATAAAGAAAACACACCACTTTACTAAATTGTCAGTAAATAAAAAATGTCAATTATGGTAAGAGTGGAGACTCTCGGATGTTTTTGAGTAACTTATATGGCTTTTGATTGCTAATTTATTTAGCATCTTTTCATTGTTAATTCAGTAAGTACTTAAAATACATCATTTGGCAGGCACTATGTCTTAGCTGATGTGCAAGATACATAAGGAAACTTGTGTAGACATGAAACACATAGAAGAATTGAATATCTGTGATTAACTTGGTAGGAAGGAAGACAGTTTCTTTCCAATCCCAAACAATGCTTAGGAAAAATTGTGAAAAGTGGCTTATTATGCTGAAAATATTTTGCCTAATGTATCTCTAGAAATTCAATAAAAACATAGATAATGAAGCTACGAAGGGAAACACAACATATGTCTTCCAAGAACTGATTACCATGCTGAGATGCTGCATTCGCCACAAGGATTTAAGTCTGTCTTTGGAGGAGCAGGAAAGCAACATCAAAATATCCACTAAGAAATATAGGTGGTGTCTTGGTGGGAGAAAATAAAGGCATAATATAAAGAGAGTAGAGCAAGAATGACCTTTTATAATACTACTTGTAAAATGCCTAACTTTTGCTGACTTTGGTGTAATCTTTGAATATATCAGTCATGTTATGATAGTGATCGTGATTTCTGAGTAGGCTGCATCTATACTGTCAAGTATGAAACATATATTTATATATATTTTCAATGAATAAAACCTGCTGTTTAAACTCTTAGCTTTCTTCCCAATAATGGACATAAAATAATGAAACTGAAAAAGCACTAAAGTATATACTGTTCATTTGCTTTCTCTAAATGGGATTTGTATTGTTCCTTCTCCCATATCATCCTATCAGCCTTTGGCTGATCTCCACATTTCCTTGCCCCGGCCATTTATGAGATAACTATTCCAAACAACCTCGGAGAAGAACAGGCCCACTTAAGACAGTGGCTTTCCAAATATATGCCTATATATATATTTACTCTTGTCTTGGGTTAGTGCAGCAGCTCACTAATCTGACTGCTGCCCTTTCTCACCTTATTAAAGGTGATCTGTTCCTGTAAAGTGCTGGTCTCATTCTTTTTCTGAACCTTGCCTTCTCTGACTCCCTTATGCTACAGACAAACTGAGTGGTTGACAGGTACATAAGATGCATGACCTACCCTGGAGGTGCCTTTCCTGCCATCCAGATGCCTGAGCAGTTTGGAACAGGGAAGGAAACAATGCACATAGCCAATTGAGTTCAGTGCCCTTGAAGATCACCTAGGAGCCTGAGTGGCTTAGACTTGGGATGTGCATGAAACACAGGGAACACTTTGGGCAGTGCCATCGCAGATTACCCAGGAACCTGAGCTGGGTGGACTGAGGAAGTACATGTCACCTATGACAGTGGCAAGCCCACTGTGCTCCATCCACCTTAAGCACCCTCACCCACATATTCTTCAGGTGTTTTTTTTTTTTTTTTTTGAGTGTGCTCCTCCTCATCATTGTACCACTGATACAAATAAAGGCCTGCTGTCCCCTTGTGTTATGGTGCAAACTAGTCTTGTGTAAGCATGTCACAGAAGAGAATTGCAAAATGAGGAAGTAAAAATAAGCAAAGAAGGGTGAACTAGCCCAGAAGTGACAGAAGCTACAGATTGAAACTCTGAAGCTAATGTAGAAACTGTGCAATTCAAGGACAGCAATAGTATTGGACAACAAGTAGAAGCAGGAAAAAGAGATTGTCTGACACTGATCTGGCACCACTAAACTCACAACAATTTCTCTAGAGAAATTGGTAGATTATTCTTTACTGTTTTCATGTTTTTTAATTAAACACTCTTTTGTTCCTTATCATTCCCTTTAATCTCATTTCTATATACCACAATATAAATGTTTGATAATTAGTTTGACTTCTAAATTTTCTCCAGTAATCATAGGAGTTTAAATCCTATTCTAGGTTCTTAATTTTTGATTTTGAAACTTTTTATTAATAAATGTTTATCCTTTAGGAATTCTGTATTTAGAATCTATTTTCACTTATTAATTTAATTCCCAGTTGATTGCACTCTTGCCTTTTTACTCTCCCTTTACTCCTCCTAGAAACCTTTATCTCCCTCCTCAGTTTGCTCTGATCCATATAACTCTGTCAATTCCTTTAACTGTTTTTGATTATGGAAAATTGCTTCACCATCAACCTTGGGTTTTCTCCTCTGTTCTGAGGATGCAGAATTCTTAATGTGACTGTAACTCAGCGCCAACATGCAGAGGCCATGAAGTTAATCCAGAGCTTTAGATCATTGTTGAACTCCTGACACCAATGAACTTTAAAAAAGAAGCAAAGTCAAAAGGTTCCATGCCTACATGGAAATGAAGCCCCAAGCTGAAACCAGCAATTTCAGTGCAAGACAACTCACACCTATTCTCCAGCAAAGCAGCAACACAAAAATGAACATTATAAAAGGTACTACCTGAAGCCGTACCAAACCCACAGACACCACAATGCACATTACAGGACAATTCATTGCATTTCATAAAGAAGTGATCCAGCACCACCTGACAGACCACAGGCACACAATATCCCAAACATTAAAGCTTGAAAACTTACAGGTTCAGTCCCACCCACAAAGATCAGATTCCACCACAAACTGGATCCAAAATGCTGCGGCCTGCAGAAAGGGGACCAAAACCACTGCAATCTAAACCAAATGAAGCTTTTAAGTTTAATAAGGTCCCATTTGCTTATTTTTGCTTTTATTTCCAATATTCCTGGAGGTGGGTCATAGAGGATCCTGCTGTGATGTATGTCGGAGAATGTTTTGCCTATGTTCTCCTCTAGGAGTTTTATAGTTTCTGGTCTTACGTTTAGATCTTTAATCCATTTTGAGGGGCCTAATTAAACTTAAAATATTCTGCACAACAAAGGAAACTATAAGCAAGGTGAAAAGACAGCCTTCAGAATGGGAGAAAATAATAGCAAATGAAGCAACTGACAAACAACTAATCTCAAAAATATACAAGCAACTCCTACAGCTAATTCCAGAAAAACAAACGGCCCAATCAAAAAATGGGCCAAAGAACTAAATAGACATTTCTCCAAAGAAGACATACAAATGGCTAACAAACACATGAAAAGATGCTCAACATCACTCATTATCCGAAAAATGCAAATCAAAACCATAATGAGGTACCATTTCATGCCAGTCAGAATGGCTGTGATCCAAAAGTCTACAAGCAATAAATGCTGGAGAGGGTGTAGAGAAAAGGGAACCCCCTTACACTGTTGGTGGGAATGCAAACTAGTACAGCCACTGTGGAGAACAGTGTGGAGATTCCTTAAAAAGCTGGAAATAGAACTGCCTTATGATCCAGCAATCCCACTGCTAGGCATACACACCCAGGAAACCAGAATTGAAAGAGACACGTGTACCCCAATGTTAATAGCAACACTGTTTATAATAGCCAGGACATGGAAGCAACCTAGATGCCCATCAGCAGATGAATGGATAAGCAAGCTGTGGTACATATACACAATGGAGTATTACTCAGCCATTAAAAAGTACATTTTTTTTCTCAGTTTTCTGAATGTTGAGCTTTATTTATTTTTTTTAAACTTTACAATATTGTATTAGTTTTGCCAAATATCAAAATGAATCCACCACAGGTATACCTGAGTTCCCCATCCTGAACCCTCCTCCCTCCTTCCTCCCCTACCCTCCCTCTGGGTCATCCCAGTGCACCAGCCCCAAGCATCCAGTACCATGCATCGAACCTGGACTGGCGACTCATTTCATACATGATATTATACAGGTTTCAATGCCATTCTCCCAAATCATCCCACCCACTCCCTCTCCCACAGAGTCCAAAAGACTGTTCTATACATCTGTGTCTCTTTTGCTGTCTCGTACACAGGGTTATTGTTACCATCTTTCTAAATTCCATATATATGTGTTAGTATACTCTATTGGTGTTTTTCTTTCTGGCTTACTTCACTCTGTATAATAGGTTCCAGTTTCATCCATAATCAGTTCTAATGAGATGGAAAATACATGGGGAAACAGTGGAAACAGTGTCAGACTTTATTTTTTGGAGGGCTGCAAAATCAATACAGTTGGTGATTTGCAGCCATGAAATTAAAAGATGCTTACTCCTTGGAAGGAAAATTGTGCACCACCTAGATAACATATTCAAAAGCAGAGACATTACTTTGCCAACAAATGTCCGACTAGTCAAGGCTATGGTTTTTAAAGTGGTCATGTATGGATGTGAGAGTTGGGCTGTGAACAAAGCTGAGCACCAAAAAATCGATGTTTTTGAACTGTGGTGTTCAAATGACTCTTGAGACTCCCTTGGACTGCAATGAGGTCCAACCAGTTCATTCTAAAGGAGATCAGTCTTGGGTGTTCATTGAAAGGACTGATGCTAAACCCGAAATTCCAATACTTTGGCCACCTCGTGCGAAGAGTTGACTCATTGGAAAAGACTCTGATGCTGGGAGGGATTAGGGGCAGGAGGAGTAGGTGATAACAGAGGATGACATGGCTGGATGGCATCACTGACTCGATGGACATGAGTTTGAGTGAACTCCAGGAGTTGGTGATGGATAGGGAGGCCTGAAATGCTGTGATTCATGGGGTCAGACACAACTGACTGAACTGAACCGAACTGAGAATGGAGGGAATAAAGAAAACACAGTGGCGTGTGTAAATATATATATTTTTTAGAGAAGGAAAACATTAAAAGCTCTGATAATTCTTAGACAGTATCAAATGCCATACTGTGAGGATATCCACATGGAAAAGACCACAAAAAAAAAAAAAAAAAAAAAGAAAGAAAGAAAGAAAGAAAGAAAGGAAAGGAAAAAAGAAAAAAAAAAGGTGTTTGTGTGCTTGAGAAAATTCTTCAAGAGATAAAAGTTGAAAACCTCCATTAAATGGGCAAGGAAATAGCTCCTTGAGTCCCAACACAGCATGTCCCAACAAACAGGATGAACCCAAAGTGAAATATCCCACAACAATATTTTAACCAAACACTGAAAATTTAAACACAAAAAAACAAACATTAAGAGCAGCGAGAGTAAAGACATAAATATACTGTCAGATCCCCATAAAGATAGCAGCTGAACTTTCAATAGAAACTCTTCAGGCCAGTAGAGCATGGTAGAACATTCTCAAAATTATGAACAAGCCAAAACCAACACCAACACGGATCTTATTCAGATATGAAGGAGAAATCAAATGGTTTAAGCAAAAGTTTTAAGCAGTCATTAACATGAAACTGCTAAACTCTTAATGATGTGGTGAAACTGGGACACTGAGTTCATATGTCATCAGATTTGCAAAACTCATCAGTGGACATGAGTTTGGAAAAGGACAGTTTTCATTCACACCAAAGGTAGGTAAGGCCAAAGAATGTTCAAACAAGCATGCACGGTTGCTCCTTTCACATGTTAGCTGGGTAAAACTCAAAATTCTACAACAGTACATAAACTAAGAACTTTCAAGGGGAAAGCTCGACTTGGAAACAATACATGAACCAGAGAACAATTTGGAAACATTCATTGGATCCTAGAGGGAACCAGGAATTTCAGAAAATCGTTTACTTCTGCTTCAGTGACTCCACTAAAGACATTGACTGTGTATATCACAGTAAACTGTGAACAGTTTGAAAGAGACAGGAATCACGGACCTTCTAACCTGTCACATGAGAAATGTGTATGCCATTCAAGATGTAAGAGTTGGAACAAGACATGGAAAAATTGATCAGTATAAACCTGGGAAAGGTGAGTGACAAGACTGCATATTATCAGTCTTCTTATGTGAAATATATGCAGACTATACTATTCAAAAGGCCAGGCTGGGTGGATAATAAACTAGAATCAATGTTTCTGGGATAAACTTCAACAACCTTAGACAGACAGATAGAAACACTGTAAAAAGAGAAAGTGAAGAGGAGCTAAAGAGGGATCTTGCTAAGGATGAATGAGGAGTGTAGAAACCTCGCTGAGAACTCAATAGTCAAATGAACAACACAAGGTGTCTGGTCCCATCACGACTTGGCAAACAGAAGGGGAAAACATGGAATAAGTGATAAACTTAATTTTCTTGGGCTCCAAAATCACTGTGAATGGTGACTGCAGGCATGAAATGAAGAGACACTTTCTTCTTGGAGAAAAAACGATGGAAAAACCTTGACCTTGTATTAAAAAGAAGAAAGACGAGCTTATTAACAAAGGTCTCCTCAGTCACACACCCCTATAGTTTATCCATTAGTCATGTAAAGGTGTGAGAATTGGAATCTAAAGAAGGCTGAGAGCTCGAGAACTGATGCCTTCAAACAGTGATGTTGGAGAAAACTCTTAGGGGTCCCTTGAACTGCAAACAGATCCCGCCAATCAATCCACAAGGAAACCAACCCTGGATATACATCTGAAGCACTCATACTGAAGCTGAAAGTCGAGGATTTTGCTAAACTAATTCAAAGAACCAACTCTGGAAAACACCATGACACTGGGAAAGACTGAGGACAGGAGGAGAAGGTGCTGATAGAGGATGAGATGTTTGGAGGGCATTACCAGTTCAATGGACATGTGTTTGAGCAAACTATGGGAAACACTGAAAGAGAGGGAGGCCTGCTGTGCTACAGTCACAAAGGGTTGGACATGACTCAATGAATGAACAACAGCAATTAAAATATCTAGAACTACTTCTAGGCTAACAGAGTTTGGCCAGGAGAATGCACTGGTCATAGCAAACACCCTCTTTCAACAACACAAGTGAAGACTCTAACATGAACATCACCAGATGGTCAACACCAAAATCAAATTGATTCTATTCTTTCCAGTCAGAGATGGAGAAGCTCTATACAGTCAGCAAAAACAAGATCAGGAGCTGACTGTGGCTCAGATCATGAACTCCTTATTACCTAATTCAGACTTAAATTCAAGAAAGTAGGGAAAACCAAACTCTGATAGCCTTTTCCATGTTTTATTCTGTATTAAAGGCTAAATTTGCCTGTTATCACAGGTGTTTCTTGACTTCCTACTTTTGCATTCCAGTCCCTTATAATGAAAAGAATTTCTTTTCGGTTGTTAGTTCTAAAAGGTCTTGTGGTTCTTCATAGAACCATTCAACTTCAGCGTCTTCAGCATTTCTGGCTGGTGCATAGGCTTGGGTTACTGTGATTTTGAATGGTTTGCCTTGGACAAACAGATATCATTCTGTCGTTTTTGAGATTGCATCCAAGTACTGCATTTTGGACTCTTTTGTTGACCATGATGGCTACTCCATTTCTTCTAAGGGATTCCTGCCCACAGTAGTAGATATCATGGTCATCTGAGTTACATTCACCCATTCCAGTCCATTTTAATTCGCTGATTCCTAGAATGTCGATGATCACTCTTGCCATCTCCTGTTTAACAACTTCCAATTTGCCTTCATTCATGGACCCCATATTCCAGGTTTCTATGCAATATTGCTCTTTGATGCATCGGACCTTGCTTCTGTCACCAGTCACATGCACAACTGGGTATTGTTTTTGCATTGGCTCCATGTCTTCATTCTTTCTGGAGTTCTTTCTCCACTCATCTCCAATAGCATATTGGGCACCTACCGACCTGAATAGTACAGGTTTAAAAGAAACTGGTCCTAAGGGCTTATTTACAAACAATGGGATAACCAATTCAACTTCTTCTTCTTCTTTTTTTTTTATTAATCTGTTCGTTTTTTTTCCCCCCAGTATATAAAATTGTTTTAGTCACTCTGTTATTCTAGCAATTTGACTGCTTCACATAGTTTGAGACATTTATTAACAGATATTCCTGTTGTAAATACCCAAATTCCTCCTTTTTTAGTATGTTTAGTAGCAATGGCATCTTATTCATTCTCATTTCAGTAACTAAATCTGCTCTTTTCGTTTTTTAGTTTACCTAATATTCTTTTTACTATCTTTGTTTCATGTTCAATTTTCTGTATTCTTTTTCTATTAACTTAAAACCATACTAATATTTGTTCATTTCCTCTTTCTTCTTTCTGTGAAATTAGATTTTTTTTTCCAGCTTTTAAAGAAGGCATTACCTTCTCCCCAGAATTGAAGAGCTTTCTTTTTATGTAACCTTAAATATATATGGGTTCTTCTTCTGCTGTATCTGATGACTTTCTACATTGGGTTTTCATTTTAAATCACCTTAGAATATGTTCCCATTTCCCCTGTGAGTTATTCTTCGCCTCATCGAGCCCTTCAGAATGTGTTGTTTAATTTTCCATGCATTCAGTTCAGTCGCTCAGTCATGTCCGACTCTTTGTGACCCCATGGATTGCAGCACACAAGGCCTCCCTGTCCATCAAAAACTCCCAGAGTTCACTCAAACTCACATCCATTGAGTCAGTGATGCCATCCAGCCATCTCATCCTCTGTCGTCCCCTTTTCTTTGTGCCCCCAATTTATCTCAGCTTCAGTAGTTTCCAGAGTCAACTCTCGAATGAGATGGCCAAATTACTGGAGTTTCAGCTTTAGCATCATTCCTTCCAAAGAACACCAAGGTCTGATCTCCTTTAGAATGGACTGATTGGACTCCTTGCAGTCTATGGGACTCTCAGGAGTCTTCTCCAATGCCACAGTTCAAAAGTGTCAATTCTTTGGTGCTAAGCTTTCTTCACAGCACAGCTCTCACATCCATACATAACTACTGGAAAAACCGCAGTTTTGACTAGACGGTCCTTTGTTGGCAAAGTAATGTTTCTGCTTTTGAATATGCTATCGAGGATGGCCATAACTTTCCTTCCAAGGAGTAAGCGTCTTTTAATTTCATGGCTGCAATCACCATCTGCGTTGATTTTGCAGCACCCTCCCCCCCCCCCAAATGAAGTATGACTCTGTTTCCACTGTTTTCCCATCTATTTCCCATGAAGTGATGAAAACCGATGCCATGATCTTAGTTTTCTGAATGTTGGCTTTTAAGTCAACTTTTTGAGGTATGACCTAAATCCAATCCTTTATGATTATATAGTAGAAGTGAGAAATAAATTTAAGGGACTAGATCGGATAGAGTGCATGATGAACTATGGACAGAGGTTTGTGACATTGTACAGGAGACAGGTATCACGACTATCCTCATGGAAAAGAAATGCAAAACAGCAAAATAGGTGTCTGTGGAGGCCTTAAAAATAGCTGTGAAAAGAAGAGAAGTGAAAAAGAAAGGAGAAAAGGAGTGATATAAGCATCTGAATGCAGTGTTCTCAAGAGTAGCAAGGAGAGATAAGAAAGCCTTCCTCAGCGATCAATGCAAAGAAATAGAGGAAAGCAAAAGAATGGGAAAGACCATCCCCTCAAGAAAAGTAGCTATACTGAAGGAACATTTCATGCAAAGATGGGTTCTATAGAGGACAGAAATTTTACGGACCTAAAAGACTCAGAAAATATTAAGAAAAGTGGCAGGAATACAGACTAGAACTGTACAAAATAGATCTTCAAGACCCAGATATTCACGATGGTGTGATCGCTCACCTAGAGCCAGACATCCTGGAATGTCAAGTCAAATGGGCCATAGAAAGAATCACTCCGAATAAAGCTAGTGGAGGTTATGGAATTCTAGCTGAGCTATTACACATCCTGAAAGATGATGCTGTGAAAGTGCTGAACTCAATATGCCAGCAAATTGGAAAACATAGCAGTGGCCATGGGACTGAAAAAGATCGGTTTTCATTCCAACCCCAAAGAAACACAGTGCCCAATAATGCTCAGATTACCACACAATTACACTCATCTCACGTTCTAGTGAAGTAATGCTCAAAGTTCTCCAAGCCAGGTTTCATTAATACATGAACCGTGAACTTCCAGATGTTCAAACTAGTTTTAGAAAATGCAGAGGAACCAGAGATCCAAATGCCAACAATCTTGGATCATTGAAAAAGCAAGAACGTTCCAGAAAATTAAAAACAAACAAACCAAAAAACACCTATTTCTGCTTTATTGACTATGCCAAAGCTTGAATTGTGTGGATCACTAGAAACTGTGGAAGATTCTGAAAGAGATGGAAATACCAGACCACCTGGCCTGCCTCTGGAGAAACCTATATGCAAGTCAGGAAGCAACAATTAGAAATGGACATGGAACAACAGGTGGGTTCCAAATAGAAGGAGGAGGATGTCAAGGTGGTATATTGCCACCCTGCTTATTTGACATGAATGCAGAGTACATCATGAGAAACTCTAGGCTGGAAGAAACAGAAGCTGGAGTCCAGATTGCCAGGAGAAATGTCAATAACCTCAGATATGCAGATAACACCACACTTATGGCAGAAAATGAAGAGGAAGTGTCAAGCCTCTTGATGAAAGTGAAACAGGAAAGTGAAAAACTGGGCTTAAAGCACAACATTCTGCAACGAAGATCATGGCATCTGGTCCCATCACATCATGGGAAATAGATGGGGAAACAGTGGAAACTATGTCAGGCTTTATTTTTGGAGCTCCAGAATCACTGCAGATGGTGATTGTAGCCATGAAATTAAAAGACATTTACTCCTTGGAGGGAAAGTTATGTCCAACTTAGATCTCATTTTAAAAAGCAGAGACATTACTTTGCCAACGAAAATCCATCTAGTCAAGGCTATGTTTTTTCCAGTGGTCATATATTGATATGAGAGTTGGACTGTGAAGAAAGCTGAGTACCAAAAAATTGATGCTTTTGAACTGTGGTGTTGGAGGAGACTCTTGAGAGTCCCTTGGACTGCAAGCAGATCCCACCAGTCCATCCTTAAGGAGACCAGTCTTGGGTGTTCTTTGGAAAGACTGATGCTAAAGCTGAAATTCCAGTATTTTGGCCACCTCACGTGTAGAGTTGACACATAAAAATCTCTGATGATGGGAGGGATTTGGATCAGGAGGAGAAGGGAACGACAGAGGATGAGATGGCTGGATGGCATCATCGTCTCGATGAACTTATGTTTGCCTGAACTCCAGGAGTTAGTAATGGACAGGGAGGCCTGGTGTGGTGTGATTCATGGGGTGACAAAGATTCGGACACGGGCCTGTGACTGAAATGAAATGAGTAAATTAACTGTTTTGTTGTTGTTGTTGTTGTTGAGCATGTCATTGGTAATATATGAAAGGAACAAGTGTAATACATACATACATACCCGTTCAAGTGATATTTCATGTGTTACGTCACTACATTCCTGTCTGACACTCTGTATCACACAGACTGTCACCATAATGTATCCTCAATGCATGGGATTCTCAAGGTGAAAAAGTAGGAATGGGTTGCCATCCTTAGTTCCAGGAGATCTTCCCAACTCAGATCGAACCTGCCTGTCTTATGACCTCTATGTTAGAAGACAGGTTCCTTAGTACTAATACTACCTGGGCAACCATTAGCTTATATATGGCTACACATATACATGCATATGTATATGTTGAAAGTTTGGGTATATAATTTTGCTGTCTACAGGTAGCAGTATATATTTTGCAGGAGGTATATAACTGCAGGTATGTCCTTTTGCAGGATCTAATGATTTGCTAAAAGTGGTTTCACTTACATTCATGTCAGAGAATTATATAATTTCACTTGTGACTTACCCTTTGAAATATTGGTTCTTTAGGAATATCTTGTATAATTTTTCATACATTGACAAATTTGCAAACACATATCCCATTTTTAAATTTTAGCTTCACATCTTGGTTTTCAGAGAATGTACTTGGTATTATGTAAAATACTAAGACGTGTTTTATGCCTTAATGTGAAGCATATTTTTGAGAATATTTCAAAGAAAGTTCAGGTACAATTGAAAATATGACATACACACACACACACACACACAGACACACACACACAGAGTATGTGTTTATATGCCTATTTGAACATATCAGTGTAGGTACATAATTTTAAATATATATATATATATATATATATATATATATATATATATATATTTTTTTTTAACCCTTCTTTGATCTTGAAGTGTTTTGGGTCATGTTCCTCAGATTTATAGTTTGCTTTCAGTCTCCTGTCTTTTGGGGATTTATACTAAACCTGTATTAGGTATTTTCACATTACTTTAGGTCCTCTGACTCTGATGCTGGGAGGGATTGGAGGCAGGAGGAGAATGGGGTGACAGATGATAAGATGGATGGATAGCATCACCGACTCGATGAACGTGAGAGATGGTGATGGACAGGGAGGCCTGGCGTGCTGCGATTCATGGGGTCGCAAAGAGTTGGACATGACTGAGCGACTGAATTGAACTGAACTGAACTAATGTCCTATTCAGGCAGAAGCCCACAGTCAACTTCTTTGAGAGTGTAAGAATCTTTCTAGAGACAGTATCTTTCTGAGGTTGTAGAGAATAGAGCACACTGTGAACCAAGAAATTTGCCAGCCATATCAGTAAACAAATGATGCTGCAGGCATCAAGTCATAAGCCCTTGAATCTATCCATAAATGTAAAACCTGGGGGAACTCTTGATGAAATCAGTTTGCCCACTATCAAGTCCTTAGTTACTGCACTTGAAGCTAGTGTGGCCTGAAGAACTGACTTGAGACAGAAAGAATAGATACTAGCCCTAGTTAAGGTGATTATCAAAGGAATTATTTCAAGGAGCCCAGATTCTTGCATCTACCATAGGTAGAAAATATTTAAATCCATTCACTTGAGGTGTCCAGTTTTTCTTTCGTTAACCATAATATTCAGACATTCTCCATACTTGATCATTGTACCAAAATTTCTGTAAAACTTGGATCCTCCTATCCTTCGTTAGAGCAGTCTTTTTGCGATACTTGAGAAGTCGCTTCTCATGATTAAATCCTTCTTAGAATGAAAGGCTTGATGAAGAAAACATAATTCTCCACTTTTGAGCTATGCATTTTTCCCATTAGGTAGCACACATTCTAGAACTGCAATATAAGGGATTCTTGTGCAGCACCTCACTGTTAACTTATGTTTACTAATTCCTACTTCCCAAAGTTTTGAAAGTCAAAGGTCAGCTATTACTTGGGGCTGGTGCACTGGGACGACCCAGAGGGATGGTATGGGGAGGGAGGTGGGAGGAGGGTTCAAGATGGGGAATACATGTATACCTGTGGTGGATTCATTTTGATATATGGCAAAGCCAATACAATATTGTAAAGTTAAAAAATAAAATTAAATTTAAAAAATAAAATTAAACTTGAGGGGATTCATGGTTTCATAAACCGGTGACATCAGTTTATGAAAATATATAACCATATATGTTTACTTTACTTTTAGAAAGCCGTTCTTTACTTTTGGAAACAATGGAAAATTAGGGAAGTGAAGGGACACAAGTATAGAGTCTGAATTTATTCTGCCCAACATAGCTCTGCATTTAAGTTTGTCTTTTTTTTTTTTTTTTTTGCTTTTTCTTTGCCTATACATACTAAAGCCATCCTGGGTACACATTTTAATTGACATGCAGTGATGCTTTACTTGTCACTAGCACAAATTAGACAAAGACTGATTTTCTTTCCTTACAATGTTGTGTTAGTGTCTGCTGCCCAGCAAAATAAATCAGTTATTAGTAAATACAGGTGAGCCTCCCTTTTGAGCAGTCCTCCGATCTCCCACTTGGGCCTCCTCTCCTACTCCAAAACCAATTCCACTAGAGCACTGCATAGCAATAGCTATCTACTACATACTTGGTATGTCCTTCCTGCACTGTGTCCACAAGTCTGTTTTCCACAAGACTGCATCTCTTCCTACACTCCAAATGGTTTACTCAGCATCTGTTTTCTGGATTCCACTTAAATGCATTAATATGCACACACATATATTTATTACTTCTTTATTTGGTTGCCACAAACCTCAATCGCTCTGTGTGGAATTCAATTCCATGACCAGGGATCAAACCTGGGACCCCTGCATAGGGATCATGGTGTCTTAGCCACTGGACCAACAGGGCATTCCCCTGTTGTTGTGTTTTTTTTAAATGATGGCCATTTGGAATGGTGTGAGGTGATATGTTGTTGTACTTTTGATCTGTGTGCCTTTGTTAAGTTGAGGTCGTTTTTTCTATGTTCAGTTTTTGAAGAGCTTCTATCACAAACACTTGTTGAATTATTTCAAAAACTTTCACCAACTATTGAGGTAATCATATGGTTTTAAACCTTGACTATACATTGATATGCAACTATTGAAGAATGTTTCCATATCTTGAATAAACCCCACACTTAATTATGGTGTCCAATCCTTTTATGGTATTGGTGGAATTTTTTGCTAATATTTTGGTAAGGATGTTTGCCTCTGTTCATCTATGAGATATTAGTCTCTAACTTTCTTTTTCTGTGTTATCTCGGGGTTGATATCAGGGTGATGGTGAACTTGTAAGATGACTTCTGGATTTTCCTTCCACTCTAGAGTTTTGGAAGCGTTTCAGAAGTGCATGTGCCAGCAGTTCTCTGACTGATTCATAAAATTTCCCTGTGAAGCTTTCTGGAGTTTAAGTTTGCCAACTGGAAATTTTTTCATCACAGTTTCAATCTTAGTGCTTGTAATTGCTCTGTTCATATTTTCTGTTTTTTTTTTTTTTCAGCTAAAAAAAATTTAGCTGAATTTCTTAGTATTTGTCCATGGCTCAAATTCTAAATTTTATTGACTTATAGTTGTTTGCTGTAGTCCCTTATGACTCTTTGTTATTTCTGTTATATCAGTCATAATGTCATCCTTTGTCATGTCAAATTGATGGATTTGTTGTCCTCTTTGTCTTGATAAGTCTGTATCATGATTTGTCTATTTTACTTCTCCTCTCCAAGAGACCCTTTTTAGTGATACTGATTTTGGCTATTTTTTTTATCATTTCTTTTTTTTTTTTAATTTCTGCTTTGATTTTTATCATTTTTTCCCCTTCTATTCACTTTGGGGAATTTTGCCTGATTTTTCTTCTTTCTCTAAATGCTTTAGATTGTAGGTTATGTTGATTACTTGAGATGTGTAGAATTTATCAACTTCACTCTTTTACTGCTTTAGCATGCTCCATAACTTTTGGATAATCATGTTTTAAATATTATTTTCTTCTAAGATTTTTCTTTCATTTTCTCTCACATTTCATGAGTGATCTCTTGGCCATGTACAGTTGTATTTATTCATCTACATGGATTCATGTTTCTCACAGTCCTCACCTGCAAATTCTGCTATGTAAATCATAACGTTGTGGTTAAAAAAAAAAAAAAGATTAATACCATTACCACTATCTCAAATTTATCAAGGCTTGATTTGAGATCCATTTTGTGATATATCTTGAAGATATTTTATTTTCACTTTAGAAAAAGTGTGTATTCTGCTCTGCTTCAGTGAAATGTACTATACGTATCAATTAACTTTGTCTGGTCTCGTGTGCCTTTGAACACTTGTGTTTCATTTTAAACTTTATTTCTAAATTGGAGGATAGTTTCTTTCCAGTGTTGTGTTGGTTTCTGCTGTACAACAGTGTGTATTAGCATATAGGAGGCCAAAGTCTTTTTTTGTGTGTGTGTTGTTGATTGTCTGTTACTTATTCATTTTTCTAGTCCCTATAGAAATGTTTATCGTCTTTTCCCCATTCCATTTCTAGAATGTTTTATCACCTTTACTACCACAACATCCAAGTTATTTTCAAGGAGCCTGCCTACTTTTTCTTTCATTATGTTTTGAGTTTTTACCACATTCCTTTGCCTACAACATATTTCTCTGACTTCACATTTCCCTACTGCGTTCCTCATCATTTCTTCCCAAACTTCTGCGTAATAGTTATTGCTCCTCGTCTCCACTCCAAGTTGATAAAATTAGTTGAGTGTCTAGTGTGGGCTTTGCAGTTGGAGAGACTGACAACTATGTTCTTGAATCTGCAGTTGAGTCTTCCGTCTCTAATGGTGATACCATATCTGTTCATGTCATTTGTAGATGTCTATAGAATTAGTCTGACATTAGGCAGTCTATTTGCTGAAGATTGGTTGCGTTTTTCTGTCTTGCTTGTTGTGTAGTGTGAGGCATCAGCCCTGGGTTGTGTAGGCAGTTGGGTGCCGTACATCTGAGATTAAGAAAGAGGCCTTCAACGAGACTGTCACCAGTTAATAATCAGTGTAGACAGGAATTCTCTAGTGTCCCATGATCCTGGTCTCAGTGTGAAAGGTTGTAATGGAATGCAAAGAGCTGGGATTCTTGGCCTCCAGAGGAGAGGAATTCAATCTGGGGCCAGAGATAAGGCTGGATCACTCAGAGCTTTGTATAATAAAATTTTATTAAAATATCAATGAGATAGAGAAAACTTCTCATATAGGCATCAGAATGGGGCAGAAAGAGTACCCTCCTGCTAGTCTTCAGCTGGATACTATATAGTCACTAGTAGTCTGTTAATGAAAGAAAGGAATGTTTTAAAACTCAGAGTGGTACCAGGCCCCTCACACATAAGATGCATTTTGGGATAATCTTGGCATCAGATGATTCATCCCGGGCCATAAAATGATTGTCTTGAAGAAGGATAGATTACCATACAAATGATTCATTTACATAGATTAGGGAAATACTATCTGAGTATGACATACTGGTTTGTCAAGTAGGTTCTGAGCCATTAGGAGGAACTGACTTAAGAACAGAGTTTGGGGTAAAAGCATAGTACATTAGCATAGTTTAAGACAAACATTTCCATAAGAAAAATGCATTGGTTATCTCAAGGTTTGAGAATAGTTAACTTCAGATGAAACCAGGTGTCATTCTGGCAATATAACATTTTAAGAGAAACCTCCTTTTAAATTTGTATAAAGACAGAAAAAAAAATATTGCTAGTTTGTTTCCTCCTGCTACTTAAGAGAGATAAAAATGTCTGATACTTTCAGGCCAAATCCTTCATTTGGAGACCCCAGCCTTCCTGCCTGTTACCCTCTCAGATGATGACAGCAGAAAATATCAGGCCCAACTTATGCCCAGAGAACTACAATACCATAGTGATAGATTGAGGAGATTAAAAAAGTAACATAGATAAATGGTAAATAAATAAGTAAAAGGTGCCACAAGCAATAAACACTACAGAGAAGACAACAGATTCATAATGAGAGCCAATCAAGTAAATCTCAAGGCAAAAAACACCACCAGAGTAGAGTGCCAACTGAAAAATAAAGAAAGCAAATCTGACAAGAAGAGCAGGACAGCCCCCACAGAATAACAGAAAACCACAGTTAATATAGAAATGCATACCCATGTTAAAGAATGAAGTGATGCAACAGCAGTTAAAGGCACAGAAAATAGGAAACCAAAGTAAAAGTAGAAATAGCTATACAAAAAATAAAAATATAGTTGAAATAATCTTCAAGATCAAATCAATGTGTAGTAACAAAGAAGCATACAACTGAGAAAAATAGTGCACAAACAACACAACAATTCAATGCATCAAACGAATAATACATATTTCCTTGTGTCTCATCTGTGAGTGTCCTAGTGCTCAAAATGGGCCAGAGGACAATTACACCTCTTTGGGAAGTTCTCCAAAGATGGAGAGAACTGGATTCTGGATATCTCTAAGGGCACCTCAGACTCAAAACTGCTATAATTCCTGTGCGTTCTTATAGCTGCCTGAGCCTGGGCATTTTTTTTTTTTTTTGACCTCTTCTCAGCTTTGGATGTAATCCGTAGACACAGGGTCTGCATCATTAATCCTGTGTATTTAATCTGCAGCATGCACAACTGGATGGAAGATTCATAATCCTCTTTCTTAATGGCTCTGTCCCTGGGCCTCAGGTGTAAATTTCATCCTTCCTCACATGTGGTCACCAAATGTGTCTGACTTGAGACACTTGTGGTGCACTGGGGTCTGCCATGATGAGCACAGAAGGTTAAGGTACAGCTGCTTGGAATTCTGGAAACATGGTGGTGCTAGTTATGAATAGGAGCCAGCAGCCATAGGCAGAAGAGGTTTTGCCTGAATGGGATCCTTTTCTAGCCTGTGTTTGCAGGAGCATGAGTGGTACTTCTGCTGGTCTTTCTCTATTGCCTTATAGTAGGTGTTAACAGGTGGGAAGGTGAGGCGCTACCAAGGTATCTCTGCCTCCTGAGTGTGACACAGTACAGTCGCTTTGGCAGTTTGGGAATTCTCAAAAGGTATTCCCTGCTACACAATGACTCGTACCTGCTCCGTCAGGCCATTTCCACATAGTCAACAGCAGTCCTCTCCCAGGATCCCTCTAAATCCCTTCTTAATTCCTTTTCACTCAGGTATGTCTGGAACCCACATGGGACACTCTGGTGAGCAGGGTCTTCTGCTATTTGATGCTGTGGGAGAACTATTGTCCTTGCAGAAGTATTATTTGTGATCCATTTATTGAGAGAGTTGCATTTCACATCTGCCTACATTTCTGCCTTCTTGGAACTTCTCAGTTTTTCCTGGAAAGCTCAATTATTATTTTTTCCTTGACAGAAAAACATGAAACATTAGTTGCCATGAATCAATCTGTTTGATGGGACATTGCCTACGTACACACGTAACTGGTACTACTTTGACTTTCAATATGCAATCAAGCATATTGTGTTGTCTTTTTTTCTTTCCCCCTTGGAAATTTCTCTTAATTAGGAATTGTCATCAGCATGAAGAAATGCAGAACTTTCCACATAAAATATAATAGCAAAATTGGGCTCAAAAAGGCAGCACTTGAATATCTCTAGCTATTTTTTGAACGTTCCTGACATTTTCCCAGCGTACAAATGTCTAACTTCAGATCTCAAAGCGCAATTCCATTCAGTAGATATCAAAGGTGAGACTTCCATGGGCATAATTTAATTATTGTATAATAAGATGGCAAGTTCATAGGAAATTACCAGTTGGTACTTGACTACTTGAAAAAAGAGAGAAAACGACAGCAATGACCAAAAAATAAAATTGAAAAAAAAACAAAACAAAACAGGAATGTGTAGTTAGTTATTTAATTATAAGAGGTACACATGAATTGATGTTTGTATCACAGAATAAGCAAGGAGATAGCATACAACCATCTATATCTGCTTAACTGTCTCTGCTAATGACTTGGACACTGTGGATCACACACAAACCAAAAAGAAAGAAAGAAAGAAAGAAAGAAACATAATTTTGTAAAATTCTTAGAGATAAGAATACAAGAATACCTTATATGTCTCCTGGGAATCGTGTATGCTAGTAAAGGTGCAGCAGTTAGAATTGGACAGGGGACAATGAACTAATTCAAAATTGGGAAAGGAACAAGTCAAAGCTATATATTGTTGTCCTGATTATTTAACTTCTGTGCAGAGAACACCATGAAAAAATAAAAATCTAGATGAATCTCAAGTTAGAAACCGAATTTATGTGGGAGATATGAATAACCTTAGTTATCCCAGTGACAACACCAAAATGACAGAAGAAATATAATAATTAAGGCGCCTCTTGATGAAAGTATTATCTGTTTCAAATATAGACATCTGAAATGAGATAGTCCTACATAAAAGATGAAATTCTCAGTTTCACATATGAAAACCTAGATAAAGATTTCAGGGTGTGAAACATGAAATTCTCCATTATTCACATATACAAATCTGGAGAAAGATTTTCCAACGTAAAGTACAAATTCTCTGTACATCATACATGAATGTACGGACACGAAATATTCTGCAGAAAATGTGGAATTTATTTACATTAGAGTTATGAAAATATGGATGCAGATTCTTTGACAGGAAATACAAAAATGTCTGTTTCACATATCCACACATGGTCACATGAAACATGAATTTTTTCATATTTGTCATTTGAAAATATTTGTGAGGTCTTTCCTTCATGAAATATTGAATACTGTCTATTTCACATTTGAAAAACCTGTGTTAATTTTCCTACAAGAAATATAGAATTTTCCCACAGATTTTCATGCTTGGGCTCTGAAATTATCTATCTTTTCATCAAGAATGTTTGGAAGGTATTCTGATATGAGATTCGGAATTCTGTGTATTTCCCATTTGACAATCTGGGGAGAAATGTTCTCATATGAAATATGAATTCTCAATTGTTCACATGTGAAACATTTTCCAGATTTGTACACATGAAAGAGAATTTCCCGTCATTCAAAATTAAGATCTGAGCTAAACCGCAAACATCAAACAGCTATATTTCATGTATATCCTGAATACCATATAGAGTTTTCTGTATTTCTTTGATAAAAATCTGGGTGAAGATTTCCCTATAAGAAATAGGGAATAATATATTTTACACATGTAAAATCAAAACCCTTATGATTAGACAGTGGAATTGATAAATAGATGCAGGGGATTCTATCTGACAGATGAGTGCCTGAAGACCTATGGATGGAGGTTAGTGATATCGTATAGGAAAAAGTGATCAAGACCATCCACATGAAAAAGAAATGAAAAATGGTAAAGTTACGAGGCCTCACAAAGAGCTGAGAAGAGGAGCGAAGCTAAACAAAAAGGGGAAAAAGAAAACAATAACCCTGTATCAGATCAGATCAGATCAGTCACTCAGTCGTGTCCGACTCTTTGTGACCCCATGAATTGCAGCATGGCAGGCCTCTCTGTCCACCACCAATTCCCGGAGTTCACTGAGAGGAGACAGCAAAAGAGACACAGATGTATATAACTGTCTTTTGGACTCTGTGGGAGAGGAAGAGGGTGGGATGATTTGGGAGAATGGCATTGAAACATGTATAATATCATATATGAAATGAGTCACCAGTCCAGGTTCCATGCACAATACTGGATGCTTGGGGCTGGTGCACTGGGATGACCCAGAGGGATGGTATGGGGATGGAGGAGGGAGGAGGTTTCAGGATGGGGAACACATGTATACCTGTGGAAGATTCATTTTGATATATGGCAAAACTAATATGATATTGTAAAATTAAAAAATAAAATAAAATAAAGCAAACCTTAGAGGGAAAAATGAACATTCACAGTGTTGTGTAACTATTGACACTATTTCTGGAATGTTTTCATCATTCTTCCTGCCAGCCATGTTAAAGGACAATTTTGCAACACCTATAAATGTTTTTATTTTATTTTAAAATGCAAAATATTTTGATTCATTGTTTTAATCAATTTGGAACATGTGTTCAAATAGAAAATAAATGTTAACTGCTTCCTCTCAATCTGTATTTATATAATAATAAATCTGGATAGCACATAAAAAGAAAAGAAAAGAAAATTATACACATTTGGATGAAGATCCCCAAAGAATTGCAAGGAGAGGTAAAACCACCCTCAGTTATCAATGTCAATAAATAAAGCAAATCAATAGAACTGGAAAGTCTACTGATCTCTTCAAGAAAATCACAGATACCAAGGGAAAATGTCATGCAATCATGGGCACAATAAAGGACAGAAATGGTATGGATGTAGCCAAAACAGAAACTATTAAGAAGAGGTGGGAAGAATACATGGATGAAATGTGCACAAAAGATCTTCATGACCCAGTTAATCATGATGGTGTGATCGTTCACCTGAGGACCCGATGTCCTGGAATGTGAAGTCTAGTGGGACTTAGGAAGCATAACGACAAACAAAGCTTGTGGAGGTGATGGAATTCAGTTGAGACATTTCAAATTCTAAAAGTTGATGATATGAATGTGCTGCCCTCCATATGCCAGCAAATTTGGGAGACTCAGCAGTGGCCAGAGGACTGGAAATGGTCAGTTTTCATTCCAACCACAAAGAAAGGCAATCCAAAGAATGTCCAAACTACCACTTATTTGCACATGTCTGACACACTTGTCCAGAACTGCTCAGAATTCCCCAAGCCAGGCTTCAACAGAATGTGAACCATGAGCTCCCAGATGTTCAAGCTGGATTTATAAAGGGCAGAGGAACCCGAGATTCAATTGTCAACACCCGTTGGGTCCTCCAAAAGGCAAGAGAACTCCAGGAAAGCAGCTACTCTTATTTGACTATGCCAAAGACTTTGACTGACACAACAAAACGACACACACACAAAAAGTCACATCAAAACGTGGAATATTCTTCCAAACATCGGAATGCATGCCTCCTGAGAATTCTTACATCCATGTAAATAAAATAAATATTTATCAACTTGGAAAATTTTCTCAGTCAATAGGAAAGGTGAATTATGATAGTAGTGCAGGTTATAGAATGTTGTTGAGTAATGTAGTAATGTGTAGAGCATTTGATTGGTTATTACATTTCTTTATTGATAATTCAGTAAGCACTTAAAATGTGTCATTTTCAGGCTCTATGTTTCAGCTGTTGTGAAAGATACATAAAGAGGGTAGACCCAAAACACATTGAAGATATCTGTACTCTCCTTCGTAGGAGGGCAAACAGTAGTTCCTTCCAACCGCAAGAAATAGTTGAGACAAAGTTGTTAGAAGGGGCTTAGCATAAGGTAAGGTAAGGTTAGGTAAGTCACTTCAGTTGTGTTTGACTCTAGGCGACCCCATAGATGGCAGCCCAACAGGCCCCCACATCCCTGGGATTCTCCAGGCAAGAACACTGGAGTGGGTTGCCATTTTCTTCTCCAATGCATGAAAGTGAAAAGTGAAAGTGAAGTCGCTGAGTCGTGTCCGACTCTTAGCGACCCCATGGACTGCAGCCTACCTGGCTCCCCTGACCATAGGATTTTCCAGGCAAGAGTACTGGAGCGTGGTGTCATTGCCCTCTCCGAGGGCTTAGCATGACTGAAAATAATTTGTGATTGTAGCTTCAGAAGAGAAAGATAATGAAATGACTAAGGAAAACAGATATCATGTCTTCCAAGAACTTTGTAACCATGCTGATGTGCTGCAGTAATGACCAGGAATTTATTCTGTCTCTATGGGGACAGATAAGCAACATCTAAACATGCATTTGAAATTATAGGGTGGAATCTTGGTGTCAGGAAATAGAGACATGGCTTAAGGACAGCAGCGCAAAAAATGACCCTATAGAATACCACTTGTAAAGTACATAACTTGTGCTGACCATGGGCCAGTCACTGATTATATCATGCTATCTTTTCTATCACAGTGATGGTATAATTGGATCATGATTTTGGATGTACTACAATATCTATATTTTCAGGGACAAAATTAATTTCTATAATGAAAACAATCTGCTGTCTAATCTTTAAGACTCTACCAGTAACTAATAGAATATAATATGTGAATGTGCTGAAGATCATACTGTGTATTTTTATTTATCTAATTTTATTTGCATCTCTTTCTTCACCCATACCATCCTAATTTAGACACCCCTTCATTTCAGCAGGGATGATTTCAGAAATCACTTTACATCCATTACCTCTTTTCCCTTGCTTCTCATTTTCTTGCTTACAAATATTATATCAGGTGTCATTTACCTAGGATGCATAACGAATGCTTTCTTGAACTGAAGAGTTTGGAATACCATGCAGTAAAATAGTAAACCAATGAACTAAAGCCTCATTTTCTCTTCTTTGTTTAAAAATTGAAAATGAAACTATGAAGATGAACATGTAAATTTATTGTTCAAATACAGGAATGGTAGGTATTTGTTGACATCTCCCAAAGTAACGTTCAATCTTCCTTAGGCTCCATAATCTGACACGTATTTGGTAGGTCAGTTTTAATTAGCATGGTTTCCATATAATGGTGATTGTTGATGAGTTGACTTGAAAGAGAGGAAGCAGATGTGTAAGTGCTTGTTGGCACTGAGAACCACGAGTTGCCTGTCTCTTGCAGGTTAGGAAAAGGATTGTCATGGCCTGACATATCGCTATGCCTGACTGGAAATTTAGAAGGCTCCACCATCAGTCCAGAATAAGTGCTCTGTAATGGGGATACAATGTGGTTCTGAGAAGTAGATGTAGTTGTAGTAGCAAAGTCCTCAATGGGGCCATTTACTTGAGTGTAGCTGCTATGTGAATGCCAATTAAAAATGCTCAACTTTTTTAAAACAGCAGGTTGATTTACCAAAATCTGTTCTGTTTGTCTAACCGATATTGGTGATGGGTGGTTAGGTAAGTCACATGGAGATAGGGCATTTGTATTAGTGACAATCTGGATGGTATGAGGCTTTTGTATGAAAGGCACAGGTAAACTTGTGGAGGCTGAAAATGCGCTCTCTCTACTAATTTCTGGAATAAATTCAGAGTTACGATCATCTTTGTTGACACTTGCTTTAACATGCTTCTTGTTATCTTGCACTAATGAAGATATTTGAGACACATTATTAATTCCAACTCTTCTTTCTCTTCTTTGCACTCTTAATAAAAGTTGAGGATGACCTCTTTTGAAATTTGGATTATAGTAGGTCTGTAACTAAAATCAAAGGATTACATTATTTAGTTTCTTTATAAACCAAGGTAAAACTGACAAGCAAAGCTAAGTTATAAAAATGTATTCCTTTAATGAAACCAACTAAATAGCATCAAATAAAACACCTCCATTAGTAGTTTAACAGGTAACATGTTAGAAAGAATATGATCCTCAATGAAAAATATATTTTATATATACAGTAAATACCACTTTAAGTTGCTTCAGGACTTATATCTGGTTTCACAGTGCTAGGAAAGTTTGTCAAACATCCAATATTTTAACATATCCAGCTGTTCTCAACTTCAAAAAATAAAACTTTTTAACGATTTGTTAGCTCAAGTTTAAATTCGGTTTTAGCTACATATGTAAATGTGCTTTCTAGGTCACATGATTTCATCTTACATATTGCCAATAAGTGAAAATGTTGGAATACCTTACTCAAAAGAGAGATGTTGTTTTCTTCTTCCAGAAAGACAGGTAGTGAAGCAGATCTTTGAAAAGTTTGTCGCTTTTTACTAAATCCATAAAGGTTAAGCTGTCGAATTAAACTCTTCATACTCTTGGTTTCAAATATTCTGAAAGGTGCCTTTCTTTCCAAGACTTCTTTCTTAAAGAGTTCTTCGTGGATCACTATACATGTGCCTCTCTCATCCCACCAAATAGATTCAAACTGATCACTTTCAACTATATTCCAAAGTTTTTGTGGAAAGGTGAGTGAAAGAAAATTAGTCACCTCATCTGTTTCAGATACAGAATATTTGTAGCATGGCCTTTTTATCACAAGATCCTCAGACAAAGCCTGAAAAGCATATTCTTCAATCATAGATCTCAAAACTGAGTCCCTAGTAAGTGTATAATCATACAAAGATCTAATGGAGGTTTCTGAATCAGTTGATTCATCCTTAGGAGGCCCATCTTGAATTTCTGAAGGTATATGTGCCATCTCAGAGAAATCTTTCTTCAGATCCTTTACTCATTTGTCTGATTTTACTGACCACTACTTCAAAAATTGCTTGGCTGGCCAACAGAGAGAAACTCTCTAGACCATCGCAGAGGTCCTCAAAGTCAAAAGGCTGTGACATCACAAAATCACTTGTCTCCTAGCAATCAAAGGGTAGCTGTGACATCACAAAATCACTGGTCTCCTAGCCATTGAAAGGTGATGTTCAGCTAGGGTTTACTTCAGCATCAACTTAAAAATACAGCCTGCTTACAGAAATAGTAACCAAAACCATGAAGCATGCAAAATCTCATTCCTAAAGAATTTTTACACAGAAAAATCACATCAATAAATCTACTTGGTTTCTGAAATACAAGTGATTTATCACCCTTCTATACACACATTTTTCATATTCAGTACTGTTACCCAAGCAAAATTGGTCTACTGGCCTCTGCAATAAAATCTTTTAACTGTCTGGTTTCAACTACTCTGTGGTCTCTGTACTTAACTTTCAGGCTGGCTGGGGCTTTGGCATCTCTAAAACTGTTCATAGGATAATGCTCAGGATGTTATTGATGGCCCTTGAGGAGGAACTAAAGACCCTTGAATTTGACTAATGGCTAAATCATTATTATTCTCTATCACTTGATTATTATCCTTAGATTCTGTCTTTTCTAGCCTCACTGTTTAAAATTACTTTTTTTTATTGTTTTGTGTGTATTTTATTTTATTATTTTTTATTTGATTTTTTAACTTTACAATATTGTCCTGGTTTTGCCATACATCAACATGAATCCGCCACAGGTATACCTGTGTTCCCCATCCTGAAACCTCCTCCCTCCTCCCTCCCCATACCATCCCTCTGGGTCGTCCCAGCACACCAGCCCCAAACATCCAGTATCGTGCATCGAACCTGAACTGGTGACTCGTTCATACATGATATTATACATGCTTCAATGTCATTTTACCAAATCATCTCACACTCTACCTCTCCCAAGAGTCCAAAAGACTGTTCTATACATCAGTGTCTCTTTTGCTGTCTCATATACAGAGTTATTGTTACCATCTTTTAAATTCCATATATATGTGTTAGTATACTGTATTGGTGTTTTTCTTTCTGGCTTACTTCACTCTGTATAATAGGTTCCAGTTTCATCCACCTCATTAGAACTGATTGAAATTTATTCTTTTTAATGGCTGAGTAACACTCCATTGTATATATGCACCACAGCTTTCTCATTCATTCATCTGCTGATGGACATCTAGGTTGCTTCCATGTCCTGGCTACTAGAAACAGTGCTGCGATGAACATTGGGGTACACGTGTCTCTTTCAATTCTGGTTTTCTCAGTGTGTATGCCCAGCAGTGGGATTGCTGGATTATAAGGCAGTTCTATTTCCAGTTTTTTAAGGAATCTCCACACTGTTCTCCATAGTGGCTGTACTACTTTGCATTCCCAGCAACAGTGTAAGAGGGTTCCCTTTTCTCCACATCCTCTCCAACATTGATTGCTTGTGGACTTTTGGATCGCACCCATTCTGACTGGTGTGAAATTGAACACCAGGAGGTCTACAATCTCCTACCTCTTTCTCTCGGTTTTCATACTTTTCAGTCTTCAGAAGGGACTGCTTAGAACACGAAAGGAAATAAAGTGTTGGACTTAGAACTCAATCATAAATGTGACAGAAAATCTCAGTTGCAGGTTCGATTTCTTTTTCAGGTTTTCCAGCTCTTGGAGTGTTTCAATCAGCAACAACTTTGGCTATTTCCTGTTGAGATGGAGCCTGGAGTTGGAAATAATTCTGAAATCTAAGCTTGGCATCAATATTTTCTCTTATGAAAATATACTTCTATATTTTATATATGATATATATGTATATATAAGTCTATATCTGTCTATTTTTGTCAAAACTGGACAAAAATTTGAAAATTGGTAGATCTTTATTAAAAGCAGAGAGGTTCTATACATCAGTGTCTCTTTTGCTGTCTCGTACACCGGGTTATTGTTACCATCTTTCTAAATTCCATATATATGCGTTAGTATACTGTATTTATGTTTTTCCTTCTGGCTTACTTCACTCTGTATAGGGTGGGAAGATTTGGGAGAATGACAATGAAACATGTAAAATATCATGTAGGAAACGAGTTGCCAGTCCAGGTTCGATGCACGATGCTGGATGCTTGGGGCTGGTGCACTGGGACGGCCCAGAGGGATGGTATGGGGAGGGAGGAGGGAGGAGGGTTCGGGATGGGGAACACATGTATACCTGTGGTGGATTCATTTTGATATTTGGCAAAACTAATACAATTATGTAAAGTTTAAAAATAAAATAAAATTGGAAGAATAAAAAAAAAATAATAAAAGCAGAGAGGTGAGTGATATAAAAGAGTCCTCATATTTTACATTCAGCCAAGAAAACATATTTTGAAGTATTTCCGCTTACATATATTCAACAACCGAGTCGACTTTTTAATCATTCTTCATTTGGGTTTTAATTTTTTTCCATTTCTATTAAATCTAACAGGAGTTAAAAGCCATTGCACCTTTTTTATACACACACTCATACACACAGGTGTATATATGTCAAAATATAATTTTATGCAACACTATTTAGGTGGCCAAACTCATTGCTTGCTCCCAAGATCTTAAATAAACTGTTTGGGAAGCCTTACATTACTTAATAATTTTCTGGCTGAACAATTCAGATCCTGTTGCTGAAAAGCTCTCCTTTAATCTCGCTCATCTTCCACAATTCTTTCTGTAATAAGAGGTAGGGCTCATACTTATGGGGACACCTTGAACGCATAAAATCACAACTCTCATTTACTTAGATATATTGTTCAAAGAACGCTGTTGCTCTCCTCACATTGGACACAATTTTATTTTATTTATTTTCAATATAAATATATGTATTTTAATTGGAATCTAATTGCTTTACAATATTGTACTGGTTTTGCCATACATAAATATGAATCTGCCACAGGTATACATGTGTGCCACCTCCCTCCTCATATCATCCCTCCTGGTTATCCCAGTGCACCAGCCCCAAGCATCCTGTATCATGCATTGAACCTGGACTGCCAGTTTGGTGACCTATGTTATTATACATGTGTCAGTGCCATTCTCCCAAATCATACCACCCTAGCCGTCTCCCAGAGCTCAAAAGACTGTTTTATACATCTGTGTCTTTTTTGCATTCTCGCATACATGGTTATCATTATCATCTTTCTAAATTCCACATATATGTGTTAGTTTATTCTATTGGTGTTTTTCTTTCTGGCTAACTTCATTCTGTATAATAGGCTCCAGTTTCATCCACCCCATTAGAACTGACTGAAATGTATTCCTTTTAATGGCTGAGTAATACTCCATTATGTATATATCCCACAGCTTTCTTATCCATTCATCCACTAATGGACATCTAGGTTGCTTCCATGTCCTGGCTATTAGAAACAGTGCTGTGATGAACATCGGGGTACACATGTCTCTTTCAATTCTGGTTTCCTTGGTGTGTATGCACAGCAGTGGGATTGTTGTGTCTTATGGCAGTTCTATTTGAAGGTTGTTTTTTTTTTTTTTTTTTTAAAGAATCTCCACACTGTTCTCCATAGTGGCTGTACTAGTTTGCATTCCCACCAACAGTGTAAGAGGGTTCCTTTTTCTCCACACCTTATCCAGCATTTATTGCTTGTAGACTTTTGGAGCACAACCAATCTGACTGGCATGAAAAGGTACCTCATTGTGGTTTTGATTTTCATTTCTCTGATAATGAGTGATGTTGAGCATCTTTTCATGTGTTTGTTAGCTATCTGTATGTCTTCTTTGAAGAAATGTCTGTTTAGTTCTTTGGCCAATTTTTTCATTGAGTCGTTTATTTTCCTGGAATTGAGCTTCAGGAGTTGCTTGTATATTTTTGACATTAATTCTTTGTCAGTTGCTTCAGTTCAGTTCAGTTGTTCAGTCATGTCCGACTCTTTGCGACCCCATGAATTGCAGCACGACAGGCCTCCCTACCCATCTCCAACTCCTGGAGTTCAACAAACTCACGTCCATCGACTCGGTGATGCCAACCACCATCTCATCCTCTCTCGTCCTCTTCTCCTCCTGACCTCAATCCCTCCCAGCATCAGAGTCTTTACCAGTGAGTCAAATCGTCACAGGAGGTGGCCAAAGTACTGGAGTTTCAGCTTTAGCATCATTCCTTCCAAGGAACACCCAGGACTAAACTCCTGTAGGGTGGACTGGATGGATCTCTTACATCAAGAGTCTTTTCCAGCACTACAGTTCAAAAGCATCAATTCTTCCATGCTCAGCTTTCTTCACAGTCCTACTCTCACATCCATACATGACTACAGGAAAAACCATAGCCCTGACTAGATGGACCATTGTTGGCAAAGTAATGTCTCTGCTTTTGAATATGCTATCAAGGTGGGTCACAACGTTCCTTCCAAGGAGTGTCTTTTAATTTCATGGCTGCAGACACCAACTGCAGTGATTTTGGAGCCCAAAAAAATAAAGTTTGACACTGTTTCCCCATCTATTTCCCATGACATGATGGGACCAGTTGCCATGATTTTCATTTTCTGAATGTTGAGCTTGAAGCCAACTTTTTCACTCTCCTCTTTCACTTTGATCAAGAGTCATTTTAGTTCCTCTTCACTTTCTGCCAGAAGGATGGTATCATCTGCATATCTGAGGTTATTGATATTTCTCTTGGCAATCTTGATTCCACCTTGTGCTTCCTCCAGCCCTGTGTTTCTCATGATGTACTCTGCATATAAGTTAAACAAGCAGGGTGACAATATACAGCCTAGACATACTCCTTTTCCTATTTGGAACCAGTATGTGTTCCATGTACAGTTCTAACTGTTGCTTCCTGACCTGCATATAGGTTTCTCAAGAGTCAGGTCAGGTGGTCTGGTATTCCCATCTCTTTCAGAATTTTCCACAGTTTATTGTGATCCACACACTCAAAGGCTTCCACATAGACAATAAAGCAGAAACAGATGAATTTCTGGAACTCTCTTGCTTTTTCAATGATCCAGCAGATGTTGGCAACTTGATCTCTGGTTCCTCTGCCTTTTGTAAAACCAACTTGAACATCTGGAAGTTCACAATTCACATATTGCTGAAGCCTGGCTTGGAGAATTTTGAGCATTTCTTTACTAGCATGTGAGATGAGTGCAATTGCATGGTGATGTGAGAATTCTTTGGCATTGCCTTTCTTTGGGATTGGAATGAAAACTGACCTTTTCGAGTCCTTTGGCCACTGCTGAGTTTTCCAAATATGCTGCCATATTGAGTGCAGCACTTTCACAGCATCATTAAAAGGGGCCAATAGCTCTAAATAGACATTTCTTTAAAGAAGACATATGGATGTCTAATAAACACATGAAATATGCTTAACATCATTCATCATTAGATAAATGAAAATTAAAATTGTAATGAGCAGTCATCTTACACTGTTCAGAGTGGCCATCACCAGAAATTCTACAAGCAAGAAATCCTGGAAAGGCTGTGGAGAAAAGTTAACCCTAATACACTGTTGCCCGTAACACAAACACAAACACAGAACAGTTTGGAGATTCCTTGAGAAACTTGGACTAGACCTGTCATATGACCCAGAAACCCCACTTCTTTGCATATACCCAGAGGGAATTAGGATGGAACATAACACATGTACCCCAATGTTTATTGAAATTGCCTTTACAATAGCTATGACATGGAAGTAATCTAGATGCACATCAGCAGATGAATATATAAGGAAGTTGTGGTATATATACAAATGAAATATTACTCAGCTACAGAAAGGCATATATTTGTGTCACT
This sequence comes from Bos taurus, assembly GCF_002263795.3. Lineage (NCBI taxonomy): Eukaryota > Metazoa > Chordata > Mammalia > Artiodactyla > Bovidae > Bos > Bos taurus. Next base: position 35,816,450 of record NC_082638.1, read on the forward strand.
TTTAATGAGGCAGTTCAACCTACAGCCTATTATTCAGAGGGAAAAAAGTTAGAGAGAGGCAAATATTGCTCATTAATGCATATAAATTGGATTTAGGAAGACAGTAACAATAACCCTACCCACGTGGAGGCTAGTAAAGAAGACCCACATATAAATAACAGACTCTTAGACTGGGATGATTTGAGAACATAGCATTGGAACAGGTATATTACCATATATAAAAGAGATGATCAGTGCAAGTTCAGCATATGAAAGATGCACCCAACTCTTGTGCTGTGGAAGAACCCAGAATCATGGGGTAATAAGGAAGGTTTGAGTTGTGTTCAGGATAGGGAGATACATATTTTCATGTGGCTGGTTCATGTTGATCTATATGTCAAAAACCATCACAGTAATACATAGTAATTCTATTCCAATTAAATAAATCATTTTTGTAAAAAGAAATTAGAAGAAATTAAAAAAAAATGCATTTAGAAATAGCATGGACATGATCCAGAATACAACCTCAACAGTTGTTTTATACCTACTCAAGAAAGTGCTGTGATGAACATTGGGGCAGCACTGTTTATAATAGCCAGGACATGGAAGCAACCTAGGTGTCCATCAGCAGATGAATGGATAAGAAAGCTGTGGTACATATACACAATGGAGTATTACTCAGCCATTAGAAAGAATAAATTTCAATCAGTTCTAATGAGGTGGATGAAACTGGAGCCTATTATACAGAGTGAAGTAAGCCAGAAGGAAAAACACCAATACAGTATACTAATGCATATATATGGAATTTAGAAAGATGATAACAATAACCCTGTGTACGAGAGAGCAAAAGAGACACTGATGTATAGAACAGTCTTATGGACTTTGTGGGAGAGGGAGAGGGTGGGAAGATTTGGGAGAATGGCATTGAAACATGTAAAATATCCTGTAAGAAATGAGATGCCAGTCCAGGTTCGATGCACGATACTGGATGCTTGGGGATAGTGCACTGGGACGACCCAGAGGGATGGTATGGGGAGGGAGGAGGGAGGAGGGTTCAGGATGGGGAACACATGTATACCTGTAGTGGATTCATTTTGATATTTGGCAAAACTAATACAATTATGTAAAGTTTAAAAATAAAATAAAATTAAAAAAAAAAAAAAAGAAAGTGGACTTAGGGCCCTTCCCCCCAGCCCATGACCCGCCTCCGGCCCCCGCCCTCCAAGTCCAACCTCCTATCTGTTTAATAAGAAGGCGCCTGTGTCTGGCAGAGCTGGTGTGAGACGAAGAGTCAATCCTTCCCAGCCACCGGGATAATCAAGAGTTTGGCGGGACCTTCAAGCACACACCGAAATAGTGAGGAGCCAGATGAAAAGCACAGACTCTGGCGCTGAAATGGATTAATAAGGAACTTAGTGATTTGGCCCGTGACCCTCCAGCACAATGTTCTGCAGGTCCAGTTGGGGATGATATGTTTCATTGGCAAGCCACAATTATGGGACCTAATGACAGCCCTTATCAAGGCGGTGTATTCTTTTTGACAATTCATTTTCCTACAGACTACCCCTTCAAACTACCTAAGGTTGCATTTACAACAAGAATTTATCATCCAAATATTAACAGTAATGGCAGCATTTGTCTCGATATTCTAAGATCACAGTGGTCTCCTGCTTTAATTATTTCTAAAGTTCTTTTATCCATTTGTTCACTGCTATGTGATCCAATCCCAGATGACCCCCTAGTACCAGAGATTGCACGGATGTATAAAACAGACAGAGATAAGTACAACAGAGTATCTCGGGAATGGACTCAGAAGTATGCCATGTGATGCTTAAAGTCAGACTAACCTGCATTATAGCTGGAATAAAATTTAAATTACTGTTTTTTTTTTTTTCTTATCTGGCTGCTCCCCTATCAGACCTCATCTTTTTTAATTTTATTTTTTGTTTACCTCCCTCCATTCATTCACATGCTCATCTGAGAAGACTTAAGTTCTTCCAGCTTTGGACAATAACTGCTTTTAGAAACTGTAAAGTAGTTACAAGAGAACAGTTGCCCAAGATTCAAAATTAAAAAAAAAAAAAAATGGAGCATGTGTATTATGTGGCCAATGTCTTCACTCTAACTTGCTTATGAGACTAAAACCATTCCTCACTGCTCTAACATGCTGAAGAATCATCTGAGAGGGAGGGAGATGGATGCTGAGTTGTCACATCAAAGGAAGCAGCATTATTCTAACAGCGTCCATTCTTTTTTAAGCCTTCCACTGTTAGAGATTTGAGGTTACATGATATACTTTATGCTCATAACTGATATGGCTGGAGAATTGGTATTGAATTTATAGCATCAGCAGAACAGAAAATGTGATGTATTTTATGCATGTCAATAAAGGAATGACCTGTTCTTGTTCTACAGAGAATGGAAATTGGAAGTCAAACACCCTTTGTATTCCAAAATAGGGTCTCAAAACATTTTGTAATTTTCCTTTAAATTGTTAGGAGGCTTGGAGCTATTAGTTAATCTATCTTCCAATACACTGTTTAATATAGCACTGAATAAATGATGCAAGTTGTCAATGGATGAATGACCAACTAATAGCTCTGCTAGTAATTGATTTATTTTTCTTCATTAAAGTTGCATAAACCAAAAAACAAAACAATAAAGAAAGAAAGAAAGTGGACATAGGAGGGGCAGACCATATGTGCTGGTATAGAGGCTGAAAGTCAAAGAAGATAAGCTTGAGATTGCAACTATGTTTTTGCAGCATGACCTCAGTATCATAGTCTAAGTAGTGGAAGATGCATGTGGCAGAATGCAAGCTTAGTAGATCGGCATGCCTACTCTGGAACAGAGGTTCAGTAGGAGTTAAATGCATGCACTTGAGCGTCGTTTCAGGAGTGACGGTATATGTGTTTCAGAGTGAAGATAAATAGGTGCAGCAAAAGTTCTCTAAAATGTTGGAAAATACTTGTAAGAAGGCAGGTTCAGAGTGGAAGCTCAGTATTTGTGTAACTAATGTTATAGACTTAGACTTAAATTGAAGAAAGTAGAGAAGACCACTAGATGATTCAGTTCAGTTCAGTCGCTTAGTTGTGTCCGACTCTTTGTGACCCCATGAATCGCAGTATGCCAGGCCTTCCTGTCCATCACAAACTCCCGGAGTTCACTCAGACTTATGTCTATCGAGTCAGTGATGCCATTCAGCCATCTCATCATCTGTCGTCCCCTTCTCCTCCTGCCCCCAATCCCTCCCAGCATCAGAGTCTTTTCCAATGAGTTAGCTCTTCACATGAGGTGGCCAAAGTACTGGAGTTTCAGCTTCAGCATCATTCCCTCCAAAGAAATCCCAGGGCTGATCTCACTCAGAATGCATTGGTTGGATCTCCTTGTAGTCCAAGGGATTTTCAAGAGTCTTCTCCAACACCAGAGTTCAAAAGCATCCATTCTTTGGTGCTCAGCCTTCTTCACAGTCCAAGTCTCACATCCATACATGACTACTGGAAAAAGCATAGCCTTGACTAGATGGACCTTTGTTGGCAAAGTAATATCTCTGCTTTTGAATATGCTATCAAGTTTGGTCATAACTTTCCTTCCAAGGAGTAAGTATCTTTTAATTTCATGGCTGCAATCACCCTCTGGAGTGATTTTGGAGCCCCACCCCAATAAAGTCTGACACTGTTTCCATTGTTTCCCCATCTATTTCCCATGAAGTGATGGGACTGGAGGCCATGATCTTTTTTTTTTTTTTCCCTGAATGTTGAGCTTTAAGCAAAGTTTTTCACTCTCTACTTATGATTCAGGTATGACCTAAATCAGATCCCTTATGATTATATAGTGGACGTGACAAAAGATTTAAGGGAATAGATTTGATAGAGTGCCTGAAGAACTACAGATGGAGGTTCATGAAATTGTACAGGAGGCAGTGACCAAGAACATCCCCAAGAAAAGTAATGCCAAAAGGCGAAATGGTTGTCTGAGGAGGCCTTACAAATAGTTAAGTAAAGAAGAGAAGCAAAAGGCAAAGGAGAAAAGGGAAGATATACCCATATGACTGCAGATTACCAAAGAATAGCAAGGAGAGATAAAAAAGCCTTCCTCAGTGATCAATGCAAAGAAATAGAGGAAAACAATAGTTGGGAAAGACTAGCGATCTCTTCAAGGAAATTAGCGATACCAAGGGAATATTTCATGCCAAGATGGACACAATAAAGGACAGAAATTGTATGGACCTAAAAGAAGCAGAAGATATTAAGAAGAGGTAGCGAGAATCTATACAGAAAAGATTGAAGAACTATACAGAAAAAATCTTCATGATCCAGATAATCATGATGATGTGATCACTCACCTAGAGCCAGACATCCTGAAACATGAAGTCAAATCAGCCTTAGGAAGCATCAATACAAACAAAGCTCGTGGAGATATGGAACCCCAGTTGAGCGATTTCAAATCCTAAAAGATAGTTCTGTGAAATTGCTGAATTCAATGTGCCAGCAAATTTGGAAAATTCAGCAGTGGCAACAAGACTGGAAAAGGTCAGTTGTTCCCGTATATGTATTTTAGAGCTTGTTCTCTGTAGTGGTGAAATGTGTCCCACAAAGTGTTAGACAGGACTGAAGCAAACGAGTGCAAAATGTTGCAAGTTTTTTTTGTTTGTTTTGTTTTCACCTGTGGCAGCTTTTCTCCAGTGAGAGTTAATTGTGAAAGTGGAGCAGGTGCTTGGCTTTCAAGGACCCTGGTGGTGCCAAGTGTACAGGGTTCAGGGACACAGAACTGACTAGACCACAGGAGTTATGACCCTATCAGAGTCTTTTTTTGAGCTTCTTGTAGCTGGCGATCAGAAGGCCTCTTTTGCCAGTCTTTCTCCCTAGTTCCACCCATTGAGGCACTTAGAAGGCTTCGTTGCCTGGAATCCTTCCCTGTTGTTCAATGTGTCAGCACATAGAGATACCTCCCTGGCTGGGGTCCTACTCTGTAGATCAGTGCATCAGGCACTTAAAGAAGCATCGTGAGTAGGGTTTGACTCTAGTTTTGGGCACTTAAAGGAGCACCTGGGTGGTGTCCTGCTCTGTATTTCAGTGTGTTCAGCATTTGATGGGTCAGCCTCACTATTGTAGTAACTGCTGATGCTATCATGTGGAGAGAGAGAGGCTATGGTGATTGCTCCACCCCCATACATGTGACTCAGTGATATCGCCTTGCTTCCTTGGCTGCCTGGCTTTCCTCCACAGGCGTATCCTAGCACAGTTTCCTCCCTCACAGCCCCTCTCTCCATCTCGCCACAGTAAACAGCAGCCTTCGCCCAGGAATCGCTCTAGAATCCCTCAATTCCAGCTCCCAGCCACTGTGCCTTTCAGGGGACACATATCCTTGGCTGGGGTATGTACAGCTGTAGCAAGGACTCACTGATTCTCATTACATCTAGTTATCCACAGATCAGTTGTCTCACTCTCAGCTTTAAATGTTTATTCTATGATTCAGACAAGCCCTCCAATATGGGATTAGACCCCTCCTTCACCCACTCAGGGCTGATTCAGTCCTAATAAGACTCATGATTTTCCCCCCAGTTCTTTCATCCTACTGAGTTTTGCGTGGTTCTATATATTCTTTTCCACTGGTCAGGCACTCCTGTCTGCTTTCAGCTGATGTTTTGATTACTTGTCTGTGTCTGAAGGTGTATGCCTGATGTATCCACAGAGAGATGTATTCCACATCTACCTACAGCTCCACCATCTTGTTCTCTCATCTCAAGATAGTTTTAGAGCACAGAATCCACAGTGGCAGTAGGTGTGCTATAAAATGTGAGTTCAGACATACACCTGAGGGCAAGCTCAGTGATTTTAGCACAGCTGATCTAAAGCATTGATTTACTATTGGCCAGACACATGGTTCAAATATTACGAAAATTATTTATGGTGTGCCAATTCTAGAGCACAAGATCAGTCGTTGTGTAACATTTGCTGTAGAATGCAAGTTCAGTTGTGGAAAGAGGTATGCTCCACAATGCAACTGAGACGTTTTAGTCATCTTGTGGTAGAGTACATGCTCAGTAATGGTAGGAACTGTGCTCTAGTGTTCATTCAGTAGTGGCTGGAAGCATGTTGCCACTGCCAATGGGATAGCTTCAGACAGCCTGTTCTAAAATGCAAGCACACTAGTGGCAGAATGTATGCTCCAGATTGCAAGCTAAGTAGTTTCAATACTTCTATGCTAGAGCTCAGACACAGTAGTGATGTATGCAGGCTGCAAACTGCCATCCTACTATTTGTGTCATGTCCGCTCTAGAATACAGTCTTAGTACTGGTGGGGAGAATCCTCAAAAGTACAATCTCAGGAGACAAAGAACAAGTTCTCTAAAGCAAAGATTCAGTATTCGAACCATACTTGCTCTAGATCATGGTTCTGTATTACCAGGGGTGTGTCTAAAGTGTGCTTCAATGTTGAGATGCATGCTGAAGAGCTAAGTTCAGCAGATGAAGCATGCCTGCATTACATGTGCTTCAGAGTGTTGTCTCAGGAGTTGCAGTACACTTGCTTAAGAGTGCACACTCAGTAAGTGAGGGACATATTCTCTTGAACGCTGGGTTTTTATTTTTGGATGCATATCCAGAGATCAAACTGAGAAAATGTGATATGCCTGTTCTGCCACACAAGCTCAGTAGTGGGAAGATAAGTCCTCAACAGTGCAAGCACATGGGTTGTGGCATATGTGTGTTGTGACACATGATCAATTGAGGCAGGAAATATGAAGTATACACCAAGTCTCTAGTTGTGGAAGATCATCCATAGATGTAGCTGTGGAACACAGGTACACTACTCACAACTTATACAGTCTAGAGTGCTGGATGGCTAGCAGCATAATGGCTGATATAAAATGCCACTGGAGTGATGGTTGCACACACCTTCTAGAGCAATACTTCAGGGAAGTGACTTTAATGCTTCAGAATTCAAAGTCACTAGTGGTGACACAGTTGATCTAGAATGATGGTTCACTCGTGGGTAGGATATGTGTTTTATAATGCAACCTCCACTTTCCTGGAATAGGTCCTCCAGAGTGCAAATTCAGTAGCTGGGACACATGCTCTAGAGTACAGGAAGAAGAGTTGGGGGAAATATGCAACAGCGGGCAAGCCAAGTCATTGGCAAATTTCAGCTGCAGAGTGTGGGATCACTACTTTAAGCTCACAGGCCATGGGGCAAGATTAGTAGTAGTGGAACTCATGGTCTATAAGGCAGGCTCAGCAGTGATTAAATAGTGTAACAGGGTGCAAAATCAGTAGCTGAACCGCTTACAAGTGGCAAGACACATGCTTCAGAGTGCAAAATTAGTATTGGCCACACACATGCTCTAGGCCACATGCTCACTAGCTGTGCCATGCCTGCTTAGTGTAAGGACTCAGAAGTGACAGGTGTGCTATAGTACTAGGATTGATACTGCCGGGATGCATGATTCAGTGTGCAGGTGTGTAGCTCAGGCATTCTTACTCTACAGCATAGTCTCTGTAGTGTCAGAACATTGGCTCTTGAAGGCACACACAGTCATGATGGGAGATATGTTCCTGAGTAAACCGCAGTAGTGCAAAACCCATGATAAAATGTGTGCACTCTGTAGTCATGAGAGCTGTACTCCCAATTGCAAGTTCAGTTACTATGGAATGTGTGAAACTAGAGCATGTTCTCTGCAGAGCCCGGATGCCTGCCCTTGAACTCATGCTCAGTAGAGGTGTACCATGTCCTCCAGTGTTCAAACTCACTATGTCCATAGGAGTGCTGGCTCAGGTGTGTCCAGAAGTAAACAAACATCAGAGTGCAAGTTCAGTAATTGTTTAGGCACACCTGAACTACAGCGCAGGTTGAGTAGTGGCCTGACTTACCTATAAAGCAACAAGCTAATTATTGTGATTTTTATTGTTTAGAGTGAATATTCAGCAGGCAATGAACTCTTGTTCTGGAAGGCAATTTCAGTAGTGCAGGGATGCAGAATCCAGAGTGTAATATACCAAAAGTGTATGTGTACTTCCAACAGGCATGTTTTAGGGACAGGCTCAGTAGTGGCAGGCCATATTCTCAATAACCCGGGTTCAGGAGTGATGGGATGTATGCTCTACTGTGCAGTCTCAGTGACAGCAAGGCACTTGTTCTAAATTTTGTCAATAATCTCAATAGTGGCAGAAAGGGTGATCCAGATTAGAAACTAAGTAGTTCTAGCGTGCGTCCTCTGATGGTGGTCTCAGTATTGACAAGCGCATATTCCAGAGTGCAAAAGTCTTGTTTGTAGCATGTGTGCTTTGAAATCGGAGAAGGAAATCGCAACCCAGTCCAATATTCTTGCCTGGAGAATTCCATGGACAGAGGAACCTGCTGGGCTGCTCTCCATATGTTCGCACGGAGTCGGACAAGACTAAAGCGACTTAGCATGCATACATGCATTGGAGAAGGAAGTGGCAACCCCCTCCAGTATTCTCGTCTGGAGAATCCCAGGGATATGGAAGCCTGGTGGGCTGCTGTCTATGTGGTCACACAGAGTCGGACACTACTGAAGTGACTTGGCGGCAGCAGCAGCAGTGGTTTGAAATCAGGGGTCAGTAGTTGTGAAAAGCTTCTTGCATTTTCAGTTGTTACGGCATCCCAGGTCCAGAGTGCAGGCACACTTGGTTGTGATACTTATGCTCTAGAGTTGTAATGTATGTTCCAGAGTGCAAGCTAATTAGTATACCTGTTCTAATTCAATTCTCAGTAAAAGCAGAATGCAAAGTCCTGATTTCAACCTCAGTAGTTGCTGCATGCATAATCAGAAGTAGTGCTTCATACACTCATGAGTGCCAGATCATGAGCTGCAGCATAATTGTCACAGAGTGGGGCATAAGTAGTTGCTGGATGCATACTACAGAGGGTGAGCTCAGTAGCTTCGTTACATGCATGTTTCACACTGTGAGCTCAATAGTACTCGATGGTACTACATTGAGAGTATTCCTACTTTAGAGTACTTGCTTAACAGGGGCAGAATGCATACCTTTGAATATAAACTCGGTAGACTCGTCCTAAGGTGGCAGTGACATATGAGAAGGAGTTCAATTTTTCCCCAGTAAATACCTCAACGGATTGTCAGGATATGGAGTAACTTTCACTAAACCATTTCTATATGCTGGCAGAGGACACCAGAAAGGCCAATCAATTTGCTCATAATGAGGGAGGAGAAGAGATAAACAAGAAAAGAGAGACAAAGGATTTAGGGATAGAGACTGATTCTAGAATCAGATACGCAACAATGGACTGGTTCTGAATTGTAACCCTGCTTATTTAAATTAGATGAAGAGCACATCGTGTGAAATGCCAGACTGGATGAAGCACAAGCTGGAATCAAAATTGCTGGGAGAAATAGCAATAACCTGAGATACATAGATGACAAAACCCATATAGCAGAAAGTGAAGAGGGACTAAAGAGCCTCTTGATGAAAGTGAAACAGGAGAGTGCAAAAGCCAGCTTAAAACTCAACATTCAAAAACGAAGATCATGCCTTCTGGCCCCATGATTGAGAGATTTCACTTTTCACTTTCCTGCATTGGAGACGGAAATGGCAGCCTCCAGTGTTCTTGCCTGGCGAACCCAAGGGGCAGGGGAGCCTGGTGGGCTGACGTCTATGGGGTCACACAGAGTCGGACACGACTGAAGTGACTTAGCAACAGTAGCAGCCGCAGATGGGGAAACAATGGAAAGGCTGAGAGACTTTATTGTCTTGGCTTCAAAATCACTGTAGATGGTGGCTGCAGCATAAAATTAAAAGATACTTGCTTCTTGAAAGAAAAGCTATGACCAACCTAGGCAGGATATTTAAAAACAGAGATATTACTTTGCCAACAAAAGTCTTTCTAGTCCAAGCTATAATTTGTCCAGTAGTCATATATGGATGTGAGAGTTGGACTATACAGAAAGCTGAGCCCTTAAAAATTGATGCTTTTGAAGTGTGGTGTTGGAGAAGACTCTTGAGAGTCCCTTGGAGAGCAGGGAATAAAATTAGTAAGTAAGACATTCAGTCCTGAATATTTATTGGAAGCACTGGTGCTAAAGCTGAATTTGGCCACCTGATGCAAATAACTGACTCTTGCAAATGACCCCAGTGTTGAGAAAGATTGAAGGCAGGAGAAGAAGCAGAAGACAGGATGAGATTGAGTCCATCACTAACTCAATGGAGATGAGTTTGAGCAAGCTATGGAAGTTCGTGATGAACAGAGGAGTCTGGTGTGTCATAGTCCTTGGGGTTACAAATAGTTGGACATGACTGAGAAACTGAACTGAACTTGTGTTGGGGAGAGAGAGTCAATTCCTATGCAGATTGATAAGAAGTCTGGCCTACCCAAAGAAGAGAAAGATATCCGGATTCTTGAGGAGGAGGTAGGGTTCTGGAATTCTCAAGGAGGAGAATTGCTTGCTTGTTTGTTTTTCTCTATATTCATTAGTCTTAGTCACAGAAAATGTTTTGTTTTGTTTTTTCTTTAAACCTTGAAATGATGATTACACAGCAAACAATTCAGTTTAAACTCTGTAATTAGAATTATATAGCAACAGTGTATCATGCTTGAGGACAGTTTCTCCTCCCTGAAAACCTTCTGACGAATCCTTATATTTTAGAAGCTATATTATGGGAGTGGGTCTGGCAGGATCTTTCTATTGTTAACTTCTAATCCTGTTATCCTAAAATATAAATTGTGGGAGTAGGTCTGGTAAAATTTTCACAAATTTCAGACATGCTTTTGATGTATTATAATAACTAAATTAAAATGTATGTAACTCCCTGGCTAACACTAGCAAGGGGGGCATTCTCTGGCCCCCTTCTGATGTCCATGTCAGAAGCTTTCTCTGTTCCTTTTCTTACTTTAATAAAACTCTGATATACAAGAACTCTTGAGTGATCAAGCCTGGTCCTTAGTCCTGAAGTTAAATTTTCTTCTCAGAGATCATGAATCCAGCACTATCCATCTTAAGCTTTTAGAGAAGGAGAAGTTTCCATACCACAGGAAACCCTCTCAGAGGTTGATTCAGTGGACCTCTTTGGAATCTCAGAGGGTGGTATAGCCACCCCACACCACCCCAAATCCAGCACTATCCACCTTAAGCTTTTAGAGAAGGAAAAGTTTCCATACGACAGGAAACCCTCTCAGAGGTTGATTCAGTGGGCCTCTTTGGAATCTCAGAGGGTGGTATAACCACCCCACACCACCATCTCAGAATTCAAGCCAAAAAAGCAATTTTTAGTGGGGAATTGCCTCACAGTCTCGTGTCCACCCACAGTGAGTGGGGGCTTTGTACAGGGGCGCCCTCTGCATCTTCAGTCCTTAGAATAAAGATGGGGTTTGAATGCTCTACAGACACTCTGAGAGAACTAATGTGATGTAGCAGGCGGAAGCACATAATGCCAGAGAGAGAAAAATAAACAAAGAAAAGGAATGTTCCCACGGGAAGGCTCTAAGACCACACTGCAACCCCTGACATGCTTACAGAACAGACTATGCCCTAGTATTTACTGAAGGAGAGCACACTAGCTTTCCTTATGGACCTCCCAGGAGGCAAAAATTCAGAATGTTGACAACCAGAGGCAGAAGGCCATAACCTTTTAGGCCCAGGAGACTGCATCTCCTGCCAAGCTGTGAGCAGACTCTATTCATGAGCAGCCACTAACCATGACTTCCTGAGATCTGGGACAGTTTATGGCTGCCAAGAGTGTCATAACCTGAGAGCAACTCCTCTGAGGAGATGCACAGCTCACCATGCATGGACTGTATCCTTGTGGAGTATCTGAGAAACTGACCAGAATGAACCTGAGCAGTGCACGAAAAACATGGTCCACCAGGAACTATGACATCACAGCTATCCTGAAAACCTGAGTGGCTCTCTGGAAGAGTGTACTCTGGAACATTCTGGAACCTGAGCAGCTTGGACCTGGAAAGTGCATTAGACAAAGGGCCCACCCGGGACTATGCTCTGGCAGAACACCAGGCCACTTTGGCCTGGGAATAGCAGGAGATGCATGGCTCAACTGGGACTGGGCATTCATAGAACACCCAGAAATATGAGCAGCTTGGGCCTTGGAAGTGCAGGAGACAAAGAACCCACCTGGGACTGTGCCCCAAACAGAGAACTGGGGAGTCTGGACTGCTTGGGCCTGGGAAGAGCAAGAGATACATGGTTCAACTGGGGCTGAGCCTTCATACAACACCTGGGAATCTGAGCAGCTTGGACCTGGGAAGTGCAGGAGACACACGGCCAACCTGGGACTTCACGCCTAGCACAGGATGGACCCTAGGTAGCTTGGGCCTGGGAAGTGCGTGAGATCCATGGCCCTTCTGTAACTGTGCCCTCAAGGGACACCCAGGAGCTTGAGTGGCTGGATCTGAGAAGTGTACATCACCTTGGACTTTGGCAGACCCTGTGCTGTCCATTCACAACAAAGGCTACCCACAAATCCCAGTGGTATTTGTTTGCAGTGTTCCTGCCTCTCCACAGCAAAACAGAGCAAATGACCCTGAATAAGGGTCTATTGTCACCTCTTCCTATCAGGGCTCAGATTAGACACTGAAGAGACTTGCAAGCAGAGGAGGCCAGCCTAAGTAAAGATAAGACCGGGGAACCACTCAAGAAGTGGCAGGTGCAACAGATTAAAATTAAGCAGTAAAATTGCATTTAAGGACAATTGTGGACTTTGAGAAAAAGTGCAAGCTAGAACAAGGGATAACCTGACACTGAACTGACCCCAGAATATTTTTTCTAATTTTTGTGTTCAATTATGTTGCAGTTTATTTTATATTGTACATTTGGGAGTTCAAATTCTAGTCTAGGTTTTTTAATTTTTGCTTTCTGGAATTTGTTATGCATTTTGTAGTATTAAGAGTCTATTTTTTAATATCCATTTTCACTCAGGGATTTGATTACAGGCTTAATTGCTCTCTTTCCTTTTGACTTTCTTTTCTCCTCCTGATCACCTCTATCTAGCTCTTCCCTCTTCTTTTCTATATATAATGCTGTGGATCTCTTTGACTGTCCAGGATGTGGAGTTATTTCACCACTAACATGGGGTTTTGTCTTCTGTGCAATGTTGAAAGTGTAGTCTTGAGGTTACTGCAAGAGGGGGACCAAAAACCAGAGGCAGGTAGCTCAGCTCCAGAACTTTGGATCATCATAGAACCCCTGGCCCCAGGGAAGAGTGATAGACAAGATCCCATCCAAAAGGATACATGCCTACACTGAAAGCAAGCTCCATCCAAGAGCAGCAAGCTCCAGTGCAAGACAACCCATGCTAATCTTCCAGCAAAACAAGAACACACTCAAGAAAATTACAAGGCACTCTTCTAAATTCAGTCACTCAGTTGTGTCTGACTCTTGGCAACCCCATGGACTGCAGCACACCAGGCCTCCCTGTCAATCACCAACTCCCAAAGTTACTCAACTCATGTCCACTGAATCAGTGATGCCATCCAACCATCTCATCCTCTGTCATACCTTTCTCCTCTGGACCTCAATCTCTCCCAGCATCAGGGTCATTTTAAATGAGTCAGCTCTTTGCATCTGGTGGCCAAATTATTGGAGTTTCATCTTCAGCGTCAGTTCTTCCAATGAATATTCAGGACTGATCTCCTTTAGGATGGACTTGTCGGATCTCCTTGAAGTACAAGGGCCTCTCAAGAGACTTCTCCGACAATATAGTTCAAAAGCATCAATTCTTTGATGCTCAACTTTTTTTTTTTTTTCAAATTTTATTTTATTTTTAAACTTTACATAATTGTATTAGTTTTGTCAAATATCAAAATGAATCCACCAGTGGTATACATGTGTTCCCCATCCTGAACCCTCCTCCCTCCTCCCTCCCCATTCCATCCCTCTGGGTCGTCCCAGTGCACTAGCTCCAAGCACCCAGTATAGTGCATCGAACCTGGACTGGCATCTCGTTTCATAAATGATAGTCCAACTCTCACATCCATACATGACTACTAGAAAATCCATACCTTTGACTAGACAGACCTTTGTCGGCAAGATAATGTCTCTGTTTTTTAGTATGCTGTCTAGGTTGGTCATAACTTTCCTTCCCAGAAGTAAGCATCTTTGAATTTCATGGCTTCAATCACCATCTGCAGTGATTCTGGAGCCCTTCAAAAGAAAGTCAAACATTGATTGCCCTTCAATTTGCCATAAAGTGGTGGGATCAGATGCCATGATCTTAGTTTTCAGCTTTAAGCCAACGTTTCACTCTCCTCTTTTGATTTCATTAAATGACTCTTTAGTTCTTCCCTTTCTGCCATAAGGGTTGTGTCATCTGCATATCTGAGGTTATTTCTCCTGGAAAACTTGATTCCAGCTTGTGCTTCATCCAGCACAGTGTTTCTCATGAGGTACTCTGCATAGAAGTTAAATAAGCAGAGTGACAATATACAACTTTGACATATTCCTTATCCTATGTGAAGCTAGTCATTACATGTCCCGTTCAAACTGCTGTTTTCTAGCCTGCATAGAGGCTTCTCAAGAGGCAGGTCAGGTGCTCTGGTATTCCCATCTCTTTCAGAATTTCCCAACGTTTATTGTAATCCACACAGTCAAAGTCTTTGGAATAGTCAATAAAGCAAAAGTAGATCTTTTTCTGGAACTCCCTTGCTTGATTGATGATCCAGTGGATGTTGGCCATTTGATCTCTGTTTCCTCTGACTTTTCGAAAACCAGCTTGAACAGCTTGAAGTTTACGGTTCATGTATTGCTGAAGCATGGCTTGGAGAATTTTTAGCATTACTTTACTAGCATGTGAGATGAATGCAAATGTGCAGTAGTTTGAGCATTCTTTGGCATTGCCTTACTTTGGGATTGGAATGAAAACTAACCTTTTAAAGTCCCGAGCCACTGCTGAGTTTTTCAAATTTGTTGACATATTGAGTGCAGCACTTCCATAGCATAATCTTTTAGGATTTTAAATAGCTCAACTGCAATTCTATCACTCCCACTAACTTTGTTCATAGTGATGCTTCTTAAGGCCCACTTGACTTCACATTCCAAGATGTCTGGACCTAGGTGAGAGATCAGATCATCATGATTATTTGGATTGTGAAGATCTTTTATGGACAGTTCTTCTGTGTAATCTTTGCCAACTCTTCTTAATATCTGCTGCTTCTGTTGGGTCCATACCATTTCTGTCCTTATTGTGCCTATCTTTGCATGAAATATTCCCTTGGAACCTCAAATTTTCTTGACGTGCTCTCTAGTCTTTCCCATGCTATTACTTTCCTCTATTTCTTTGCACTGATCACTAAGGAAGGCTTTCTTATCTCTCCTTGCTATTCTTTGCAACTCTATATTCAAATGGCTATATCTTTCCTTCTCTCCTTTGCCTTTCCCTTCTCTTCATTTCACAGCTATTTGTAAGGCTTCCTCAGGCACCCATTTTGAGTTTTTGCATTTCTGTTTTCTTGGGGATGATCTTGATACCTGTCTCCATCCATGGTTCATCAGGCACTCTATCACACCTAGTCCCTTAAATTTATTTCTCACTTCCACTGTATAATCATAAGGGATTTGATATAGGTAATTCCTGAATGGTCTAATGGTTTTCCTTACTTTTTTCAATTTAAGTCAATATGTGGAAATAAGGATTTCCTGATCTGAGCCACAGTTAGCTCCTGGTCTTGTTTTATGCTCTCTAGGAGGAGTAAGCATCTTTTAATTTCATGGCTGTAGTCACTATCTGCAGTGATTTTGTAACCCCCCACCACCCCAAAATAAAGTCTGCCACCATTTCCTCTGTTTGTGCATATATTTTCCATGAAGTGATGGGGCAGGACGCCATGATTTCAGTTTTCCTAATGTAGAGCTTTAAGCCTACTTCTTCGCTTTCCTCTTTTATTTTCATCAAGAGATTGTTCAGTTTCTCTTCACTTTCTGCCATAAGGGTGGTTTCATCTGCATATCTGAAGTTATTGACATTTCTCCTGGCAATCTTGATTCCAGTTTTTGTTTCTTCCAGCCCAGCATTTCTCTGCATAGAAGGTAAATAAGCAGTGTGACAATATGTAGCCTTGAGGTACTCCTTTTCCTATTTGGAACCGGTCTGTTATTCAATGTCCAGTCCTAACTGTTGCTTCCTGACCTGCATACAGGCTCCTCAAGAGGCAGGTCCGGTGGTCTGGTATTCCCATCTCTTTCAGAATTTTCCAGTTCATTTTGATCCACACAGTCAAAGGCTTTTGCAGAAGTAGATGTTTTCCTGGAACTTGCTTGTTTTTTCAAAGATCCAGCAGATGTTGGGAATTTGATCTCTGGTTCCTCTGTATTTTCTAAAACAAGCTTGAACATCTGGAAGTTAACACTTGATGTATTGCTGAAGCCTGGCTTGGAGAATTTTGAGCATGACTTTGCTAGCATGTGAGATGACTGCAACTGTAGGGCAGTTTGAGCATTCTTTGGCATTCCCTTTCTTTGAGATTGGAATGAAAACTGACCTTTTCCAGTCCCGAGCCACTGCTGAGATTTTCAAATTTCCTGGCATATTGAGTGCATCACTTCCACAGCATCGTCTTCTAGGATTTGAAATAGCTCAACTGGAATCAAAGCCATAATAGAACCCCCTAATTCTCTCATGAACACTGCATTGCCTCTCAGAAAAAAATGAGATCCACAGCCATCTTCTATAACAACAATAAAATAATTCCTTCAACTAGAAAACCTTGGGAGGAGTCTAACCAATTAACAGCAATGATGACCCTCCCGTTTGCAGAAAATAGACCTCAAAGACAGCCATCTAAACAACATGAAAAGACAGAGACATATCCAGCAGGTGAAGGAACACAATAAAAGTCAACAAATCAATGAAAGAGGAGGAGATAAGAAGTCTACAGGAAAAACAATTCAGCATAATAATAGTCAAAGTCTTGGAAATAAATGGAGCTACAGATAAATAGACTTTAGACATGTATTGAGAAGATCAAAGGGGTGTTTTAAAAGGACCTAGAAGAAGTAATGAATAGTCAATCAATAATGAACAATGCAATAACTGAGATAGAAATCACCCTGTACAACAAAAACAGTAGAGTAACTGAAGCAGAAGAAGGACTAAGTGAGCTGGAAGATAGAATGTTGGAAATAAATGAAGCAGAACAGGAAAAAAAAAAAAATAGAGAAATGAAGACAGCCTCAGAAACTTCTGGGACAATGTTAAATGCCCCACATTTAAATCATAGGTTTCTTGGAGAAAGAAGACAAAAGGAAAGGGCATGAGAAAATATTTGAGGAGAAAATAGCTAAAAACTTCCCTGAAATAGGAAAGGGAATAGACATCTAAGATGAAAAACCCCAGAGTGTTCCACAGGGATAAATCCAAGACAAAACATATCAAAATACACATTAATCAAAATAAAAAACAAACAAATAAATATACACAATGAACAAATATTCAAGGAAACAAAGGAATAACAACAAATAACATAGACGGGAATCCCCATAAGCATAACAGCTGATCTTACCCTAGAAACTCTTCAGCTTAGAAAGGAATGGCAAGATATACTTAAAGTGATGAAAGGCAAAAACCTACAGCCAAGATTACTCTATTCAACAAGGATAGCATTCTAATTCAAAAGAGGAGTCAAAAGCTTAACAGACAAACAAAAGCAATTAGAATTCAGAACCACCAAACCAGCACTTCAGGAAATGCTGAAGGATCTTATCTAGATTGGAAACAGAAAAGCTTTACAAAATAAATCCACAAAAATATATAGTAAATGGTAACAAGATCATACTTAGCAACAACTACCTTAAACATAAATGGGCTAAAAGCTCCAATGAAAATACAAAGACTGGCTGAATGAATATAAGAATATACTGCCTGCAAGAAAACCACCTCATAATTAGGGACACGTACAGAGTGAAAGTGATGACCAGGAAAAAGCTATTTTGTGAAAATGGAGAGCAAAAGAAAGTGGGAGAAGCAATACTCATATCAGATAAATGGGCTTTAATCAAAGACCACTATAGGAGACAAAGAAGGTTGCATTACCTAATAATCAAGGTATCAATCCAAGAAGAAGCTATATGCACCCCATGTAGGAGCACCTCAATACAAGAGACAAATGCCAACAACTATTAGAGCAGAAATAGACACTAACCAATAGTATTGGGTGATTTTAATACTTCACTCATAACATGGACAGATCATCCGGACAGAAAATCAATAAGGAAAACTCATGTTTTAGATGATACATTAGACCAGTTTGACCTAATTGATATCTACAGGGCATCCCACCCCAAAAGAATAGATTTCACTATTTTCTCCTTATTCTCAAGTGCAAATGGAACATTATCTTAAGACAGATCACATCCAAGGTCACGTCTAACCTTGGTAAACTTCAAAAAATTATATTTTCAAGCATATTTTCTGATCACAATGTTGTTAGATCAGATATCAACTACAGGAGAAAAACATAGAGGAAACACAAATAATTTGGAGGCTAAACAGCTGCTGCTGCTAAGTCTCTTCAGTCGTGCCTGATTCCGTGCGACCCCATAGACGGCAGCCCACCAGGCTTCCCCGTCCCTGGGATTCTCCAGGCAAGAACACTGGAGTGGGTTGCCATTTCCTTCTCCAATGCATGAAAGTGAGAAGTGAAAGTGAAGTCGCTCAGTCGTGTCCGACTCTTAGCAATGCCATGGACTGCAGCCTTCCAGGCTCCTCCGTCCATGGGATTTTCCAGGCAAGAGTACTGGAGTGGGGTGTCATTGCCTTCTCCAAAACAGAAGAAAATTCAAATTTGAATTCAATAAAATTCAGAGATTTTTATGAAAAAAAAAAAACTCTGCCAAAGTAGTCATAGATGGAACATACCTCAACATAATGAAAGCCTAATATGACCAAACCACTTCAAACATTATTATCAATAATGAAAAACTTGAAACATTTCCTTTAAAATCAGCATTAAGACAAGGGTGCCCATACTCATCACTACTAGTTTTGGAAATTCTAGCCACACTTTTCAAAGAAGAAAAAGATATAAAAAGAATCCTGATTGGAAAAGAAGAGGTAAAACTCTCTATATTTGCACATGATATTATCCTTTACACAGAAAACCCAAGAGATGCCACCAGAAAATTACTGGAGTTAATCAATGAATTGAGTAAATGTGCAGGGTATAAAATTAATACACAGAAACCCTTATATTCCTATACACTAACAATGAAAATTCAGAAAGAGAAATTAAGGAATAATCCTGTTCATCATTGCAATGAAAGGAATAAAATAACTAGAAATAAATTTGCATAAAAAGACAAAGGGCTTCCCTGATAGCTCAATTGATAAAGAAGCTACCTTCAATGTAGGAGACTCCTGTTCAATTCCTGGGTCAGGAAGATCCCCTGAAGAAGGGATAGGCTACCCACTGTAGTATTCTTGGGCTTCCCTTGTGGCCTAGCACGTGAAGAATCCTCCTGCAATGTGTGAGACCTGCACACAATGTGTTTGAGCCTTGGGTTGAGAAGATCCTCTGGTGAAGGGAAAGGCTATCTATTCCAGTATTCTGGCCTGAAGAATTACAAATTCCATACACTGTATGATCCATGGGATTGCAAAAAGTCAGACATGACTAAGCAACTTTCACTTACCCAGAGAGATACAAAATAAGCATTGATGAAAGAAAGCAAAACACATATATATGGAGAAACATACCATGTTCTTAGATTGGATTAATTGATATAGTTAAAATGAGTATACCACCCAAAACAATCAATAGATTCAATGCAATACCTACAGTATTTTTCATAAAACTAGAACAAATTATTTTATGATTTGCATGGAAACACATAAGACTTTGAAGAGACAAAGCAATTTTGAGAAAGAAGAATGGAACTAGAAGAGTCAAACTTTCTGATAAGACTACACCACAAAGATATCAAGAGAGTATGAAACTTGCACAAACATAGAAATACAGACCAATGGAACAAAATATAAAGTCCAAAGATAAATTCATGCACCCATTATCTTTGACAATGGAGGCAAAAATATGCAACCGAAAAATATATTTTCTTCAAAAAGTGTTACTGGGAAAACTGGACAGCTATGTGTAGAAACTAGAACAGTATCTAACACCATGTTCAAAATAAACTCAAAATGGATTACAGATGTAAATGTAAGACCAGAAAATATAAAACCCTTAGAGTAAAACATAGGTATAACCACTCTAAAATAAGACACAGCAAGATCCTCTATGACCCATTGCCTAGAGTAAAGGAAATAAAAACAAAATTTAAAAAAAGCAACCTAATTAAGCTCTATAGCTTGTGTACAACGAGGAAACTATAATTAAGGTGAATATGTAGCCTTCAGTTTTATGTGATTATGGTTTCAGTGTATCTGTCCTCTGATGCCCTCTTGCAACACCTACCATCTTTTTTGGGTTTCTCTTACCTTGGTCATGGGGTATCTCTTCACGGCTGCTCCAGCAAAGCGCAGCCATTGCTCCTTACCTTGGATGAGGGGTATCTCCTCACGGCACCTATCCTGAAATTGAACATGGAATAGCTCCTCTAGGCCCTCCTGAGCCCACGCAGCCACCGCTCCTTGGGCCTGGGGTTACTCATCTGAGCTGCTGCCCCAGCTTTGGGTATGGGGTAGCTGCTCTTGGCTGCTCTTGTGCTGTCGCAGCCTTGCACTGTCCGCCTCAGCCCCTGACCTCTGACACGGTTTAGCTCCTCCCTGCTGTGCCCCTGACCTTTGACACGGGTAAGCTTCTCTTGGCTACAGCCCGTGACCTCGGACGTGGGGTAGCTCCTCCCAGCCATCGCCCCTGACCTCAGACGTGGGGTAGCTCCTATGGGCTGCTCCAGCGCTGTTGTAGCCTTGCTCTCTCAGCTGTTGGCCCTGACCTCGGACATGGGGTAGCTCCTCTGGGCTGCTCCTGCGCTGTTGCAGCCTTGGAATCTTGGCCACCGTCCCTGACCTTGGACATGGGGTAGCTCCTCCCTGCCACCGCCCCTGACCTCAGACGTGGGGTAGCTCCTCTCAGCTATCCCTGCACCTTCGCAACCTGGCACTCTTGGCTGCTGTCCCTGACCTCGGACGTGGGGTACCCTCTCCGCCATGCTCTGTGCGCCATTGCAACTGCCGGTGCTCTGTGCCATGCCCATGGGGCCGCCCAAGATGGACGGGTCATGGTGGAGAGGTTTGACAGAATGTGGTCCACTGGAAAAGGGAAAGGCAAACCACTTCAGTATTCTTTCTTTGAGAAACCCATGAACAGTATGAAAAGGCAAACTGATAGGATAATGAAAGAGAAACTCCCCAGGTCAGTAGGGGCCCAATATGCTACTGGAGAGATCAGTGGATTACTAACTCCAGAAAGAATGAAGGGATGGAGCCAAAGCAAAAAAAAAAAAAAAAAAATACCCAGTTGTGGATGTGACTGGTGATAGAAGCAAGATACAATGCTGTAAAGAGCAATATTGTATAGGAACCTGGAATGTCAGGTCCATGAATCAAGGCAAATTGGAAGCGGTCAAACAAGAGATGGCAAGAGTGAACATGAACATTCTAGGAATCAGCGAACTAAAATGGATTGGAATGGGTGAATTTAACTCAGATGACCACTATATCTACTACTGTGGGCAGGAATCCTTTAGAGGAAATGGAGTAGCTATCATGGTCAACAAAAGAGCCAAAAATGCAGTACTTGGATGCAATCTCAAAAACGACAGACTGTTCTCTGTTCATTTCCAAGACTAACCATTCAATATCACAGTAATCCAAGTCTAGGCCCCAATCAGTAATGCTGAAGAAGCTGAGGTTGAACGGTTCTATGAAGACCTATGAGACCTTTTAGAACTAATAATCAAAAAAGATGTCCTTTTCATTATAGGGGACTGGAATGCAAAAGTTGGAAGTCAAGAAACACCTGGAGGAATAGGCAAATTTGGCCTTGGAATACAGAATGAAGCAGGGCAAAGACTAATAGAGTTTTGCCAAGAAAATGCACTGGTCATAGCAAACACCTTCTTCCGTCAACACAAGAGAAGACTCTACACATGGACACCACCAAATGTTCAACACCGAAATCAGATTGATATTCTTTGTAGCCAAAGATGGAGAAGCTCTATACTGTCAACAAAAACAAGACCAGGAGCTGACTGTGGCTCAGATCATGAACTGCTTATTACCAAATTCAGACTTAAACTGAAGAAAGTAGGGAAAACCACTAGTTCATTCAGGTATGACCTATATCAAAATTACTTATGATTATACAGTGGAAGTGAGAAATAGATTTAATGGAGTAGATCTGATAGATAGAGTGCCTGAAGAACTATGGACAGAGGTTCGTGACATTGTACAGAAGACAGGGATCAAGACCATCCCCATAGAAAAGAACTGCAGAAAAGCAAAATGAGTGTCTGAGTAGGCCTTACAAATAGCTGTGAAAAGAAGAGAAGTAAAAAGCAGAGGAGAAAAGGAAAGATAGAAACATCTGAATGCAGAGTTCCAAAGAAGAGCAAGAAGAGATAAGAAAGCTTTCCTCAGCGATCAATGCAAATAAATAAGGAAAACAAGAGAATGGGAAAGACTAGAGATCTCTTCAAGAAAATTAGAGATACCAAGGGAACATTTCATGCAAAGATGGGCTCGATAAAGGACAGAAATATTATGGACCTAACAAAAACAGTAGATATTAAGAAAAGGTGGCAGGAATACACAGAAGAACTGTAGAAAAAAAAAAAAAAAAGCTTCTGCACAACAAAGGAAACTATAAACAAGGTGAAAAGACAACCTTCAGAATGGGAAAAATAATAGCAAATGAAGCAACTGAAAAACAACTAATATCAAAAATATAGAAGCAATTCCTATAGCACAATTTCAGAAAAATAAATGACCTAATCAAATAATGGGCCAAAGAACTAAATAGACATTTCTCCAAAGAAGACATACAGATGGCTAGCAAACACATGAAAAGATGCTCAACATCACACATTATCAGAGAAATGCAAATCAAAACGACAGTGAGGTACCATTTCATGCCAGTCAGAATGGTTGCGATCCAAAAGTCTGCAAGCAATACATACTGGAGACAGTGTGGAGAAAAGAGAACCCTCTTACACTGTTGGTGGGAATGCAAACTAGTATAGCCACTATGAAGAACAGTGTGGAGATTCCTTAAAAAACTGGAAACAGAACTTCCTTATGACCCAGCAATCCCACTGCTGGGCATAAACACCAAGGAAACCAGACTTGAAAGAAACATGTGTTCCCAAATGTTCATCACTGCACTGTCTCTAATAGCCAGGGCATGGAAGCAACCTACATGACCATCAGCAGACAAATGGATAAGAAAGCTGTGGTACATATACACAATGGAGTATTACTCAGCCATTGAAAATAATACATTTGAATCAGTTCTAATGAGATGGATGGAACTGGAGCCTATTATACAGACTGAAGTAACCCAGAAACAAAAACACCAGTACAGTATACTAATGCATATATATGGAATTTAGAAAGATGGTAATGATAACCCTGTACGTGAGACAGCAAAAGAGACGCACATGTATAGAACAGTCTTTTGGACTCTGTGGGAGAGGGAGAGGGTTGGATGATTTGGAAGAAATACTATACATTGAAACATGTATAGTATCATATATGAAACAAATGACCAGTTCAAGTTCGATGCAGGATACTGGTTGCTTGGGACTGGTTGCACGATACTGGTACACGGGGACGACCCAGAGGGATGGTACATGGTGGGAGAAGGGAGGGGGGTACGGGATGGGAACACGCGTATACCTGTGGTGGATTCATGTTGATGTATAGCAAAACCAATACAATATTGTAAAGTAATTTAACTCCAATTAAAATAAATATATTTATACTAAAAATTAAAAGATCTTCACGACCAAGATAATGACTATGGTATGATCATTCACCTAGTGCCAGACATCCTGGAATGTGATGTCAAGTGGGCTTTAGAAAGCATCACTATGAACAAAGCTAGTAGAGGTGATGGAATTCCAGTTGAGCTACTTCAAATCCTGAAAGATGATGCTGTGAAAGTGCTGTAGCAATATGCCAGCAAATTTGGAAAACTCAGCAGTGGCCACAGGACTGGAAAAGGTCAGTTTTCATTCCAATCCCAAAGGAAGGCAATGCCAACAAATGAGCAGACTACCACACAATTGCACTCATCTCACACGCTAGTAAAGTAATGCTCAAAATTCTCCAAGCCAGGCTTCTGCAATATATGAACCATGAACTTCCATATGTTCAAGCTGGTTTTAGACAAGGCAGAGAAACCAGAGATCAAATTGCCAACATCCGCTGGATCATCAAAAAAGCAAGAGAGGTCCAGAAAAGCATCTAATTCTGTTTTATTGACTGTGCCAAAACCTTTGACTGGGTGGACCACAATAACCTGTGGAAAATTCTGAAAGAGATGGGATTACCAGAGCACCTGACCTGCCTTGGATAAATTTATACGCAGGTCAGGAAGCAACAGTTAGACCTGGACATGGAACAACAGACTGTTTCTAAATAGGAAAAGGAGTACATCAAGGCTGTATATTGTCACCCTGCTTATTTAACTTGTAGGCAGAGTACATCATGAGAAATGCTGGGCTGAAAGAAGCACAAGCTAGAATCAAGATTGCCAAGAGAAATATCAATAACTTCAGATATGGAGATGACATCACCCTTATGGCAGAAAGTGCAGAGGAACAAAAAAGCCTCTCGATGAAAGTGATAGTGGAGAGTGGAAAAAGTTGACATAAAGCTCAACATTCAGAAAACGAAGATCATGGCATCTGGTCCCATCACTTTATGGAAAATAGATAGGTAAACAGTGGAAACAGTGTCAGACTTTATTTTTCTGGGCTGCAGATGGTGACTGCAGCCATGAAATTAAAAGACACTTACTCCTTGGAAGAAAAATTATGACCAACCTAGATAGTATATTGAAAAGCAGAGACATTACTTTGCCAACAAAGGTCCGTCTAATGGTGGCTATGGTTTTTCCAGTGGTCATGTATGTATGTGAGAGTTGGACTGTGAAGAAAGCTGAACGCTGAAGAACTGATGCTTTTGAACTCTGGTGTTGGAGAAGACCCTTGAGAGTCTTTTGGACTCCAAGGAGATCCAACCAGTGCATTGTGAAGGAGATCAACCCTGGGGTTTCTTTGGAAGGACTGATGCTAAAGATGAAACTCCAGTACTTTGGCCACCTCATGTGAAAAGTTGACTCATTCGAAAAGACTCTGCTGCTGGGAGGGATTGGGGGCAGGTGAAGAAGGGGACAACAGAGGATGAGATGGCTGAATGGCATCACTGACTCGATGGACGTTGAGTCTGAGTGAACTCCTGGAGTTGGTGATGGACAGGGAGGCCTGGTGTGCTGTGATTCATGGCTTTGCAAAGAGCCGGACACATCTGAGTGACTGAACTAAACTGAACTGTCGCCTTCAGAATTGGGAGAAAATAATAGCAACTGGAAAACTAACAAAAAAATTAATCTCCAAAATATGCAAGCTGCTCAAGTATCTCAATACTCAGCTACAAATACTACTCAGAAAAACAAACCAAAGAATCTATACAGATTACTAAGAGACACAGAAAAGCTGCTCAGCATCACTCATCATAAAAGAAGTGCAAATCAAAACCACATTGAGGTATCATTTCACACTGGTCAGATTGGCCATGATTAAAATGTCTACAGTGTAATTGCTGCAGAGGCTGTGGAGTAGAGGGAACCTTTTTAAATTGTTGATGGGAATGCAAACTGGCACAACCTTTATAGAGTACTTTGTGGAAACTCCTTAGAAAGTTGAAAATAGAAGTGCCATATGACCCAGCAATCCCACTCTTGGGCATGAACCTCAAGGAAACTAGAATTGAAAGAAACACAGTATTCTAGTGTTTACTGAAGCACTGTTTACAATAGCTAGGACATGGAAGTGACCAAGAGGTCCATCAGCAGATGAATGATTAAGGACATTTTGCTACATATGCATATGAAATATTACTCAGTAATAAGAAGTCATGCATTCGAGTCAGTTCTAATGAGGTGGAAGCATGTGAAACCTATTACACAAAGTGAAGGAACTAAGAAAGAGAAAGACAAAGCTGTATATTAATTCATATATGTGGAATTTATAAAGATGGCCTATACGCAGGCCAGGAGAAGAGACAAATATCTAAAGAACAGACTTTTGGACTCAGTGAGAGAAGGTGAAGGTGAAGATTTGAGAACATAGCATTTAAATGTGTACAGTGCTATATGTAAAAAATAGATGACCAGTGTGAGGTTTTATAACATGGGTGCTATATAATACCCATGTCACAACTTCTGAACTTGCAATCTAATACATGCATCAACCACCAATGAGCCCAAATTCTAGTGCACATCATGCACGTTCTGAGCTTGCAGCCTGGAGCTCTCATTTTCAACCCCACGATCCAGGGTAGGCTCGTAGTAACTGCTGAATTTTCACTTTTGGGGAGGCATCACAAACTTATTAAACCCACATTCTAGTGCAAACATGCTGCATCTTGAACCTGAACTCTGGAGCAGGCATCTTGCCACTACTAATACTGTTTATCATCATCTACTCTTTCACTGTCATGACATGCTTCCGTTGCTTCTTCATCTCCTCTGGTCAACACACTGAGTTGTTTATCACCATCCAGTGTTTACTTCAGTCCTGTAACCTGTTTTGAGTGCTTGTTCAACCCACTCCAGGTCAAATATATCTAGTATTCAATGCTGCGACAGGTTATGTGTTTCTTCATCCTCCTCTGTTTAAACACACTGTAATTTACCACCCTTTGCGTTTCAGTTCTGTGACATGCTTCTATCCACTCCAGGTCTAACAGAGTCAGTAGATTATCATCATCCAATGATTTAACTGTGGAACATTCCACAAGTCTTCTTCATGCACCCCATGTCAAACATACCCAGTAGCTTATCACCATCCCGTGTTTCAGTGCAGTGACATGATGTAAGTGTTTCTTCATTTTCTCCAGGTAAAGCACACTCAATAGTTTGTCACCAATGTTTCACCTGTGACATGATTCTTCTTAATTTATTTAGTTGGCTGTGTTGGGTCATAGTTGTGGCACGTAAGATAGTCCTTGAGACAAGCCAACTCTCACCATGGCATGCAGTCTCTGGAGTGTGAGAACTTCAGTGTTTGCAGCTGTGCAGGTTTAGTTACTCTGTAGCATATGGGATGTTAGTTTCCCAGTCAGGGATTGAACCTTCATCCCCTACACTTCAAGGTGGATGCTTAACCACTGAACCACCAGGAAAGGCCCTGTGACATGCTTTAAGTGCTTGCTTTTACACCCTGTATCAAAAAGACACATTGTTTGATGGGATTATATCACCATCCAGGGTTGCAAAGCATTTGGCATGCTTCAAG
The DNA here is from genome assembly GCF_002263795.3 of Bos taurus. Lineage (NCBI taxonomy): Eukaryota > Metazoa > Chordata > Mammalia > Artiodactyla > Bovidae > Bos > Bos taurus. Next base: position 35,843,835 of record NC_082638.1, read on the forward strand.
AACTTCTTCATCCACATTGGTCAAACACAACCAGGTGTTTATCACCATGCAGCACCATTCCATGCAATGTGCTTCCTCATTGATTACTCGTTGAACACTTCCAATAGATTATCATGATCTACTGTTTCAGTGCAATGACACCTCAAGTTATTCTTCACTCACCCTGGGTCAAACACATCCAGTTGTATATCTCCATCCAGTGTTTCTTCATCCAGTGAAAGCTGTGACATGCTTTCAGTGTTTCTTTATCCACCCCAGGTCAAACGTACTCAGTAGCCTATCATTATCCACACTTTAAAGAGGTGATTCAGCCGCATCTTGGTCCACCTGACCTAAAATAGACTCATCAGCTTATCACCTTTTGTTTTTCACTGCTGTCACAAGTTCAAGTGCATCTTTATCAAACACACCAGTAGTTTATCACCATCCAGTATTTCCAAGCTCTGACACAACTGCTTTATCATCCAGACTATAAAAATACATCCAGTAGCTTATCAACGTCAGTGTTTCAGTGCTGTGATGTGATTCAAGTGCCTATTCATCCACACTCTGGAAATACACACTCTGTAGTTTATTACCATACAGTGCTCAGTGCCTTGACATGTGACATGCTCCAAATGTTTCTTTGTCCACCTGGTGTCAAATACTCAATAGTGTATCAACATCTATATTTCAGCATATGCTTCTTTGTCAATCCTGGCCCATCACTTCTAGGAGTTTACCACCTTCAGGGTTTCAGTGCTGTGATATACTTCATGTGCTTCATCCTCTCCTGTAAAACATACTCATTTGTGTATCACCATCCCGTATTCAGTAGAGTGATATGCTTCAAGTGCTTAATAGTCCATATCAGTCAAACGTTCCCAGCATTTTATCATTCGCCAAGGTTTCAGGGCTGTAACTTGTGGCATATATTAGGTGTTTATTTGACTCCCAGAGGTCAAACTCAACAAGTGTTTTTTCACCATTCAGTCTATCAGTGCTGTGACATACACCAGTGATTCCTTATCTACTCTGGGTTAATACACAAATCCATTCTTTCAGTGCTGATTAATTCACAAGGCTTCCTCATCTATCCTATTTCAAATACATACAGTCGTTTATCAACATCCAGTGTTTAAGTGCTGTGACACACTTCAGGTGCTTCCTTATTTACCCATGACTGATGTTTTTCGGTCACACAGCCATGTCCAGCTCTTTGCAACCCCATGAACTACAGCACACCAGGCTTCCCTGTCCTTCACTATCTCCTGGAATTTGCTCAAATTCATGCCCATTGAGACAGTTATGCCAACATTCAACTATTTTATTCTCTGTCACACCCATCCCCACCTGCTTACAATCTTACCCAGCATTAGTGTCTTTTCTAATGATTTGGCTCTTTGCATCAGGTAGCCAAAGTATTGCAACTTCAACATCAGTCCTTCCAATTAGTAGTCAGTGTTGATTCTCTTTAGAACTGACTGGTTTGAACTCTTTGCAGTTCAAGGGACTCAAGAGTCTTCTCCAGCACCACAGTTCTAAAACATCAATTATTTGACATTCAACCTTCTTTATGGTTCAGATCTCACATCCATGCACGACTACTGGGTAAAACCATACCTTGATTATATGGACCTTTGCCAGAAAAGTGATGTCTCTGGTTGCATATGCTGTCTAGGTTTGTCATAGCTTTTCGTCCAAGAAGCAAGTGTCTTTTAGCTTCATGGCTTCAGTTACCATGCACAGTGATTTTGGAACTACAAAAATAAAAATCTGTCACAGTTTCCCTTGTGTCTTAATCTATTTGCTATCAAATACTTTGGCCATCTCACATGAAGAGTTGACTCATTGGAAAAGACTCTAATGCTGAGAGGGATTGGGAGCAGGAGGAGAAGGGTACGACAGAGGATGAGATGGCTGGATGGCATCGCTGACCCGATGGACATGAGTCTGAGTAAACTCCGGGAGCTGGTGATGGACAGAGAGGCCTGGCATGCTGCAATTCATGGGGTCACAAAGAATTGGACATGACTGAGTGACTGAACTGAACTGGACTGATGGGACTGGACGACATGATCTTAGTTTATTGAATGTCGAGGTTTAAGCCAGCTTTTTTAATTCCCACTTTCATCTCAGCAAGGAGCTCTAATTCCTATTCTGCTTTCTGTCATCCGCATGTCTGAGTTTATTGATATTTCTCCCAGAAATTTTGATTCCAGCTTGTGCTTCTTCCAGTCTGACATTTTGCATGGTATACCTTGCAGGTAAGTTCAAGACAGTCTTGATGTACTCCTTTACCAATTCTGAACAAGTCCTTTGTTCCTGCCTGATTCTGTTACTTCTTGACCTGCATACAGGTTTCACAGGAACCAGGTAATGTGGTCAAGTATATACATCTCTTTAAGAATTTTCCACATTTTCAGTGACCCTCATATGCAAAGTCTTTAGCATAGTGAGTGAAGCAGAAGTAGATCATTTTCTGGAATTCCATGCTTTGTCTATGATCCAGTGAATGTTGGCAATTTGATCTCTGATTCCTCTGCGTTTCCTAACCCTATTTGTACATTTGAAAGTCCTCAGTTCACATATTGTTGAAAACTAGATTGAGGAATTTTGAGCATTACATTGCCAGCATATGAAATGAGCACGATTGTGCAGTAGTTTGAGCATTCCATCACAATTCCCCTCTTTGGGATCAGAGTGAAACTGACCTTTTCCTGTCCTGTGGTCATTGATGATTTTTCCAAATTTCCTGGCACATTGAGTGCAGCATTTTAACAGCATTATTGTTATTGTTTTAATTTGAAATAGATCAGATCAGTCGCTTAGTCGTGTCCAACTCTTTGCGACGCCATGAATCGCAGCACGCCAGGCCTCCTTGTCCGTCACCAACTTCCGGAGTTCACTGAGACTCTCGTCCATCAAGTCAGTGATGCCATCCAGCCATCTCATCCTCTGCTGTCCCCTTCTCCTCCTGCCCCCAATCCCTCCCAGCATCAGAGTCTTTTCCAATGAGTCAACTCTTTGCATGAGGTGGCCAAAGTACTGGAGTTTCAGCTTTAGCATCATTCCTTCCAAAGAAATCCCAGGGCTGATCTCCTTCAGAATGGACTGGTTGGATCTCCTTGCAGTCCAAGGATTCTCAAGAGTCTTCTCCAACACCACAATTCAAAAGGATCAATTCTTCGGTGCTCAGCCTTCTTCACAATCCAACTCTCACATCCATACATGACCACAGGTAAAACCATAGCCTTGACTAGAGGAACCTTTGTTGGCATAGGTAAGCTTCAATTCAATCACCTCGACTAGTATTGTTTGTGGTAATTCTTCCTAAGATCCACTTGACTTCACACTCCAGGTTGTCTGCTCTATGTGAGTGATCACACCATTATGGTTATCTAGATGATTAAGTGGAGAAGGCAATGGCACCCAGCAGCAGGTGATTAAGACCTTTCTTTGATACAGTTCTCTTATACTCTTGCCAACACTTCATCACATTTTCTGCTTCTGCTAGGCTCATACCACTTCTGTCCTTGATTGTGCCCATGTTTGCAAGAAATATTCCCTTTGTGTCTCTAAGTTCCTTGGCAAGATTTCTAGCCTTTCCTATTCTATTGTTTCCTCTATTTTTACTGGCCTTATACACACACAATATCATATCCCCATTCAGTGTTTACATTCAGATATGCTTCAAGTGTTTTTTAATCCACTCCAGAAGAATGTAGTGTGATAGTTTATCAACATCCTTTTTTTCTGTATTGTGACATGTTTTGAGCCTCCTTCATTCCCTCCAGGTAAAACACACCCTATAAATTATCATCATTCATTGATGCTGTGCTATTACAGACTTGAAGTGTCCATTTGTCTGATTGAGTCAAACACTCCCTGTAGTTTACCACTATCCAGTGTTCCAGTACTGGGGCATGCCTCATGTACTTCGTTATCCTCTCCAAATAAAATATGGTCAGTAGCTTATCACAATTACTGTTTCGGTTCTATGATGAGTTTCAAGTCCTTCTTTAATTCATTCTAGATAAAACACATTCAGAAGTTTACCATGGTCCCAAGTTTTACTCTGTGTCATGCTTCCAGTTTCTCTTCATTCAACATGTATCAAACACACTCAATAGTTTATCACCATCCAGTGTTTCCGTGCTGTTTACTGCTTCAACTGTTTCTTCATTCTCTGAAGAAAATACACAACCAATAATTTATCACAATCCAGTGTGTTAATTCTGGTATATGTTTCAAAAGATCCTTTGTCCACCCAAGGTTGACCGCGCTCTTAGTTTATCACCATCCCTGGATTCAGTGCTGTTACATACTTTCATCAATTTTTCAACTACCACAGGTCATCATACACAATGATTTATCACGATCCAGTTTCAGAGTTGTGACATGCTTCATGTGCTTCTTTCCCTATACAAGATCAAAGAAAGACTGCCTAAAGTGTGAACATACAGTGTTTCAGTCGTGAAACATACTTCAAGTGGTTCTTGATTCACTCCACGTTAAATGCAGCATATAGGTTATCGACATTCATTGTTTCAGTGCTATGACACATTTCACTGGCTGCTTCACTAACTCCCGGTCAAACACATTCAGCATTTTACCACTATCTAGGGTTTCAGATCTGTGACATGCTTCAAGTGCTCCTGAAACTACTCAAGGTCAAATGCATTCAGTAGCTTTGTTGTTGCTGGTTGTTATTTGTTGTTCAGTCACTCAGTCATCTCCAGCTCTTCATAATCCCATGGACTGCAGCATATCTCGCCTTTTTGTCCTTCACCATCTCCCGGAGCTTGTTCAAACTCAAATTCAATGGGTCAGTAATGCCATCCGACCATTTTGTCCTCTTCCATCTCCTTCTCCTGCTCCAATCTTTTCCAGCATCAGAGTGTTTTCCAATGAGTTGGCTCTTCACATTAGATAGCCATAATATTAGGGCTTCTGCCTCAGCATCAGCCCCTCCAGTGAATTTTCAGGATTGATTTCCTTTAGGGTTGACTGGATTCATTTCCTTGCAGCCCAAGGGACTCACAGGAGTCTTCTCCAAGATTGCAGTTCAAAAGTATCAATTCCTTAATGTTCAGCCTCCTTTATGGTATGGCTTGCTTTGGCACATGACTACTGAAAAATACAAAAACATAGCTCTGACTATATGGGTCCTTGTTGGCAAAGGAATGCCTCTGCTTTTTTACATGCAGCATGGGTTTGTCACAGCTTTTACAAGAAATAAGTGTCATTTAATTTCATAGCTTCAGTCACCATCTGCCATGGTTTTGGAGTCCACAAAAACAGAAGTCTGTCACTGTTTCCATTGTTTTTCCATCTATTTGTATAAAGTGATAGCATTGGATGCCATGATCTAAGTATTTTGAATGTTGAGCTTTAAGCCAACTTATTCAATCTCCCATTTTACTTTCATCAAGAGGCTCTTTAGTTCTTCTTATCTTTCTGCCATAAGGGTGGTGTCCTCTGCATATTTGAAGTTATTGATATTTCTCCATCAATCTTGATTCCACCTTGTGATTCCTCCAGCACAATGTTTCTCATTATGTATTCTATGTAGAAGTTAAATAAGCAGGGTGACAATTATACAGCCTTGAGGTACGCCTTTTCCTATTTGGAACCAGTCTGTAGTTCTATTTCCAGTTCTAACTGTTGCTTCCTGACCTGCATACAGGTTTCTTAAGAGGCAGGTCACGTGGTCTGGTATTCCCATCTGTTTCAGAATTTTCCAACACTTATTGTAATCCACACAGTCAAAGTCTCAATAAAACATAAACAGATTTCTTCTGGAACTGTCCTGGTTTTTCAGTGATCTGGTGGTTGTTGGCAATTTGCTCTTGGTTCCTCTGCCTTTTCGAAAACCAACTTGTATATCTGGAAGTTCACGATTAATGTATCACTGAAGCATGGCTTGGAGAATTTTGAGCATTAATTTAGTAGCGTGTGAGATGAGTGCAGTAGTTGGAGAATTCTTTGACATTGTCTTTCTTTGGGATTGGAGTGAAAACTGACATTTTTCTGTCCTGTGGTCAGTGCTGAATTCTCCAAATTTGGTGGCATGTTGAGTACAGAACTTTCATAGCATCATCTTTTGGGATTTGAAAGAGCTCAACTGGAATTCTATCACCTCCACTACCTTTCTTTTTAGTGATGCTTCCTAAGGCCCACTTGAGTTCACATCCCAGGATGTCTGGCTCTAGGTGAATGATCACACCATTGTGATTATCTGGGTCATGAATATCTTTTTTGTACAGTTTTTTCTGTGTATTTTTGCCACCTCTTCTTAAAATCTTCTGCTTCTTTTAGGCCCATACCATTTCTGTCCTTTATTGAGCCCATTTTTGCATGAAATGTTTGTTTGGTATCTCTAATTTTTTTGAGGAGACATCTAGTCTTTTCCATTCTATTGTTTTCCTATATTTCTTTGCTTCAATGGGTGTGGCACAATTCAAATGCTTCTTTTTCCACTCTGGCCAGTCATAGCCAATATTTTGTACGAACCAGTGTCCAGTGCTGTGACATATGACTGATTTCAATTCATCAGTGAAGTGAGTAAAAAAAAAAAAAAAAAAAAAAAACCTCCAGGAGTTTATCAACACAGTGTTTCATGACTGCCACTGGATTCGAGTACTTCTTCACCCACTCCAGGTTAACATAGTCATTTATCACCATCCATTGCTTCACTACACTGACATGTTTCAAATGCTTCTATATTAATCCTGGTGCAAAATTTCTAGTAGTTATAAACAGCCAGTGTTTTAGTTTTGGAGCATGACCCAATGGCTTCTTCATTCTCACCCATAAGCCAAAGTCTAGTGTTTACATACTGTGACATGCTTAAAGAGCTTCATCATCCACCCTAGATCTAGACAGTCAGCATTTTATCATCATACCAGCATTTTAGTGGTGTTACATGATTTTACATTTTGTTTCCCCACACTGAGGCATACACAGCCAGTACTTCATCATCCTCCAGTGTTTCAGGCTTTGATAAAATTAAATGTGTTCTTGGTCCCACTGACATCAATATACTTACCATTGATTACCATCTGGTTTCACTGTTGTGACATAATGTCAACTGCTTCTTCATCCATTCCTGTGTCAAACAAACCCAGTAGTTTTTTCCCCATCTAGTGTTAGTGTTCAATACTATGAAATGATTTCTGGAGTCTCTGTGTCCATCCCACCTCAAACATAGTCAGTATTATCAATCAATGCTTCAGTGATGTCACATGCTTCAAGTGCTTTCTTCATTCACTCCATATCAAGTACTTTCAGTCATTTATAAGCATCCAATGTTTCAGTTGTGTGACATGCTTCAACTATTTCTCTAAACCACTTGAGCTGAAACATACCCAATATCTTATGACCATCCAGTGTTTCAGTGCTGTGACATGCTTCAAGTGCTTCTTCTACTCCATGTTAAACACAAGCAATAGTTTATCACCATCAATTGTTTCAGTTCTGTAACATTCTTTAAGTCTTTTTTCATGTACTCTGCTTCAAATACACTGGGCAGTTGTTCACCATCAAGTATTTAGTTCTATGATATGTTTCAACGTTTTCTGTACCTACCAATTCATACACACTCATAAATTTATCACCATCCTGTGTTTTAGGGCTGTCATATGGTTAAATGAGTCCCCATCCCCACCCCAGGTCAAACACACCCAGTATTGATCAACATACAGCCTTTCAGCTATGTGATACATTTCAAGTGTTCTATGATCCAATCTTGGAAGATACATCCAATAATTTATCGAATTCCAGTGTTTCAGTGCTCTGAAGTTTTTAAGTGTTTCTGCATCCAAATAGCTCAGGCATGATTAATAGATTATAACCATCACTGTTTCAGTTTTATGACATGACTTGAGTACATCTTCATCTACTTTACACTCAATAATTACCACCATCCTGTAAATCAGAGGTAAAATATTCTTGGAATGCTTCTTTGTCTACTGTGGGTCAAACACACCTAGTAGTTTTTCACCATTCAGTGTTCCAGTGCTGTGACGACTTCCACTGCTTCTTCGTGTACTACAGGTCATCGCACCAAGTTTCTTGTAACTATGAGCTTGCACTCTAGAGAACATATCTCTCCACTACTGAGACTGAATTGTAGAGCATGCATCTCACAACTACTAAGACCCCATTCTAAGTGCACATGACACTTCTGCAGTGCCTAAACTCTGGAGGAAATGTGATGACAGTATTGTCACACAGTATTGATCCTGTATTCTAGAACACACATCTTACCAGAACACACTGAACCAGTGTTCTACAGCAGGCTTAGCACAACTACTTAGCTTCCATTCTGGATGTATCATCCTACCTCTACTGAGTCACTACTATATGGCATACGTGACCCAACTTCTGAGTTTGCACTATGGAATACACATTATGCCACCACTGAGCCAGCTCTAGTGTACACATGACAAAGTACTGATCCCCACGTCAAAGGGCAATGCCGAACATTATTCAAAGTACTGGACAATTGTGCTCATTTCACATACAAAGCAAGACAATGCTCAAAATTCTTTGAGCTAGGCTTCAAAGTATGTGATCCAATACACTGGATTTAGAAAAAGCAGAGGAATGAGGGCTTATACTGTCCAGCTCCATGGCCTACTAGAAAAAGTAGGAAGTCAAGAGATACCTGGAGTAACAGGCAAGTTTGACCTTGCAGTACACATGAAGCAGGGCAAAGACTAACAGAGTTTCCTAAGAGAACTCACCACTCATAGCAAACACCCTCTTCCAACAACACAAGAGATGAGTCTAGAGATGGTCAGTGCTGAAATCAGATTATGTTCTTTGCAGCCGAAGATGGAGAAGCTCTATACATTCAGCCACAACAAGACTGAGCAGTGACATGGCTCAGATCATGAATGCCTTTAAGCAAAGTTCAAACTTAAATTGAAGAGAGTATGAAAAACCACTAGACCATTTGGGTTTGACTGAAATCAAACCCTTATGATTACACAGTGGATGTGACAAATCAAATTGAAGGATTTGATCTTATAGACAGACTACAGGGAGAATTATGGACCAAGTGTCATGACATTCTGCACGAGACAGTGATCAAGAGCATACTTAAGAAAGATAAATTCAAAAAGGCGAAAGAGTTGTCTGAGGAGCCCTTACAAATAGCTTAGAAAAGAAGAGAAGCTAAAGGCATAGGAGAACAAAAAAGATAATCTATTTGAATCCAGTTTCCCAAAGAACACCAAGGAGAGACAAGAAAGCCTTCCTCGGCGGTCAGTGCAAAGAAATAGAGAAAAACAATAGGATGTCAAAGACCAGGTATCGCCTCAAGAATGTTACAGATACCAAGGGAACATTTCATGCAAAATTGGCACAATAAAGGAGAGAAACAATATGGACCTGACAGAAGCAGAATCTATTAAGAAGTGGTGGCAAAAATACGCAGAACTGTACCAAATAATAATAATAATAATAAGATCTTAATGACCCAGTTAGCTGTGATGGTGTCTTTACTCACCTAGAACCAGACATCCTGGACTGTGAAATCAAGTAGCCCTTAGTAAATCACTATGAACAAAGTTACTAGAGGTGATGGGTTTCCAGTCGTGCAGTTTCAAGTCCTATCAGATTATACCATTAAAATCCTGCACTCAATATGCCAGAAACTTTGGAAAACTCGGCATTGGCCACAGAACTGGAAAAGGTTAGTTTAAAGTCCAATCCCAAAGAAAGGCTATGCCAAAGAATGTTCAAACTACGACACAATTACATGTATCTCACATGCAAGCAAAGTGATGCTCAAAGTTCTCCAAGCCAGGCTTCAACAGTACGTGAACCCAGAATTTCCAGATGTTAAGGGTGGATTTAGAAAAGTCAGAGGAACCAGAGATCAAATTGCCAGCATCCATTGGATCAGAGAAAAAGCAAGGGAGTTCAAGATATACATCTACATCTGATTTGGACTATGCCAAAGGTTTTGACTGTGTGGATGACAACAAACTATGGAAAATTCTTGAAAAGATGCAAATATCAGATCTCTTTAGCTGCCTCCTGAGAAATCTGTAGGCAGATTAAGAAGCAAGAGCTAGAACTGGACATGGAACAATGCACTAGATTCAAATTGGGAAAGGAGTACATCAAGGCTGTATATTGCCATGTGGCTTATTTAACTTATATTCAGAGCACATCATGTGAAATGCCAGGCTGGATGAAGCCCAAACTAGAATCAGGATTGCCTGGAGAAATATCAATAACCTCAGATATGCACTTGACACCACATATATGACTGAAAGTGAAGAATAACTAAGGAGCCTGCTGATGAAAAGAAAGAAGAGAGTGAAAAAGCTGGCTCATAACTCAACACTGAAAAAATGAAGATCATGGCATCTGGTCCCATCACTTCATGTCAAATAGGGAAAACATGGAGAAAATGGAAACAGTGATAGACTTTATTTTCTCAGGCTCCAAAATCACTGCAGATGCTGACTGCAGCCATGAAATTAAAAGGTGCTAGATCCTTGGAAGAAAAGCTGTAACCATCTAAAGAGCATATTCAAAAGCAGAGGCATAACTTTGCAATTATGGGAGAGTTGAACTATACAGGAAACTGAGCATGGAATAATCAATGCTTTTGAACTGTGGTGTTGGAGAATACTCTTGTGAGTCCGTTGGACTGCAAGGAGATCAAAGCAGGCAATCCTGATAGAACTCAGCTCTGAATATTCATTGGAAGTACTTTTGCTGAAGCTGAAACTCTGATACTTTGGCCACCTGATGCAAAGAAATGACTAGAGGAAAAGGCCCTGATGCTGGGAAATCTTTAGGGGAGAAGGAGAAGGGCCTAACAGAGGATGAGATGGTCAGATGGTACAACTAATTTGATGCACATTAGTTTGAGCAAACTCTGGGAGTTAGTGATAGATAGTAAGGCCTCGTGGTGTTGCAGAGAGTTGCTATGACTGAGCAACTGAACAACAGGAGAATAATACATTTCAGTAAGAAGTGAAGACACAACTTTCAAGAAGTTACTCAGAGAAAAATAGAGATAAATTATCAATCCACTGCTCATACAGCCATTTTTACTGCTATTGAAACAAGTTTTTCCATATTTAAATGTGACTTTCCTGAAGCATGTGAATTCTGTTTTTGTTTTTTAATCTCAGAGAGGTGTATTGATGAAATCATGATGCACAGAGAAATATCAGTTCTCACAGATTCCCTTAATAAAATCATGATGTACTTAAGGAGTTAGCGGTTTTATTTCCATAGGAATGAAATTTTTTGATAAGTAACTTTTTAATTCTTTAGAAAACATTAATTACTATGATCAAATTAGTTTGGAATATTTGTAGTCTTTCCTTCAGTATCAGAAGATACTACAGCCCTAATAATAATGCAGGATTTTCCAACTGAAATCCTGAAACAGAATAGCTCACCACATTCTAAAAGCACTGCTACCCCTATAAAGCTAACAACAGTATTTTTCACAGAGCTAGAACAAATAATATTTCACAATTCATATGGAAATACAAAAAAACTGGAATAGTCAAAGCAATGTTGACAAAGAAGAATGGAACTGGAAGAATCAACCTGCCTGACTTCAGGCTCTACTACAAAGCCACAGTCATCAAGACAGTATGGTACTGGCACAAAGACAGAAATATAGATCAATGGAACAAAATAGAAAGCCCAGAGATAAATCCACGCACATATGGACACCTTATCTTTGACAAAGGAGGCAAGAATATAAAATGGATTAAAGGCAATCTCTTTAACAAGTGGTGCTGGGAAAACTGGTCAACCAACTACTTGTAAGAGAATGAGATTAGAACACTTTCTAACACCCTACACACAAAAAGACACAAAATGGATTAAATATCTAAATGTAAGATCAGAAACTATAAAACTTCTAGAGGAGAACATAGGCAAAACACTCTCCGACACAAATCACAGCAGGATCCTCTATGACCCACCTCCCAGAATATTGGAAATAAAAACAAAAATAAACAAATGGGACCTAATTAAACTTAAAACCTTCTGCAGAACAAAGGAAACTACTAGCAAGGTGAAAAGACAGCCTTGAATGGGAGAAAATAATAGCAAATGAAGCAACTGACAAACAACTAATCTCAAAAATATAGAAGCAACTCTTGCAGTGCAATTCCAGAAAAATAAATGACCCAATAAAAAAATGGGCAAAAAAACTAAATAGACTTTTCTCCAAGAAGACATACAGATGGCTAACAAACACATGAGAAGATGCTCAACATCACTCATTATCAGAGAAGTGCAAATCAAAACCACAATGACGTACCATTTCACACCAGTCAGAATGGCTATGATCCAAACACCTACAAGCAATACATGCTGGAGAGGGTGTGGAGAAACGCGAACCCTCTTACACTGTTGGTGGGAATGCAAACTAGTACAGCCACTATGGAGAACAGTGTGGAGATTCCTTAAAAAACTGGAAATAGAATGGCCATACGACCCAGCGATCCCACTGCTGGGCATACACACCGAGGAAACCAGAATTGAAAGAGACACGTGTACCCCAATGTTCATTGCAACACTATTTATAATAGCCAGGACATGGAAGCAACCTGGATGACTGTCAGCAGATGAATGGATAAGAAAGCTGTGGTACATATACACGATGGAGTATTACTCAGCCATTAAAAATACTACATTTGAATCAGTTCTAATGAGGTGGATGAACTGGAGCCTATTATATAGAGTGAAGTAAGCCAGAAAGAAAAATACCAATACAGCATACACATGCATATATATCAAATTTAGAAAAATGGTAATGACAACCGTGTAAGCGAGACAGCAAAAGTGACACAGAGGTATAGGACAGTCTTTTGGACTCTGTGGGAGAGGGAGAGGGTGGGATGATTTGGGACAATGCCACTGAAACATGTTTAATATCACATATGAAATGAGTCACCAGTCAAGGTTTCATGCATGATACTGAATGCTTGGGGCTGGTGCACTGGGACGACCCAGAAGGATGGATGACCCAGAAGGGTAGGGTGGAGGGGCGGGTGGGTTCAGGATGGGAACATGTGTATACCTGTGGTGGATTCACGTTGATGCATGGAAAAACCAATGCAATATTGTAAAGTAATTAACCACCAATTAAAATAAATAAATTTATATAAAAATAATAAAAGCACAGTAGAAAACTGTTAATTTTCTATTAAAATCAGTGAGCATTATATCCAAATTAAAGAATGGCAAAAACAACTTGAAGAACATCACTAAAGCCTGCTGAAAGAAATACAGTACAGGGTTAATGGTATGCAAGTTTAGGGTACACAAAACTTGAACTATAGTAATGGAAAATATATTAAAAGTTTCCTAGTGTGTGGGCAGAATGAGAAGTCTCCTCAGAAACTAAAACAAAGAAAACAAATCTTCACATTCTTTTAGAAAATCCAAATTGCTTCAGAAGGAAATATAAAGACACAGAAGAGAGAGCTAACAGCTTAAGTAGATCTATGTATGCTCGAATTATATAAGCAACATTATGTTTCATAGGCTTTTAGGCATTCATACCACAAATTTGAACTCTGATGGTTGGGATACCCTTACATCTCATCTTGGTGAACTATTGCATAGAATATTTTTATTTTGTGGCAAATTTGTTTTAATCAGTATTGTTCTATCATGTTTTAAAAAATAAGTATTTTTGTGCTTTCAATATTCAAAGTACATTTGCTTGTTGCTGCATATATGTAACTACACTTCTATGTTAAACAAACTCACTTTTTTAAGGAACTTATTTATTTTATTATTTTTTAAATTTTATTTATTTTGGCGGGGCCAGGTATTCATGGATGTTCAAGGGCCTTTTCTAGCTGAGGCAAGTGTTATGGTGCACTTTGATATGGTGCATAGCCTTCCCATTGTGATGGTTTCTTTTGTTGCAGAACACTGGCTCTAGTTTTGGCACATGAGCTCATGAGTTGTGGCCCATGAGTTTAGTTACACTTCGGCATGTGGGATCCTCCCAGACAAGGATCACTGGGAAGCTGACTATTAACCAATGGATCACTAGGGTAGTTCTGAACAAACCCAGACTCTGCAGGCTAGAAGTTTGTTCTACTTATCTACTTAAGTTGTACTTATCTATCTTAAGTAGATACTGTGTTGCTTTGGGGGATTCTCCTGGTGGCTCAGTGGTAAAGAATCCACCTCCCAATGTGGATGACCCAACGTTGAGAAATCCCTGAGTTGGAAAGATAGATCTTCTGGAAGAGAGAATGGAAACCAACCTCAGTATTCTTGCCTGGGTAATCCCACGGGCAGAGAAGCCTGGTAGTCTATGGTCCATGGAGATGAAAAAGAGAAGGAAATTACTTAGCAACTAATCACGACCACCACCACTATATTGTTTTGGGAGATAAAGTAAATAATTTGTTTAAAAGACCTTTTCCTGGAATGTCTGAAAAGTAGTCAGTGTTTTTGATTATTCAAACTATGCATAACTAAAAGGCATTTATTTTTATTGTGTGTAAAAATCTTTTCAATATTGACCGTGATTTTTTATAATGTATTGCCAGAGAATTTAGCCAGTCATTATATACATTTATTTAGCTCTCTTTTGAAGCCATGTCTTACAACAGCAACTGATTTCAATTATGTTCTTGCTTTAATATTCATCTTGAATTAGATTTTTTTTTCATTTTTTTTCATTTTTGCAAGCAGCATTTCAGTAGATTTAAATCATTTATTTAATCATTTAATATCTTCACTACAACAACTATCCTCTAAAAAGGGAAATGACACTCCATTTCTCCTGTGATTTTATAGGGACAAGAGAGTAGTAAAGTTCATTGCTTAATGTATTTTTTTCAGGGTTAAAATACTCTAAGGCAGACCTCCAAACTTCAAGCTTTTCGAGCATTTAAAAAAAATCTATTTTGGTTTCTGATCTGCTTAGTCTCACAGTTATGTCTGACTTTTTGTGACCTCTGGACTATAGCCCATCAAGCTCCTCTGTCTATGGGGGTTTTCCAGGCAAGAATACTGGAGTGGGTTGTCAGGCCACTCTTCCAGCAGATCTCTTATAGCAGGTGAATTTTTTACTATCTGCACCTCCAAGGAAGCCTAAAGAATATGGGAGTGAGTGACCTGTTGCTTGTCCAGATAATCCTTCCAAACCAGAAATCAAACTGCATTGCAGCAGATTGTTAAGCAGGTGACCTACCAGGGAAGCCCTAGTTTCTGCTTAAAAGTTCCAATTGTCATTCCTTATTATGTGGACTCACTGATCATATGTCATGATTAAGTAAGAGATAACTTTCAGTACAACGTTTCATACTTGAAGTCAAACACATTTTTTTTCCTTTGAAGGAAATTATACCATATTGATGAAAATACCCAACAAATTATATACTAAAATTGGAAAAAATATTCAAACAAACTCAAGGGCCATAGCCTGGTAAATGGTCTTTCATACAGTTTTAAGAGGAGTGTTCTGAAGCTGTAGGGGAAGAGCCAGTATACACAGAAATTTCTTTAAAGTGGAAAATACATGAGTGAAACATATATCGTGGTAAAAAGGATCCTGTTAACCACAAAATACAAATATGGCAAGCAGTGATGTTAGTGTTTTCCTAGGCAAGAATCTGGAATCATTAAACTTCTTAATTATCTTAACTGACTAGGAACACACAACTCCAAAGCACAGAAATGCACAATCTCATTTTCGTATCCTGATTTTCCAGAGGGTACACTGATGACAGACAACTACAGTAGATTTTTACCTCCCCATTCAAGTGAATACCCAGTGACTATTCTCCATGGTTAAAGCAGATGTACAATATTTGTTTCACAGGTCAAAAATAGGGTGTCTAGCATAAAGTTCAAGCAAAATTATATCTAGCTAGAATGTTCACTAATGCTTAAATAGGTGAAAAGGTCTTCCATCACTATGAAAAACAATACTAAACATTTTATTTCCGAAGAGAAGGTATTTTTGTTCGTTTGTTTGTTTACAGTAACTTTAAACTTTATTCCATCACTCCAACATTGGATACACAGACTAGGGGCTCTACTACCGCCACCACCAGTCCCTAGCTTACTGGACCTAAATATTTCAAAGAGAGGGATCTCTAATGAACCACAAGAGGTTCCTGTCTCCCAAACACAAGAACGTTTGTCCAGGTCCTCTGATAGATATATAACCTTTCTCTTTAATTCCTCCACCACTTGTATTACGCTAGATTTCTAACAGAAGCATCCTGATGGAATTTGTTTCTCCAAGAAGGAAGACAACGGATACAATTTAAGTGAAGAAATGGTCAGGCAAGAGCACTTATTAACAGGTAGCAGAAGTCTGTTCAGTAGTATGAGTTAGCTCAAGCGGTTTCTAATTAGGGAAATGCACGCAGTCTTCATTACATTGACACATCTCGTTTCAAGCTCAGCGCGGTGTTCTCCAAAAATATATCATTCTTTACTGGAATCGGACACAGCGTCCCTCACAGTGTTGAGTACCAGGAAGTCAGTTGGTTTGGACTACACGTGCTCCGTAGGGCAGAAGAGACTGTCCTTGGGGGATAGGCCGGTAGCGTCATGCGCGAGAAAAGTGACGTTTACACCGTAACACCAGCCGGGTTGCCATTTTGTTGCTGCTAAGAGTGCCCGCGTGCCAATCTCTCCCGAGTTCTCAATTCAGAGAGTGTAACTTAGTACCTTGGAAGCCTCGGAGGATTATCTGGCAGCGGGAGCAGCACAGGAAGCTGCTTGGAAACAGTGAGCCTGCTGCTACAGCTCTGCCCAAGAATAAAGGTAATGACTCAGTTTCCAGGAACCACTGATTGCTCAGCCACCATCAGTGGTATTTCCTCCTCCTTCTGGTTGGCTGATGTTTTTGAGTGAACTGCACAGTCCGCATAGGAGCGAGAAGCTGCTCGTGCTTCCTCTCGCTCTGTTCACATAGCGGTATAATTTTCTCTCCCTTTTTGTCAATTTTACACCGCGGGTAAAATACTATTAGTTTGGGATTCATGCCAGTTTAACTGCAGGTGCGTTAGTAAACTGGCAGAAGCCTACTTTTGGTCAGTGGAGGCTTCGCCCCTCTGGCCTTCATCCCTTCCCAGAACTCTCCCTTAGCTGTTGTTTATGACACCCTGATTTTTTCTTTTGCAACTGTTAAATATTTGTCTATACTTTACTTTGTGGACAGTTCACTACTGGTGAAAATAACTGCTTCTTTGTAAGTGAAGTGAAGTGAAGTGAAGTGAAGTTGCTCAGTTGTGTCCAACTCTACAACCCCATGGACTGTAGCCTACCAGGCTCCTCGGTCCATGGGAGTTTCCAGGCAAGAATACTGGTGTGGGTTGCCATTTCTTTCTCCAGGGAATCTTTCTGACCAAGGGATGGAACCCAGGTCTCTCACATTGTAGGCAGACGCTTTACCATCTGAGCTCCCAGGAAAGGGTAAATCCATGTTGCATGTTTAGGTTCATGTCTGCCGGTTTACTTTCCTCTACCTGTCACAAACCTTAACCATTTTTTTTTAGAAGGCACACATATCCCAACGTGTTCAGCCTTCTTTTCTCGTAAAATCGATGCTGGCACTATGCGTTTCTACTTATCTTTATTCTGAGGCAGACAGTTCACAAATAATCAGATTTGACAATAACTTTACTTGTAACTTCCAAAACGGTACTTCTAAGCTAATTGAAAGAGGGCAGTGGGACAGTTATTCCTTGAATTCTCCTTTTTACAGACCTGAGTTCTGCTTGGGTCATGGTTAATATCCTTGAAATGCCTCCTGGAAAACTGTAACTGCAAGGAATGAGAATACATCCTTCAGAATAGGACCATATTTCACATTCCACAACAAATCTCTCTTCATAATTCATTCCTTGCACTTCATTTTAGCTTTCAAGGCTTACTTAACCTTTGTCATATTCGGTCACACTTCTTTGCCTTTGACTTCAGTGCTCTCTAGAGTCCCCAAACTGACTGGTACAGCCTTTCTCTAGCAAATGTGTTGCTGCTAACTATTCAGGGAAACTCTAAGAATGTCTTTTTCAGAATGTGTTAGGTAAATTACAAACCACTTCCACTTTTTTTTCCCCTAATTTAATTAACTTTTAACTTACAAATGAGTATACATTTCCATACATTCCTTGTTTCCTCCTCTGTTTCTAGGAATGAAGTTTCAGGTGCCCATGTTGGCTTGTGTATTCTATAAGAGACTAGTAATTATTTTATGAAAGCAGAATTACCACAACTTGGTGCTTAGTAGATGTTCAACACATTTTTGTTAATGTTATCTTCTTCAGTTTCATTGCAGCCGTGGGTAACTCCCCCTTCCATCTGAGGGAATTTTAAACCAGCTGCTTCCTCTCAGGCCAAACTGAAGACATTTTGACATATGATTTTTCAGTTTTCATTGCTTTATAAATATATGGACTATTTTGGTTTATTAATTTGCAAATGAATTGTAGAAGGGAATGTATAGAACCCGGGTTTAATTGGAAAACATGGATAATAAAAAATGCTACAGGTTATCTCTGGTAATGGGTTATGTGGTTGATTATGTATTTATCTGCTAAGGGATTTAGAAGAAAGCCATCAGCAAATTTGTACGTGGCTAATCAGTAACAAATTAGGTTAAATTGTAAATCTCTTTTGAGGTCTGTTAATATTTTGCTGCTATTTAAATGATAATCTGTTTGTTTCCCTGTTTATATAAAGTTTAACAGCTTATGTTAGCTTGTTTGATGAGTTTGTAAACTATTATACAGATAATTAGATCTCAATATTTATTCACATTTTAATCACTGAAGTAAAGGAGGCAGAAACAGGTGCAAGGTTAAGGGAAACAAATGTGAAAAAAAGATACTTCGTATTTAAAGAAGATGGTCAAAACAAGAATTCTTTAGCTATTTATACCTTTTATAATAATGTGAATTTCAGAGTTTAATCTGAAACCTACCTTAGTGAAAGTCCTGAGGAGTTGTCTCATAATCTCACTCTTTTTTTTTTTTTAATCTAAATGCTGTTATTTGCTTATATATATATATATATATATATATATAATATATATATATATATATTTGCTTATATATATAATATATTATATATATATATATATATTTTTTTTTTTTTTTGCTGTACTGGGCTTTCATTACTGTGGATGGGCTTTTCATTATTGTGGATGGACTTTTCTCTAGTTGTGGGGAACAGGGGCTTCTCTGTAGTTGCAGTGCACAGGATTCTCATTGGGGTACACTCTCTGCTTGTGGAGCATAGGCTCTAGGGAGACCAGGCTTCAGTAGTTGCAGCACGTGAGCTCAACAATTGCAGCTTCCAGGCTGTAGAACACAGGCTCAGTAGCTGTGGCACAGGGGCTCAGTTGTTCTGAGGCATGTGGATTCATCCTGGAGCAGGGATCAAACTGGTGTCTGCTGTATTCGCAGGTGGATTCCCTACCACTGAGCCACCACCAAAGCCCCACATAGCTCCATCTTTTCCCCATTTTCATTGTCATACATTTTACCAGAATTTCTTTATTAAATAATTCATTTTACACTGTTTCTCATGGATGCTTAATGGCATTTCTGTAAATAAAGTGTTCTGTTTTTATTCTATGGAAAAAGATGGTATAACTGAGAATGAATTTTAAGGTTTAGAGCAGAGTAAGGATGTCTTCCAACATTGAAAATTCCCTACCATCGTAATATTTTTCAATAGACTATGAGACATCCGTGCCAAGACCTCAGACCATCAGTGCTACAATGTCACTAGTGCATGATCATATTTAATAAAGTAACCGAATAACTGACTCTTAAGTAAGTGCAGACTAAACTAAGAGTAAACTAATTGACTGAAGTACCTACATTTTTCCTTTTAATGAAAATTTAAGCCTACAGAAACGTTGAAATGTGAGCACAAATCCCATATGTTTTTCACTTAGACTCACTAATCTTTAATGTTTTCTTTTTGTACTTTTTTTCTGTACATGAACATTTTCCTTCTAACATTTTAAACTTTGTTATAGGTAGGTCTAGATATTTAGTTATAGACTTTAGCCCTAAATATTTCATCTCCTAAGAGCGAAGCCTTTCTTTATATAATTCCAGGAGAATGGTTACAAGAAATTTAACCTTACAATTCTCTTGTCACCTAGTAAACCATAACCTTGACTAGACAGACCTTTCTTGGCAAAGTAATGTCTCTGCTTTTTAATATGCTATCTAGTTTGGTCATAACATTCCTTCCAAGGAGTGTCTTTTCATTTCATGGATGCAGTCACCATCTGCAGTGATTTTGGAGCCACCCAAAATAAAGTTTGTCACTGTTTCCACCGTTTCCCCATGTATTTCCCATGAAGTGATGGGACCAAATGCCATAGTGTTAGTTCTTTGAATGTTGAGCTTTAAGCCAAGTTTTTCACTCTCCTATTTCACTTTCATCAAGAGGCTTTTTAGTTCCTCTTCACTTTCTGCCATAAGGATAGTGTCACATGTATATCTGAGGTTATTGATATTTCTTCAGGCAATCTTGATTCCAGCTTGTGCTTCTTCCAGCCCAGGGTGTTTCTCATGATGTACTCGCATAGAAGTTAAATAAGCAGGGTGACAATATACAGCCTTGGTGTACTCCTTTTCCTATTTGGAACAAGTCCATGTTCCATGTTCAGTTCTAACTGTTCCTTCCTGACCTGCATATAGGTTTCTCAAGAGGCAGGTCAGATGGTCTGGTATTATCACTTCTTGACCAACATAGATAGCATATTAAAAAGCAGAGACATTACTTTGCCAACAAAGATTCGTCTAGGCAAGGCTATGGTTTTTCCAGTGGTCATGTACGGAAGTGAGAGTTGGACTGTGAAGAAAGCTGAGCGCTGAAGAATTGATGCTTTTGAACTGTGATATTGGAGAAGATTCTTGAGAGTCACTTGGGCTGCAAGGAGATCTAACCAGTTCACCTTAAAGGAGATCATCAGTCCTGGGTATTCATTGAAAGGACTGATGCTGAAGCTGAAACTCCAATATGTTGGCCACCTTATGCGAAGATTTGACTCATTGGAGAAGACCCTGATGCTGGGAGGGATTGGGGGCAGAAGGAAAAGGGGATTACAGAGGATGAGATGGTTGGATGGCCTCACCGACTCGATGAACATGAGATTGGGTAAACTCCGGGAGTTGGCAATGGGTAGGAAGGACTGGTGTGCTGCTATGCATGGGGTCGCAAAGAGTCAGACATGACTGAGCGACTGAACAGAATTGCACTGAAGTACTTTTCTAGAAATGTTGCTTGTGCTTAGTCATGTCTGATTCTTGTTTGAAATCATGGATTGTGCCCCACCTGGCTCCTGTCTCCATGGGATTTGCATGAATAATACTGGAATGCGTTGTCCTTTTATTCTCCATGGGATCATCCTGGCCCGGAAGTCAAATGCATGTCTCCTTTGTCTCTTGCATTTGCAGGTGAATTCTTCATGGCCCAGCCACTGGGGAAACCTGTTTGTTTTTTTTGTTTGTTTGTTTGTTTGTTTGTTTTGTATAGCCACTAGCCATATGTGGATGTTGAAATGAATGGAAATTTAAATATTGTTCAATTCACATGTATACTTTTCTCTTAATTGAAAATTCTATTCTTCATTGTAGAGCTGGTATATAAACTCCATTCACATTTGTCCATTTGTTTCAGTAATTTACAGCACTTCTTAACAAAGCCTTGCAGTTATTCCTGCATACTGAAAGCCATTAAACCCACACACAACACACACACACATACACACACACTAACACACAAGCACAAATAATTTATTATTTGGAACATGATGTGTGGCTAAAGATAATCTGGTCCTTGAACTTCATATTTTTCCTTACATTAGAAGTGTGTTTTCATGGCCAATTTTTAACTTATCGTCTTCTTTTCTTTGCTATTTTCTTTTGTGTAGTAGTCCTGAGTACTAAGCTGGGTTCATGGCCTTTTATCCAAGGAACTCTCTAGCATGTGAATCCCATTACTTTTCAGGATAATTACAGATTAGACTAGGAGCTCTTTGGTCGAGTTGTTATTCAGTTGATAAGTCATATCTATGACTCTGTGGGACCCCATGAACTGCAGTACACTAGGATTCCCTGTCCTTCACTGTCTCCCTGAGTTTGGTCAGACTCATATACCTTGAATCCTGTGATACCATCCAACCATCTCATCTTCTGTTGTCCTCTTCTCTTGCCCTCCTGCTTTCCCTGCATCAAGGTCTTCTCCTTTCAGTCGACTCTTTGCATCAGGTGGCCAAAGTATTGGAGCTTTGGCAGCAGATCTTGCAGTGAATGTTCAGGGTTGATCTCCTTTAGGATTGACTTCTTTGATCTCCTTGCCATCCAATGGACTCTCAAGAGTCTTCTCCAGAACTTCCAGTGAAAAGCTTCAACTCTTCAGTGTCCAGCCTTCTTTATGTTCCCAACTGTCACATCCATACGTGACTACTGGAAGAACTAGATATTTGACTATACAGACCTTTGTCAACAACGTTGTAGCTGCATTTAACATGTTGTATAGAGTTGCCATAGCTTTTTTTCCAAAGAGCAGTTCAGTTCAGTCACTGAGTTGTGTCCGACTCTGTGATTCCGTG